>NC_143019.1:16037909-16360826 GCF_055824585.1 Amblyomma mixtum
TCATTCAGGCCAACAGAATGAACTTTCACACTCTTCAACCCCTTTGTACGGCTGTCGATCACACCCTCTGCCTCATAGGGCGCGTGTGCAACATGCACGGAGGTCTCAGTGAGTCGGAACTTCTTTATCTTGTCCAAGCCTTTGTCCTCAGCAGACTTACCGTACCTTCACCTCTCCCGTGCCGAAGTCGATGCCGTGGATGTTCTCTGTTGTGTCCATAAATACGCTCTTGGCATTCCCTCTAGTGCATCCACCGAACGTCTTCTATAAAACCGGCATCCTCAACACCCTCCCTGAAATTGTAGAGGCTCGTTTCGCCTAACAATATGCGTGTCTTGCTTGTACCACGACTGGTCGGCATCTACTTCAATCCCTACCCATAAACTTTACCTTGATTACTCAGTCCAAGCACACTATCCCCTATCATATTAACAACTACGCATTCCCCCTTTACACAAGAACATGCGCCCTGTTCACCATCCACGACGGCGTCAAAAACAGGCGGATGCCCTTTAAAAACACCTTTCCAATGCTAAGGACGTGCTGTATGTTGATACAGCTGAACATCCCTCCGGCCACTCCTATGGCCTTTCAGCCATTGATTCCAGCGGCCGCCTTAAAACAGCTGCCACTGTATACACCTTCTCATCGGAGGAGGTGGCCCTCGCTCTTGCTTTGACCATTCTCGATATTACCACCGTTGTCAATGATCCTAGATCAGCCATCTGCAATTTCGGTGCAGGTCGCACCGCTTGGGACGGCCCACAAATCTGCACCGTAGGAGGTCAACTTATTATGCCATCAAGACAATGCACTGCACGAGTGACCGTCAACAGACATACCTATCCTACAACCTGCCTAGTGCCACAGCAATGTTACTGTAAAGTGATCTTGAGCATGGATTTCCTTAATTAGCTACAGGCGATCATTGAGCTGCGATCTCAGCTGATCAAGCCAATCATGCTTTCAACGGACGGAGCCATCCCTTCGATGACAATGCTAGAACATCACGTTGCCCTGAGTGGAACAAGTGAGCATCCCACCCCGCTCAAGACTCATCGTCACCGTAGGTGCCAAGGAAGCCGAGAACATTGAAGCCATCATCAATAACATGCATTTTCTTCTAGACCAAGGAATTAGCATCGTACATTTCTGCAATGGCCAAGCTGAAGTGCTGCTGACGAACTTAGTGAAGAATACTGGCACGTTAATAAAGGAACGATGATTGCTTTCTTCGACGAACTATCCGACGTATGAGAAGCCTTCGCCCTCTCCAGCCAATCCACAGAAGATTTCACCAAACCAAGAGAACTCGCCCACTTTCGACATCAACCCAGCCCTGCCCCGGAACAGACAAAATCAAATGTGAACCTTCTTCAAAGTTACAGCGGGTGGTTCTCGTAGTCATCAAAAGTCTGACAAACGCCGATTGCCAAACATCACATTATACCGAACGAACATGCCCGACCTTTTCGCCAAAGCCCCTACAGTGTGTCGCCATGAGAACACCAAGCCATCCGGAACCAAGTGGAAGAAATGCTTCGCGATGACATCATCCAGCCGTCGAAGAGCCCCTAGGTGGCACCGGTTGTTTTGGTGAGAAAGAAGGATGGCATACTTCGGTTCTGCATCGATTACTGCCGCCTGAACAATGTAACAAAGAAGAATGTCTATCTGCAACAGGCTGGACTGGCTCTGCAACACCAAGTAATTCTCTTGATGGACCTCAAGAACGACTACTGGCAAATCGAAGCCAACGAAAGAAACCGAGAGAAGACTGCACTCATCACAATGGATGGCCTCTTCGAGTTCATGTATGAAAAGCTACTGTTTCTAGGCCACATCGTAACCAAGGATGTACTACACCCAGACGCACAGAAAACAGCCACTATCGCACACTTTCTACCACAGACTGACAAAAAAACTGTGCGCAGATTTCTCGGTCTGTGCATGTATTGCCAACGATTTGTCCGGAACTTTTCACGCATCGCCGAGACTGACCCAATTGACAAAGGCAGACGTGCCATTTAAATGGGAAGCGCCGCAAGCAGAATTCTTCAAGAAACATCAGTGCCGTTTACAGTCCCCTCCGATCCTTGGGCACTGATGAAAATGCCGAGACTGAAATTCATATCAACGCAAGCGGTGTGGGCCTAGGCACTGTCCTCGTTCAGAAAACTGACGAAGTGGAGAAGGTCATCCTACATGCTAGCCGTTCCCTGTCCAAAGCCAAGGGTAATTATTTGACAACTCAGAAGGAGTGTCTTGCCATTGTCTGGGCTACGTCAAAATATCGCCCCTACCCACACCGATGACCATTCAAGGTGGTCAGCGATCACTACACACTGTGTTGGCTTGCTGATTTGAAGGGCCCTCCAGTTGCCTCGCTCGGTAGAGCCTGCACCTCTAGGAATTTGACATCACCGTCGTCTACGAATCTGTACGCAAGCACACTGATGCAGACTGCCTATCTCGAGCCCCTGTCGGGAAGCTACCGGAAGAGTATGATGAGGATGCCTCTTTGGGACAGATAAGCACCAGCGATGTCACCCAACACCAACACTTGGACCGCAACCTACAGTTTCTCATCCATTATCTGGAAGGCAAGCTTGGCTCTTCCCTCCCAGCAGCATTCAAGCGTGGTTTGTCCTCTTTGTGTCAGCGAAATGGCATGCTCTTGAAGAAGAACTTCGCAAGAACTTCGCTTCCAACAAAATCAAGTACCTCTTCGTCGTTCAAAAGAGCTTACAAGAAAAAATTATGCAGGCTTCACACGACGAAACAACAGCTGGACATCTCGGCTTTACCTGCACCCTTCGTTGCATTCATAAAACTACTGGCCCCGATTATCCGCCGACATAGCACGGTATGTCAAAACATGCCACGAGTGCCAACAACAAAAGATGCGGCCGATCAGGCCAGCTGGACTTTTGAAGCCCATACCATCGCCGCGCAAGCCCTTTCAACAGACTGGAATGGATCTCCTTGGCCCCTTCCCAATGTCAACAACGGGCAACAAGCGGATCATCTTAGTGACTGACTACTTGACCCACTATGCTGAAGCAAAAGCCCCGCCAAATGGTACAGCGGTTGAAATCGCTAAGTGTTTTGTTGAGCAGATCCTTTTGTGTCACGGCGCCCCAGGAGTTCTCATCACAGAAAGGGGAACAGCATTTACAGCAGAGTTCACCCAAGCCATTCTGAACTACAGCCACACGAGCCACTGCATACCATCCGTAGACCAGTGGTATTACGAAGCATCTGAACAAAACTATCGCTGACATGCTCACCATGTATTCACCATGCATGTGGATGCCAAACACAAGACCTGGGATGCCATCCTCCCCTACGTTGTCTTCGCCTACAACACCGCAGTGCAAGAGACCACCCAGATGACGCCGTTTATAGTAGATGCTAACAGATGTATGCTGATATTTGCAATTGCAAGTGTCAAAGCTACACGGTGAATATTTAGGAGTGCTGTATAGATAATGAGCAAGGTACAAAAGCAAATGAAAGAAGATACCATCTAATGCACTGCACTGAAGCAAATTTTCACTGCTTCCTAAGCTGCAACCACCACACACTCCATGCCACATATCTGTGCACGAGGTCTAGAAGTAGTGCAGAGAACAGGTGAAGGCTCTATGATATAGTGATACTCAATGTCACCGTTCTGTAGTGCGACTGTTCACTTCAGACCTGCCCATTTCATGTTCATTTTTGAGTGCCTGTCATGAGTCCGGGCAGCTGGATGTAAGAAAGTGGAAGAGAAGGACGATGAAGTAGGAGGTAAGAACGGAGATAATGGCACTTTTCAAAAAAAATTGGAAGAGGGCGATGAAGTGAACGCTATGAGAAGAAAACAAGTGATATGGCCTTGGGGCAGAATGCTCCAGGCATCAAGTGTTGTATGGCAGTAGCACGTTTCATCTTTTGTTCATGAGGACTACTGACCAGGCATGGACTCCACAGGCTTCCACTCTAGTCCTGTGGTCCACTGCCCTTCCCCATCAGTAGGCCGAGGGTCCTGTGCCACCCCCCGCCACTCTGCCCAGGTCTTTGTCATGGGCACAAGGCACCTGCCCGCCGTCTACAAAGAACATGTCAACTCCTCATCTACCTTGTGCCATGTAAGCAAGTCTCCTAGACATTGTTCACATTAGAGTATTAGGATTAATTGGCTTGCTTATCATTAGGACCGCATTCATTTGTGCTCTTTGACGTTCATCTGTCTATGCTTGGTGATCTGCATGTTGTATAAAGTGTACTGTATCATGCACAACTACCCAAAGCACATGCAGGACGACCACCAACTATATGATAGTGCTCTCGCATTGAAAGAACACAGGCAGAAATAAAAGTTGGCCTGTATCAATTGAGTACTGCATTCTAATCAGAAAGAGACTACTGTCACCTAACACAGAGCTTGCTTAAGCAGGAAAAGACCAAATATAGGTGTTGCTACCACTAGCCGATTTTGCAAGTAAAAAACATACGTCAACACCGATTTTCGGGTGTGGGTACGAGAGGCAATGCTACACAGCCATTCACTTGAAAACAATGACGACTCAATTTTTGGTAAGGACGTCACAAGTTTGAATCGACAGGCGGGATGATTTTAAAATCCAGTACTCTCGCTGATAAACATCTCTCTTTGGTGCCAGCCAAATGTCAACATTGTCAGAGAGAGCCAGAGAATACATTTAAGTCGCAAGGGCCCCGTCGTGGTGGCCGAGTGGTTATGGCGCTCGGCTGCTGACCCAAAAGACGGGTTCGATCCTGGCCGCGGCGGTTGAATTTCGATGGAGGCGAAATTCTAGAGGCTCATGTACTGTGCGATGTGAGTGCACGTTAAAGAACCCCAGGTGGTCGAAATTTCTGGAGCCCTTCACTACGGCGCCCTTCATAGCCTGAGTCACTTTGGGACGTTAAACCCCCATAAACCATTGTTAGTTGCAACAATAATTGGATGGTGTCAGCAGTGTCCCTTTAAATGAAAAAAAAATCTTTCTTTAACTGACAGCCCTAAACAGGTGACGACGGTTTTTGAATTGATAGTGAGACACAAACAAACGAAGATTGACGAGATGATGATGCCTCCCGATCTACAACAGTATACTTGAGGGAACAGAGCAATGCTTCCAAATGTACAGCCGTGCTGCATTTTACAGAAATATCTTGTTGTCTCAGTGTGCTCTCTTTTTTCACACTTTACTACGGCAACATTTTTCTTGTAATAGACTGTAACTCGTACTGAATAGCCGTCAAGCTGAGATGTGCATGCTAATCACACTGACCTTTTTCATCTAAAAATTTTATCTAACAAAAAAAAAAATAAATTCGCTGCATTTTTATTTTTTGTTAAAACAACCTCTATTCGCAGCCACTTTTGCCATCGCAAGCATAGAAGCCAAACCATGCAGCAAAAGGATATTCCAAGCCTAAACAAAACCATACAACACAACAAACCTATGTATCCATGGTCAATCCACCTTGTTCACGCAATTGTTCAATCTGAAAATGTGTTCGCAATTGTTCGCCCTACAATTTTATCACATCTCCATTTTCTCCATTCACTGGAAATATGACCCCACGCAGCACATAAGGACACAGTCCTTACCAAAATATCCTCCTCAATCCTGAAAGCAAAAACAAAACAAGAACCTTGCAACCAAGCACCAGATTCATGGAATGTACAACGGTTGCCTGCAGGTGCTCCACTCAATGCTGTGAGAAGAGCAAAAAAAAAACTGTAGGAAACAGTGGGCGCCGTCACCCTGCACACTGCAGGTTGCTTGAAAATGTCATGAAGCAAAAGCGGCACTACAGCGGCTTCGCACGGCTGTGGTTCTTCACGTGTGTGTTCAACTTCGTCTTAACTGCAAAAACCCTGGGACACAGATGGCACTGGTATGGCTTCTCGCCTGTGTGGGTGCGAAGATGGTCTGTCAGTAAGGTCCTCCTTGAGAAGCTTCGAATGCAATGAATGCACTTGTAGGGCCTTTCGCCTGTGTGGGTGCGCATGTGCTTTTTCAGACTGTCACTCTTTCCAAAACACATGTTGCAGTTACTACAGCGGTATGGCTTTTCACCAGTGTGGATGCGGAGGTGGGCAGTCATGTTGCCCTTGCTAGAGAACCCCTTGTTGCAATGTTTGCACACATAGGGCTTCTCTCCTGTGTGGATGCAGAGGTGACGCATGATCTCGGTGCCATTATCTGTGTCAAAGCCACACATGGAACACACAAACTGCCGCTCTCCTGGTTGCAGTTCTTGGCGAGGCGATGAGTCATGGCTGCGACAAGTGGCGTCTGATCCTGCACAGTGGAAAAAAAAAAAGCTTGTTTCTTAACAATTCAGTATAATAAAACAATACATATGCAACAACTGGATCACATTTTAAGGAGAGTTAATGAATGGTGAAGCTGTTCCTGCTTATGCAGTCATAATTTGCAGGCGTGAGTGGTGATAAACTCAGCAATAATGATGTTACATGGGCACTCGATCTTGACAGAATAAATTGATATCAAGCTCAATGCAAATGCAGTGTTACAACAAGGCCAATTAAATCGCCATTGAGCCTGATCCTGATGCGCGATTGAGGTTTTCATTCCCTGTCAAGAGCTGCTATCTTTGTGCTAAGTAAACATTCAAAGGCAAGCTAAAACTGAAATGTTGGAGAAATATATTAAGTAGGATTTTAAAAGAAGGTTACTTTAATTAAGCGAGGCCTGATTACCTCAGTCTTAATACCTCCTTGATTTCACACTCTAAACATCACGCTCCAGCCGTCACAAAAGTGAACAAGCATGCAGGCACAGACCATTTTGCATGTGTTTGTTATGGATCCTGCTGTAGCTGCATCAATTAAAGCCACAAAATTTTCGATCAAATTTTTTTTTACTTTACTTGATTCTAAATCTCTTTTATTTCTTGCCATCACTTCTACAAGTTTGTGCATATGTAGCATTGCCTGGTGCCTAAAGCTTCAGTTAAATTCAGATTCTATCGGGATTGGAAGCGCCCATGTGACAGATGTATAAGCCACTGTTCAAGACAACATGGCCTTAAAATAAGGTTTTACACTGAAGTAGACATCAATTATCATGACAACCAAACATCAGCATAAGATCATAAATCATGGTATAAAATGAAGTAAGGAGCAAAAAAGAGCCTCAGTCAATATCTGACTTCTAATCAGCGCAGGTGAGAAAAATGTGCTAATAGCACTGCATCTCACAGTGCCTGCCCTATTTTCATTTTGTCACCAACTTCGTCATGTAGACAAATCCAAAAATCAAGGAAAACCTCGAATAGAACAAATTTTGTAAATGAGACATGCCCGCAAGTTTTCAATGTTGCCCATGTGCTCCAAGCACATTTATTATATGGAAGTAGTATTACAGGATGCTATATGAAGAGACGCTGTTCTACCCACTGAATGGCCAAAAAGCACTTGAAATTATTCTGGTGCCAACAGAACCTCATTATCTGCTGACATTTTTGCCACAGGTGCTAGAACTAGATAATGTTATAAAATGGTCTTTTCAGATACACAATAATTAAAATCAGACTAATATATTAGCAATAATAAATATATAGACACTTTAAGTACAGTGAAATTCCATGCCATAACCAAAAATCCCTCAGTTACACCCAAGATAAGCTCCTATTTCAGGCCTTATTCCCCTGCAGTAGCTTGAATACCCCGTCAATTTGAAAAAAGCGAGACAATTTTGGTTCTTAAATTTCCCTGAAACACCATAAAAATTCCTCTTTCACCAAACTTTACCCCTCAAATTCCCTGGAAAAGGGAAAACTCCTTGAGAGGAATATCACTACAGAAATGTCTTTGAAATATGGCCCGGGAAAAGCTGGTAAAAAATTAACGATAAAAACTGTGAGAAACGATAGCCACATAAAATAATGCACAGCTCTGAACATAACTCAAAAGCGGAACAGAGCACATGAAAGCACACAAATAACATCCGAAAACTTAGAAAATGGGAGGCAAGGAAAAGAATTTGGTCTTCCAAAGTTCTTGATATGCCATCTGGGATGGACACTGCTCAGACCTTCTAACCAATCTTGCTGGTCAGTGTTTCTTTTAAACACTATGTAAAATTACAAAAATGTGTGAGAAGAAACATCATGACCACAGAAAGCAAACACCATGCAGGAGACATGTGTTGCGGCTTCTCGCATCACATCAAGAAAAAATTCAGGAGGCACTTTGGCTCTCTAAAGTGCTGCAAGGCGAAAGCCTTTCCTGACGCACTGTTTGGCATTGACTGCGAGGCTGTTTGTGCTGTACTAGTGCTTTATTTGACTACACACTTTGACTACGCATTACAACTACACACTTTGACTGCCGACTCTGATTGCTTCTTTAGCACGACTCTCTCTCTCTGCTTCGATGAGTTAGATTGTAACCATGGCTTTGTTCACAGTAATAAGGCATGTAATGTGGTCACCCATGGAGGCCTTACGCCCTCTGTCGAGCGGACAACTATTTAATTAGTTGCCGTCTGCTCCAAAAGGGGGCGTTAGGCATCCGTGGGTGACCTGATTACTTTGAATCCGTGCACTCTGACGTCGTAACCATTTCGACCAACCACAAAGGGTGACACCTCTCCTGACAACCTTCGGTCGACAACGATGAGGCATTAAAGGCTTTTGCCTTAAAATACACACTGTTGAACAAGCATGCCTACAATTATAACATGAGCACAACAATCCTGGCCCCATTCAGTGCTGGGGCAACAGGTGACACACAGATGCAAGTTGAGAAACTGTTGTGTGCTCCACACTCTTTGTTCCTTGATCAGCTCCCATCAGTTGGACCAGTTTGTCTGGTTATAACAGGAGCTTTCACAAGCATACACAGTCATCACAATGGCAATATGTAGAGGAATATTTCAAGGTGCAGTTAAAACGCTGCAAGGGAGCCAAATGTGAATTGTCAGCACAGCAATTGCTTGCGTGAACATGAAGTGTGCATGTGTGGGGCAAATCTGCACAAATATGTGAAGCTGGCAGGAGATCACGTAGCAGTTTATGTGACAGAAAAAAAAAAGGAGACACTGCAGTTTTGCTGCAACGGTGTGTGAAAGAGCAGTGCACACGACAGCGAATGCTGAGATGATCATCAAGAGAGTGGTAAGATTGACTCGTCCATGATTAATCTGAAGATTGGTGCTGTGGAGGTACATTCGTCCAAAATGTGAGATGGAGCTTCCAGCCTGAAAAACAACAAATGAAGAGAGGAAATTACGTCATCTGCAAAAAGGAATGTTATTCATTCCTTCTCATATGCGTTACATTTATTCCCTTTTTGCGCAAAAGCACTGATCGGGATGCGACATCGCGAAGTTGCTTACTGCACCAGCTGGAGAAAATGGCAAGGATTGTTTGCTGAATAAGTTAGCCAGAACTGATGAATCTGAACAGTAGAAAACAGGCTGATTGCAGTGCTTTCTAAAGAATTCACATCCCTGACCAATGCAGACCAGCTTCCAAAGATCGTATTTACCTGAAAGCTGCCTACCTTTAAAGGACAAATATTTGCCTCATTACGACATACCAGCTGAACACAATAAAGGACATTAAGAAAGTTAAAAAGAAAAGTAATCTAATCTGTAGCTGCCAAATGCAAAGCATACAGCATCTGAAAAGTGTGTACCTTGTTTGTATCCCTGGCAGTCGTTAATGAGGGTAAGCATTCGAACCTCTGGAATATTTAATAAACGTGACCATGAACTCTTAACGAAAAAGCACTGCAGAAGAGCCAGAGTGAGGCTTACTACGACAGCTTGGCATTGATATATTATGCACACGACTAGCTTTCATGCTGAATTCTTCTCATTGAAACTCCCAATGAAACAAGAAATTTCATGTTACGTGTTGGAAACATGTCAAGAAATGAGGGGTCCAGTAAGTGCGAGGTTGTATAAATATACTAAAGTCAAAGTATCTGTTAGCATAAAAGTTGACAGCAAGCACAAGTAAGACATCAGAACGAAATACCAAAACAACTTTATGCGGGAGCAACTTGATTACAGGGCATGACAATCACAATGATGCTGCAAGGCCTCCATTTATGAAAATGCAAGCAGCAACGACCCAAGCACGACAAAAACTCAGGCGAGGAGGGCAGTACAATTACAAATCAACCATATAAGGCACAGTCTTGTCAACAAAAATAGCGCAGGAACAGAACAGGGACAAGCAAGGACACACACGAGCGCTCGTGTGTGTCCTTGCTTGTCCCTGTTCTGTTCCTGCGCTATTTTTGTTGACGTGTTACCAACAAGCCCAATCTGCCACCTTAATAGACACAGTCTTGTAATGGGTAACAATAAAACGCCAAATATTGCGAAAAAAACAAGGGCAGTCGTACATGCTTCATGGAATTTGTCAGTAAGTTTAATCACACTGCTCTGGGAAAACAATGCTCTGGGAGAACTGCTCTGGAAGAACATGCTTTTTGGAACCAAAACACAAGCAGGAGGCCGAAAGTGCGAAACAGGAGATGCATCAAGAGAGATGTCCTGGTGAAAGAATTCAAGGTTTGAAAAGAAAATGAAAGTTAGAAGCAACTTTTACTCAGTTGAATGCTTCGGCAGATGCTTGTGCCGAGAAAGAACAAGTTACTAATAACCTATCAAGGGTGGTAAAAGACCAACAGTCTGAATAAGACTTTTAAAGAAAAGGTACAAGACATTGTCAGCATCACTCTTGAGCTTTAAAACAAAAAAGGAGCCCAAGCTTTCTCCACTGGGGCTTCATCTACATGTCCAAAAAGCAGATGGTGCCTCCATATCTGCGACAGCATGTTTGAGGGAATGATGCAATGTTTCCAAACCTACAGCCATGGTGTACTTTACACACTAATCCCCTTGTCTCACTATGCGCCCCCGGTTTTCACACTTTGTTAGAACAGTTTTGTCTAACGATCAACTGTTTTAACTCGTGCTCAACAGCCAGCAAGCTATGACAAGCATGTTAAGTATACTGGCTTTTTTTTTTTTCTGTTAAAACTGGAAAGTAGAATCTTTACTCATAATTATAACCACGTTTGACGTCGCACGCATAAAAATGAGAAGGCGCACAGGGAAAGAATATCCCAAGCCTGAATAAAACCACAGCAAACCTATCTTTCCATGGCCACGACCCCAATTCACACATTAGTTCACTCTTCACGAATACAAGATACAAGGTGAAAAATTGTTTCCAAGTGTTCACCCTCTAATTTTACGTCTTGGTCCCGATAAATGGCAATAGGTACCACAAAGCAGGTAGGAATGCGGTCCTTTCCAAAATATCCTCCTGAACATCAAAAACAAAAGCTCTGCGACCAAGCACCGAATTCATGGAATGTACAATGGTTGCATGCTGGTGCTCCACTCAATGCGGTCAGAACAGCAAAAAAATTTAGGGAACAGTGGGTACCAGCACCCTGCACATTGTAGGTTGCTTGAAAATGTCATGAAGCGAAAGCGGCACTACAGTGGCTTCGCACGGTTGTGGATCTTCACATGGGTGTTCAAGTTTGCTTTAACTGCAAAAGCCTTGGGACACAGATGGCACCGGTATGGCTTCTCGCCTGTGTGGGTGCGCATGTGCTTTTTCAAGCTGTCATTCTTTGAGAAGCGCACGTTGCAAAGACTGCAGCAGTATGGCCTTTCGCCAGTATGGATGCGAAGGTGGTCAATCACGTTTCCCTTCCTTGAGAATCCATTGCTACAGACGTTGCATAAGTAGGGCTTCTCTCGAGTGTGGATGCAGAAGTGGTACATGGTCTCAGTGCAATCATCGGTCTCATAGCCACACTCAGAACACACAAACTGCCGCCCTCCTGCTTGGGGTACTTCAGGCAATGACTCACGGCTGCTATTAGTTGTGGTTGAGCCTGCACAGTGGAAGAAAACACGTTTCTTAACACAATTGAATATAATACAAAAATACACAGACGACTGGGTCACATCTCGAGGAATGTTAATGATTGGTGAAGCTGCTCCTGCTTATACCATCTTAATTTCCAGGCATAAGTGGTGATAAATTCAAAATAAAGCTGTCATATAGGCACATTCGATCTTGACAGAGTAAACTGGTATTAAGCTCAAAGTAAACACAGTGCTGCCAAGAGGCCAACTGAATCATGATTAAGCCTGATCTTGCTTGACTATTAGCTAGCTCTTGAAGCGCGATCGAGGTTTTTATTCCCAGTCAAGAGCTGCTATTTTTATGCTCAGCAAACATTCATATGCAAGCTAAAACAAGCGTACGAGATATATATTACATAGAATTTTAGAAGAAGTCTATGCTATTCAGTGCGGCTTGATTACCTCAGTCTCAACACTGAATTCCTTGATTTCATGCTCTCAACTTCACGCACCAGCCTTCACAATCGAACAAGTGCAAACACAATGCTGATCTGCATGAACTGTTTTGCATACATTTGTTATCAAACCTGGTGCAGCTGCATCAGTTGAAGGCACAAAAATTTTTATCGTTCACTTTTACAGGACCTATTAAGTCAATTATATTTCTTGCAACCACTTCTAAAAGTGTGGGCACATATGTAGCAAAGCCTGCCGAATGGGCATTGAAACATTTTTGGACGTCCTGCGGATGTTCAGGATGTCTGCAGGATATCCAAGGGAGGTTCAGTGCCAATCGGGTGGCATTGAGCATGCCAACTCTTTGAGATGAGAGGTGAGTGGGAACCTGTACCAGTGTTGCATCGTCTAGCATGCCCAAAGCTTCAGTCGAAATTAGAGTTGATTGGGACTGGAAGTACCCGTGTAACAGAAGTATAAGCCACTGTTTACGACAACTTGACCCAAAATAAGGTTTTGCACTGAAGTAGACATCCATGCATATTATAATAAACTACAAAAAGCAAATCATCGCAAAATCATGATGTAAAATGAAATCAAGTCAGGAGCTACAAATAACCTCAGCCGATGTCCGACTTCTAATCAGTACAGGTGACAAAAAGTGCTAACAGCACTGCATCCCACTATGCCTGTCATATCTTCATTTTATCACCAGCTTAGTCCTGTAAAAAAATCCAAAAATAAAACAAAAAAGTCCAAACTGTATTTACCTGAACTTCAGAAATTATTTACCAGAAAGCTGTGCCTATCTTGAAAGACCACTATTGAGCTCATTACCACATACCAGGTGCACACAATAAAGGGCAAACTCATCACTCTTTAGAGACTTAATTACAGACTATCAGGAAGAGAGAAGAAAAATTCCTCTGTAGCTGCCAAATGCAAAGTATACAGCATTTGCAAAATATGTGCCTTGTTTGTATCCCTGGCACTTGCTAATGAGGGGAAGTATTTGAACCTCAGGAACAGTTAGTTAACACGAGCATGAACTCCTAATGGAAAAGTGTTGGAGAGGAGCCAGAATGAGGCTTATCGCAACAACCTGGCATTGGGATTACTATAGCGTTACGCTGAATTCTTTTCACTGAAGCTTCCACTGAAACAAAATGAGAAATTTCATGTTACATATTGGAAAAAAATCTTCAAACAGTCACGGCTCCAACATCTACCAGGTTGTATAAATACATTAAAATCAGTGTATTCGTTAGCATTAAAGTTGACAGCAGACATAAGAAAGACATCAGATCAAAATGCCAAAACAATTCCGGTGAAAACAACTTGATTACAGGGCATGACAATCAAAATGAATCAGCAAGGCTGCTTTCTATGAAAATGGAAGCAGCAATGGCCTCCCGACGAAAACTCAGGCACAGAAGGTAGCACAAATACAAATTCCAAGAGGCATAGTCCTGTAACAATTGCAAGGAAAAATATCAACATCCCGAAAAAAACAAGGGCGGTCATACATGCCTTATGGAATGGTCAGTAGATTTTTAAAACACTGGTCTGGGAGCACTCATGCCCAGGGATATAGAGAAACACTAGCATAATGCCCAGCTTTTAGTCGTACTCAATGTGCATAGATGTGTCAATGCCACCAGCACAAAGAGATGAGAGCTGATGTTTGCTTTTGTGTTCACATACACCATACACTGAAATCACTAGACTTGCTCGTACACAGACCATGACTCCAAAGCCAAAGCCAATGAGCCACTGCAGTAGGTCTTGAAAAAGCTGGCAATGAAATAAGGTGAAATGAATCCCACTTTTACACAGGCACCAGACATTTAGAACACTTACTGCAGCAAATCAAAGATTTCGTCCATGAAGAGATAGCTCGGCAACTTTCTCTTCTGCCTAGCCCTCAACACCTTATTTGGCCCCGACTCTTCGACAGGCCATACAAGACCAGGTTACTGAGGTGCTTCCATCCTTCCATCCTCCGCCACCTGTCGCCGCACCCTTGATTTACGCCGATGCTACTCCAAGGTCTGTCACCAGTCCCATGCCTTGCGCCGACGTCGCGCCAAGACCTGTAGCCGGTCCTCGGACTTACGCCGACGTTCTAGTACAGCCCCCGCCATCGTGCTATTCTACAATGTACGTGCCTGTGCAAGCGTCTTCACCTGTCCTGCGACCAGCTCGAAGAGCAAGCAATCCGTGGCGCACGAGTGACAACCGTCCTGTATGCTACACTTGCGGAGTGCCTGGCCACGTCGCACGCTACTGCCGTCGCCATCTCCAAGCGCCAGCACCACGCGCGCAATCTTCGGGGTACTGGCCTCCAACCCGTCAATATTCTGAGGCTGTCGACCAAACGCCAAGTCGTCCTTTCTCCCCTGATCGTTCAGCCCTCTCCAGCCGCCGGCCCTCTTCTCCACGACGCCGGCCTATCTCGCCTATGCGACATCGCCCCACCGCTAACCAGGAGGAAAACTAGGTGCCACAGTTCCTGAGGCGAGAACTGCGTCCACAACGAATTTCGAAAGGCCTCATCCGTCAGCCGCTAACCTCACTGAAATTTCTGTCGATGGCGTTTCTGTCATGGCGCTTGTCGACACTGGTGCTGCCGTTTCCGTCATGGACGCAAAGCTGTGTAGTTCTTTAAGAAAAGTAAGGACGCCAATTGCTGGACTCTCACTGCGCACTGCCAGCGCTCAGAACATCCAGCCATCAGCAGTGTGTACCGCTCGCGTTGTAATCCAGGGGACCATCTATGCCGTCGAATGCGTCGTACTGCCCTGCTGTTCTCATGTTGTTATCCTGGGCTGGGATTTCCTATCGCGCCATGCTGCTATCATCGATTGTGCTCGAGCTGAAGTCGAGTTCTCTCACCTGCCCGAAGCTGTCTTGGACGCTGCCCCTCCTGGTGCCTGTGTTAAGGCCCTCGTTGCCGAAGACATTGACCTGCCTCCCTGCTCTTCAGTCCTCGTACCCCTCTCTTGCGGCCCTCTTCGTGACGACACTGTCCTCTTCACTCCGTCCCCTATCTTTCTGCACCGCAAGTGTCTGCCTCTGCCATACGCCGTACTGACTATATCCGCTGGCCTCTCCGTACTGTTCGTGTCTAACCCATTCTCGTTCCCCAACGCCTTGTGCCTAGGTGAATGTCTCGGCACGGTACAACCATTCGCGTCTCTGCTCATCCGCGAAGAGACGGACGACGCGCCGCACCTCTCCATAGCCGCACTCAGCCCACCTACTGCTGCGCCCGATCCCTCCTCAACCGAAGCATTCCTTCGCTCCATCGACGACAACCTTCCAGTGCCGCAAAGGGCACAGCTTCTCACTTTACTTAATCAGTTTCGCTCGTCATTTGACTCACATCAAAGTTCCTTGGGCCAAACTTCCACTGTCACCCATGCCATCGACACAGGTGACCACAATGGTTAATACATAAATAAAATGCGAGGGGGGAAATAACGTAGGTAAGAAATGACTTTCACTCAACTACTAACTATTGCCTATTGTCACTTAAACTGTATGACAGGTTAGGGGGCATGGAAATTGATGAAAAAGGTACGAAAAGCCTGGAGAGCGACCACAGAAGAATGAAAGTTACGTTTGATGGCGCAATATCTGCAATAGAAACTCAACTGAGGGAAGGTAAACATAACCTCACCTCTGCACAGCTGTAGGAAGTGTCAAAAGATATTGAAGACATGGTATCCAAGCAGCCGAATAGGGAGTTCACATATGATGACCTAATGGAGATTTTTCAATGGGGGCTAGGGAAAGGCCAAATCAAAAAGGGAGGAACGAAGGGAAAATGTGAACCAAAAAGCTGGTGGGACAGGGTAGTTAACCCAGATGACAAGAGACATCTAGGGAGCACAGATTAGCAAAGGGGGACCACACCAGGTGAAGTGAATTTAAAATGGAATGAATTCCTTGAGAGCAAAAGGGAGGCAGCAGCATTAATTCAAGCCAAAATAGGAAAAGCAGGAGTGCAGTGGATGATGGAGATAAATAAGAAAGATAGAAGTGATGATGATGATGGATTTTTATGGCACAAAAGCTTCTGTGGCCAAAGAGCGCCATGGCACAAGGTATTTTCTTCAACTCAAGATGGGGTCAGCGACCCATTTCCAAAGCATTTCACCCTAAATAAGCCGAGCGCCAGACCAGGGGAAAGCTTGTACCCATTGTATCACCAGTGGGTACCCGGCGGCACTGGGGATTGAGCCCCGCACTTCCTGCATGCGAGTCAAGGCGGATGCTCAGACCACTAGGCCACCGCTGCAGCATAGAAATGCTGCAAGAGTTTTTGGGAACATGTAAGGTCCCCGAGGAAGAGAACAGAGGGGATCCAACGCTCTCTGACTACACAGGAGGGGAAAAGAGTAGAGGGGGAGGGAGCACGGGAATATATCAGACAAACAATCGAGACAACATTTGCAAAGCTTCAGGAGAATGAAATAGAGGAGAGCAATGACACTTTTTTGTTAGCCTCCAAGTTTCTGCTCTATAGGTGAGCACAGGTAAAATACAAGTATTATATACTTTTCTCTCGAGGGATATTGGTAAATTGTTGTTCATGATCTGAGAGAACCTGCCATATGCGCGCTCCACCCCGTTCATATTTTTCTAGCTATTTCCCTCTCGTGATCTGGATCAGCGGCCACTACCTGCCCTAAGTAGACGTATTCCCTTACCACTTCCAGCACTTCACTACCAATTGTTAACTGAACTGGGAAAACACCAATGTGCAGCGTTAATAAATAGTTACAAATGGTTTTGTACCGGCAGTTTTGGTGTCGGTTGACGTCAGTGCTGATGTGTACCTCAACGTCACGGTCGACCGGCCAGCCTGGACTACCACAGTACTGATGACATTGACGTCACCGGCAAGCATTGGTTGTTCCTGTGAACAACCAATGGATTCAATGACGTCACATCAAGTGTACATTGACGCCGCTTGATGTGGGTGGATATGCCGACCGGCTACTCGGACAACATTCGAAACCATATTAAATTATATTCCACTCAACATCTGTGGTATAAAACTCGCTACAAGGCATCTCCTTTTGCCCGTGATACAAATCATATCATTTGTTTGCGCTCAAAGTCATCTATCTGTACGCCTTTAACTAATCTGGTTTCCAGATGCACTTGGAGCCACCATATTACTTTTGTTCAACACAATTCTGAATTATGTAGCATGGCTTGTGGGATTGGGGACAAGTGTCTTCCCATCATTGCTCATTGTGGCCTTACTTTTTCTCGTTACCATCGTGTTGTTTTTTGTGTGTGTCCGGCTTTATATATACTGTTTTCTCATAAAAGTGGCTCTTGAAAAGCAATAACAGTGTTTTTTGCGATGCATCACCTGTTGAAAAAGAAAACTTATAGCTCATACCATTTTAACTGATGGTAAAGTGAAGCTTGTCGTTAATATCCGTACCGTCGTGTCTTCCTCATCCTTACTATGTCATCTTTGTGCGTGCAAAAGAAAAAACTCTGAGTATGGACCAACCCCCGCAATGCATATTACTGAAATGAATTTAATACTGCGGACTCGTTTAATTCGAACAGCCACTTTATTCAAAGTGACTCTTTGGTTAGTCATGTCAACATCGAATGTATTAAAAAAGCTCCCATTAATTAAAAGTCGGCATAGTTTGGGCAAATTTTTGGTCCCTTTTGAGATGAAATTAGAGTGTACTGTAGCATTTCTTGGTAGAAGATATATCGAACTTTCTGGATTTTGGTGTTTGGGCATAAACTATTCTCAAGTGTGCAGGATAGTAAGCTGAAAAGCTTCTCTAGCAGGAGCTTCTCCACTATGGGTGTACTTAATGTCATTCTGCCACTAGTTTATTTAAAAGCGATATTAGCGTCATCAAATCTATAAGGCAACCATAGGGAAGCCAATTACGGTGTGAATACACGGGCTAGGGCATGTGTAGCTTATAAGTTGGTCACCATAGGTGCCTATTTCTCACGGCAGTCGAGGTATCTGCAAGTTATTTTGGTGTAAGCTAGGCATAAACTTTGAAATAGAAAATGTCAGAAAGGTTTGTTCTCTTCGAGTTGGACGTGCAGAATATGATGGTGCACATGCTTGCATAGCTGTTGTTAAAGACTGCCTGCCACATTAATTACCTTACAGTCATTTGGAACATAAAGTTCCATGCTTCATTGAAAATGCCCTGGCTTTCATGATGCAGAGATAGCTGCAACATCTTGTGGGCCTGGCAAGCCTCCTGGGCAAAGTTCCTGTGCTGTGACTAATGTTCCTATCAACACGGACTTGGAAGAATGCAGAGGCAAGCAGTTCCACCAGTGCGCCACTCTGGCCGGGGCTTCACAAAGAGAAGTGACCTGGTCAGGCACCTTCACATCCACAGTGGCGAACGTCCACATCAGTGCGGCTACTGCGGCAGCACCTTCGCACGGAAAGACCCACTGGTGTTGCATCTTCGCACCCACTCTTAGGAACGTCCACATTACACATCCGCACCCACACGGGTGAGCGTCTGTACCATTGTGAATACTGCGACATGAGATTTGCCAAGAGGTGCGCTCTAGTGCTGCACTTCCGTGCCTACACAGGCAAGAAACCATTCTGCTGCCAGCTGTGCCCCATGGTCTTCGCACAAAAACGACGACTCATTAAGCGTATGCAAGCCCACAAGGGCGGGAAGCCATTCCAGTGTCGCTTCTGTCCAATGGCATTTGCAGGAAACTACAGGTTAAAATTCCACAAAAAAAAAGCACCCTACGAAAAATGTAAATTTGTGAAGTTCTGTTGCCTTTTACCAACCTTAGCTGTGAAAAACACAGACAGCTTATTAACCCTTTCGGCCCTGGCGGTGTCAATTGACACCACAACACAAATATTACGCTTACACCTCAGTAACAGAGGAAAATACAATTAATATTTAATACAATAGTTCTTTAGGGATCCCTGCTGCTATCGACATCGCTGTTCACGGACTTCCATTGAGCTGTGTGGTCTAAGGAAGAAGAAGTAGCAGCATGGGAGGCATGGAGTGAAGAAGTCGAGGTGTAGCAAATTTGTGCATTTTTATCTCACTAACCATTCGTTCTTCTGCGTTCAGATTTTTATATGTTGTGTGAAACGCCTATCCAAGCTCACATCCCCGTTGTGAATATTACTGAATGCGTAGACACTGCGTTTGAACACATTTTTGACATGTGCTATTTTGACACCATCAGGGCTCAACGGTTGCCAGCGGTGGCCATATAGTGATGATAGGTCATCTTTGTACAGTAGAATCTGCTAGTATTTTAGCAGATTCACCTATACTAACGGCCTTTTTGGACTGCTGACATGAATGTTCATTACAGAAAATGGACAAAATCTTAAAATTTGCTTTCTGATGCATTAGAAAATGGAAATTTTCTCTATCATACATGGTGAATATTCGGATTGAGCCTGGAAATGACCATGCGGATGTCGGCGAACAGCAACCGGACTAAAGGAATAGCGGGAACAAATGCACGCCTGACCTTGCGCTTTTATTACTTTTCTTTACCTCTCTCCTCCTCCTGAGCATCGCCACTGAGCTGGAAGAAGCGACCGGGGTATTTACACTGAAACTCGCGCACCGCCGCTCGTGCAGCAAGTGTGGCGCGCCCTCGACGCTTGGATCAATGCAGCGTATTTGGCTGTGTTTTCTTGAGAAAGCGTATTTGGTGTGCTGATAATAAGCTTTTGCTTTCTCCCCGACCGAGAGATATTCTGAACTCATAAGCCTATGGATGAGAGGGAATTTCCTGTCACCTGAAGGGAACAGCATTCGGTCAAGACACAGACACGACGAGATTATGTTCCACTTTATGAATTCTTCTATATCAAACAGCTGGTTTGAAAACAAGCGCAAGCAAGATGCAATGTGCTGCGCGCAAGCTTAGAACTTAGATTTGCCGACCTTCGCGCTGGGCGCTACGGAAGTGCTTCGTGAAGCTCGATAGAGGAGGGCGTTACAGATTCGAGGAAAGCCTTTATCTTGACCACAGTCGCCTTCCAGGAACGCTACGCAAGTTTTGAACATGTGAGCTGTTGACGTGACTTACACAAGCTGGAACACAAACCTGGCAGGAACAAGAACGCGGAGGTATGATACAAAACGCAAGGTAAACAGGAGCGAGCGAAGTTTTTTGCGGAAACTGCGAGATTATCTATCCCTTACAAAGTAAAAAAAGCTTCTTTATAGGTCTCCACACTGCAAAATAACAAATTTTTTCGTTAATTTCTTTCTTGGCGGTTGCGGTTACCAAAACGGTCCCACTAGCATTTTACACCCATTGAGCCCTGATGTGCGATTTTGACACCATACCTGTAAATCGATTAATACGCGCACCACAAGCTTTAAATTTTTACTGCGTGGTTATGGGGCCGTAGGCATCGTGAAAACGTGGAGCAAAAAAATCTACGGCCGAAATAAAAAATCCAGGGCCGAAAGGGTTAATGTCAGTGGTTATTGTTACCAGGTTTCCCCCTTGCTGACAAGCTTCTTGTGCAAGAAGGGCACTTTAATGACCTCAGTATACAGGGTGTTCCGTATTTATCGTTCTAGGTTGAAAAAAATTCGCCTGCACAAACCAGAGGTCTATTTCTGCTCAAGCCCAGACCACAGGGTAGCTTATGATAGTCTGCATTTTTTTTTTAATAATCTAACATCGGAACTTGCCTGGACTGCTCGGGATCGGTGAAAAACTGGAGTCGTTTGCACACAGAACTTTCATTAAGGCAAGCAGGATGGCCAATTTAAGAGGCTGGGCCATCTAGCGAACTGATAGGCAATCACTATCCCTGCTCAGAGCTAGGGTTGGTCTCACAGTACCCCAGATAGCGCAGCCTGTCAAAGCTGCTACTCCGCTCACCCAGACAAAAATTCTCCGTGCAGACCACTGCAGTTTTCAGCGATTCCAGACAATTCAGGCAAGTTCCGTTGTTTAAATTCTTATCGAAAAACACAGATTATCATACGCTACCCTGCAGTCTCTGCTTCAGCTCATATAGGAGCTTCGCGCAGGATAATTTTTTACAACCTGGACAGATAAATCCAGAACACCCTGTATACTGGCACAGACGTACTGTTTGGGTGCTTTCACTTCAGAAGTATGAGCCTATTAAGCTCCCACACGTGTGACATATTGAAATTGTGGCTTGCTGGCAACATCTCTTCCGATTGTAGCAAGGGTTTCCATTAGGTTGTTAAAATTGGCACAATGAAGTTGTTTCAACTCATACATTACGTAGTAGGTCATTGCTGGGCCACAAGCTATATAGCCTTATGTACAAAGTTGCGTGATAAAGCCATGGCATACCTCAGCAAGTCACAAGGAGCCCGCAAAACGCAAGCATGTGAGGCCACTATTGCCATCTGTTGCCACTATTGTTGCTACAATTGTTGCCGCCATTGCCACTATTGCCATCTCGAAGCAGCCGGTTTTGCCAGTGGCTCACTGGTGAGTCACGCTGCAGCAAAGAAAATTTAAGAGTTGCCAACTGATGGGCCACAATTCACAGTGATTATGGCTCCAAAACTCTCTGCCTCAGTAAACATATTAATGTGCAGAGATAGCAGAGTTGGCTAACTTTGTTCAAATTAGGCAAAAGCATAGTATTTGAGGGGCAACTGGCAGATGACATAGAGGTATGCATTGTTTGGTCCACTTGAGCTGATGTCTCCCAAATGCACTGCTTCTGTCTGCAATGGTAGAGGTTGTTTTATTAGTTCAAGTCCTGATTGTTTTGTCAACAAACCTATTCTTTACAAATTGGTCCATTCTGAGCACACGTGTTCTGGCAGTGGTTTGTAGCTTCGCATCTTAATTTCATTCTAACTCTCAATTTCATTGTATTCAATTACAGAAAAAATGCGTTGCTATGTCATTCTTTTCTTGAACGTGAAGTCTCAGCACCAGTGCAAAGTATGACGAGGGAAAGTAAGTCCCTCAAAGTGTAGTTCCTTACGTGAAAAAACAAACAGGTAGCTGCCGCGGTGGCTCAGTGGTTGTAGTACTTGGCTGCTGACCTAAAAGACGCAGGTTTGATTCTGGCCACAGCAGTCGCATTTCGATGAAGGCAAATGCTAGTGACCAGTGTACTATGTGATGTCAGTGAACGTTAAAAAACTTCTGGAAGCCGAAATTATCCGGAGCCCTTCACTATGGCGTCCCTTATAGTCTGAGTCGCGTTGGGACGTCAAATCTTGTCGTCAAACAAAACGTCAAAAAAAAAAAAAAGGATACCTCAACAGGGATCCACTGACGATATCCTGGTGCCATATAGCTTGCCGTCCTGGTTAGCTCAGTTGTTAGAGCAACTGCTCCGGTGAAGCAGTGGTCCAGAGTTCAAACCCCAAACCAGGATGAATTTTTATTCAATTACAAAGTTTTTGAGAAAGCTGTATATATAGTTTTCCTTTGTAGCCGTAAGGCTGCATTTGGGTGGATGCCAATGAGTAATTACTCCCTCATTGCAAATCTACTCCGAGCACCCTGGGGGGGGGGGGATTCCCCTAAACATATGACCAATGGTGTAAACGAGTCATAAATGGGAATAATACCTACTCTGTTATTGATCAATTTGCTTTCGCCCTACCATAAGCCTGCCGTCTAAGTAAGCTCAGTTGGTAGAGCGACTGCTCCGGTGAAGCGGTGGTCCTGGGTTCGAACCCCGGACCGGGACGAATTTTTCTTTAACTACGAAGTTTCTGAGAAAGCTGTATAGTTTTCCTTTGTAGCCGTCGGGCTGTGTTTGGGTGGATGCCAATCAATAATTACTCCCTTCCCATGCAGCACAGGTAGTTGGCCCAATATTGTAAATGGATGGTTTCAATCTGGTCTTTTACGGGACCAGCCTTTGCTGCCAATATGGGGCCAATTAACTTGCTGCTTGGGTTATTACAAGGGGGGATTCCCCTAAATATTTGACCAATGGTGTAAACGTGTCATAAATGGGAATACTTTTGCCATTATAATAGTCTCTTCGTTGAACATTCAAAGAAAGCAAACATTGTTTTTGTTATTAGGGATACAGTAGAAAAGGCAGTCATCAGATGATGCAACGCATGTGTTTCTGAACAAAATGTCTTCTTAACGCCACGTTTCCTCTTGAGAGTTCTGTTTATCACACCCATCATTGTCGACCAAATTAATAGGGAATAAATTTGAGGTGACCACAGCTGCAAGAAAACGGTGCTCTTTGTGAACGTTAAAGTCAAGTGGAAGATTTATTGGTGGAGTTTTTTGTTGGTGTTTTTTTGCTGACATTCCCAGGAAAAAGAGAACCTTTGATGTACTTGCAAAACTGAAGGACAAGATACGTAACTGAAACTGCGCGACAGCCATACCAATTGCTGCATTTTTATAAGGTTGCAGTTGTTTTGTATGGTTGTCATGCAGTATCAGTCCATATGCACTGAGAACAAAAGCTTGGCTGTCCAGTCCGGTCATGGCTGCAAAACTGGTGAATGGCACGATTTTCACTGATGTGTTACCATTTTTCACATGGGTTGTGGAAAGTGCCTGAAGGACTGAAAATGTTTCTTAGTAAATGGCATCAATTCACTCGATCACGACATCTTTCGTAGCCTCTGCTCACCAAAGACACATTTTGATAGCTATTTTTTACTGCCGTATCAAGCTTGAGCCATCCTTTAGCTGCCACTTCAACACTAGGGTATGTCATCATCACCATCATCAGCCTGACTACGCCCACTGCAGGGCAAAGGCCTCTCCCATGTCTCTCCAATTAAACCTGTCCTTTGCCAGTTTGCAGCCACCGTATCCCCACAAACTTCTTGATCTCATCCGCCCACCCAACTTTTTGCCGCCCCCTGCTACGTTTGCCTTCTCTTGATATCCACTCCATTACCCTTAAGGACCACCAGTTATCTTGCCTTCACAATACATGCCCTGTCCAAGCCCATTTCTTCCTCTTGATTTCAACTAGGATGTCATTAACCCGCGTTTGTTCCCTCACCCACTTCGCCCGCTTTCGATCTCTTAACGTTACACCTATCAGTTCTCTTTCCATAGATCGCTGCGTTGCCTTTAACTTAGGTTGAACTCTCTTTGTTAGCCTCCACATTTCTGCCCCACAGGTGAGTACCGGTAAGACAGCTGCTGTATACTTTTCTCTTGAGGGATATTGGTAAACTGCCATCCATGACCTGAGAGAACCTGCCATATGCGCTCCACCCCATTCTCATTTTTCTAGTTATTTCCCTCTCATGATCCGGATCTGCGGTCACTACCTGCCCAAAGCAGACATATTCTCTTACTACTTCCAGCACCTCACCACCAATTGCGAACTGCTGTTCCCTTGCTAGGCTGTTGAACATTACTTTGGTTTTCTGCATGTTAATTTTTAGCACCACTGTTCTGCTCTGCCTGTTTAACTCGTTGATCATGCTTTGCAGTTCATGTCCTGAGTGGCTTAGCAAGGCAATGTCATCAGTGAATCACAAATTACTTAGGTATTCTCCATTAACTCTTATCCCCAACAGTTCCCTTTTCAGGCCCCGGAATACCTCCTGTAAACAGGCAGTAAATCGCATTGGCAAGATCGTGTCTCCCCGCCTGACACCTTTCCTTATTGGAATTTTATTGCTGACTTTATGAAGGACTATGGTAGCTGTGTAATCGTTATAAATATCCTCCAATATTTTCACTTAACACTCTTCTACACTCTGATTCTGCAATGCCTGCATGACAGCTGAGGTTTCCACTGAGTCAAATGCTTTCTCGTAATCAATGAAGGCTATATATACGGGTTGCTTATATTCTGCGCATTTCTCTATCACCTGATTGATAGCGTGAATATGTTCTATTGTTGAGTACCCTTTACGAAAGCCTGCCTGATCATTTGGTTGATCAGTCTAAAGTTGACCTGACTATTAGCGATTACCTTGGTAAATACAAGGTAGGGTATGTAACCTCTTCTGTTAAAGGAGATGTAACAAATGTAGGGCACAGACAAACTAGCCGCTATATTTAAAATACCAGCAGTGTGCACTAAGTTTTTCGCTGATGGGAATGCATCGCAGAAAAATATGAGAATAGTAAACTTCTATTTCATACATAAGTTCATCACACTGTACTGGACTAAGTTTAGTGCCTGTGCCAACTTTGCAAAAGCTTTCGGGGTACTTGTGTGCTAGCAATTCGATGAACATCTCGGTCAACACCTTTTTTGAGTGTGCAGTGCAACTAAACTCAGCCTTAAGCCCTCAACAACACTGCTCAAGGCTTGCCGCTGCGTATCTAGGCACTAAATTTCAACTGAAAGGTGCCATGCATCAAGAAGCCACTTCTCAAGACACAAGAAATCTGGTAGCAACACTGTCACCATCTTGCTGCTGTCATGCTGCCACTGCAGCACATGTAGTACCTTGAAAGAGCAAACAGAGCTTCTCAACCATCACGAAACTTGCTGTGCTGACCAGGCCTGCCCAGTGTGTGGCTATGGATGTTAAGACTCTTTTATATTCATCATAGCTTGTATAGTCCGATGTGAATGTTAAAAACAATCCTTCATATTTGCTGAAACTTATACTACAATGCAATGAGAAATTCAGCGTTTCGTGAGCTGCCATTCCATGCTTTAAATTTAGTTCACATGAACATTCTACTTAGCGATGCCTTAGGTAGCTCGTTAAGCTCCACCGTCTACTCAGCGTCACCCAAACACATTCTCTGCAAGCTTCACACCAACACGCTTCTGTCTCCAGCTCGCTCGCACTCCTTTAGCAAGCAGTCTGATCCGTCCTGCACCGCTGCCCCACATCCTATGCCAACAGAATACTCTCATGACCTTTCAGTGCCCAGTAACCCTCCGAAATTCCTTCTTATCCCCCCCCCCCCCCCAACATCTTCACACTCCTACCTCAGCCACCTGGTTTGCATCGGACCATCTGGACAACGAGCATGCTCTAGTGCTCCATGCCCAGGATCTTTTGAGTACTTAATCTGTCGCTCTTCAATAAAATGATTTTCTGTCTCTTTTTTTGGCTTAATTACTGCTGCCTGTAACGCAGCTGTAAGCATTGCGAACAGTAAAAGTAGTTGAAATTTTCCTGGCTAGCGGCGAATATTGCGCTTCCTTTTGTCAATGTATAACCAGGGTCCTCTGACGCAACCAAAGAACCCCGAGTGGGTGATGTTCTATCATATCTTCCCTTAAAGCGACTTTGCAATAAATTAATTGAGATTATGTAAAGCAGATGAGAGATAGGCATTACATCACTCGCCACCGCAGCGCAAGAATTTTTGAGCTAGCATCAATAACAACGAAGTTATAGACAATTAAAACATTACGCTCCTCTTCTACCCCCTCAACTAGTACACATGGGGCACCAGGAAAAAAATAAAAAAAAACAGCTCTGGGACTGGGCCCCGCCCATGAATACGTCATTCGCTGACGTTCGGTTTGCGACTTCCGGTTGTCGCACCAAGCACCCCAGAAGCAGCGTCGGCAGCGTCTCTCCGGTCTCTCTCCAACTTCCCGGAGAGGCGGAGAGGCGGCAGAAGTAAATTGAAACCACATGAGCGAAGGCAATGCCCGGGCTTGCGCTTGCTCGAGGGGGTCGCGCGGCGGCATGAGCAGACGGTTTTCACGGCTACCGGAAGTGTGCCCGTGACGTCGTGACTGCCATGGCTCCGGCGACTGACAGCGTGTGGTGGCCTGCCAACATCACGGGACTAGTGACTTCTATTTTCACGATTTTAGTTTCAAAACTGGTCACTACGACCACACCAATCGGCCCGCGAATTTTAAAAAACACAGTTTCTAAAAATTCACAATAAATTGCCAGCTCAGTTCCGAAGAAGACTCATACTTGGTGTGAATGCTTCTTAGAATTATTTCTAAGCATTGAAAACATTTATAGATGACTTAATTCATTGCATAATCCCTTTAAGGCACCAGTTAAGTCCTCTAAAAAGAAAAGCTATTGCGCAGATCTTCATCAGACCTGCTGGAAGGGAAATGTAAAAAACCGTGCAAAATTTTGCACATTTCAGCACATTTGCATTGCGTTATTACATGCACAAATGTGGATATTGTGCCTCAAAGCTTCTGTATGTAAAAAAAAACCCTATCTGACCTATTTTTAGACATTTAAAAATGTTATAATAAAATAGAATACGCTTCAAAGAATTGCTCACTTTCTCCAGTGCACTTTCATAAACTCGTGTGCACATGACGGAGTTTTCAAAACCTTCATTATTTGGCAAACATAATCCCCAAAGAACTCACAAATACCTCCAAAGCGAAAACTTCAACATTTCAAACAGCCAATCAGCGTTTCTGCATATTATGCAAACCCAACAGCATTAGACCATAAAAAACACCATCATCATTTTCAGTTGCCAAAAATTAAATTCCACGGGAATGTAAAAAGAAATCATTCTTCAAACTAAGAAGGGGCAAGCATTGCAATGAAGAACGAACAGCACAAGCACAAAGCACTTGAGTTGCATTCTTCCTATTGTTCTTGTTGGTGCTTGCCTCTTCGTAATCAATGAACCAAATAACCCAAACTGCCACTCTTCATCAGTTCTTTATTCAACTTTGAATAAAATGCCCCAGAAGGAAACTCCATTTCAACAATCAATAAACACATCGGCCTAGAGTGCTTTGAGGGATTGCAAACAACTTTCCTACATAAGAAAATTCTCAACATAGAGCATAGAGACAAAATGGCAAACATAAGTACTATAAATGATGAAAAAAAGGCAGAACTTCATGAAACTTGAGTTTTTGAACTGTGCTTTACCTTTTCGTGACGTTTTAACTCGTAGCTGCTTCTGAATGCCTTGGGGCAAAACTGACATGGAAATGATTTCTCACTCTTGTGAATTCGTGCATGCCTGATAAGGTGGCTACTTTGTACAAAGGCCATAGGGCACAGCTGGCATTGATATGGCCTCTCACCCGCGTGAATGCGCAGGTGATCTTTCAGGGTACTCAGGTGTGCAAACCTTTTGCTGCAGTGGTCACACTGGTAAGGACGCTCGCCCGTGTGGGTGCGGAGGTGTTGCTTCAGGTTGCTCCTCCATGCAAATCTGCTGCCACAGTGGTCACACTGGTATGGGCGCTCGCTGGTATGGGCGCGAAGGTGATCAACCAAACTGCCTCTCCTTGTACAGCTTTTGTTGCAGTACTTGCACTGATACAGCCGCTTGCCTTTGTGTTTATCCGGTTGACTTTCCACTTTGATATGAACAGTTGACACAGAGCAGCCTGGGGGGTTCACACCAGCGCATGAACTTTCTCCAGGAGGGGGGCTGTCCCTGGGATATGTGGTGTCCAAACCTGCATTGTGAAAAACACAGTACTTTCCATCGATCATAGCTCTCAGCTCATTAGGTTTGGTTTATGGTTTATGCGGATTTAATGTCCCAAAGCGACTCAGGCTATGAGAGACGCCGTAGTGAAGGACTCCCGAAATTTCGCCCACCTGGGGTTCTTTAACGTGCACTGACATCGCACAGTACACGGGCCTTCAGAATTTCGCCTTCATCAAAATTCAGCCACCGCGGCCGGGATCAAGCCCGCGTCTTTCGGGTCATCAGCCGAGCGCCGTAACCACTGAGCCACCGCGGCAGGGCACAGCTCATTACAGGCCACAAACTTGTGAAAATGGAAGGCAAACCTTTCCATTCCTTTTTTTCCTTTCCGTACACCTCATAGCTCTTTCACTCCCTTTTCTTCCCATGGCCTGCGCTGTCAGCCATTTGAGGCTGACAATCCATCTAACGTCAGCCGCAAAAGCTGTCTTGTTAAGATATTTTTTCTCAAATGCAGACTGCACTAAGGCGACTCTTAAAAGAGATCGACCACTGACCAAAAATGTGTGACAAGATTATGATAGAAAAAATTGTGCCACATATGTAAGCACTCAGGAGAGCCATATCGAAGAAAAAATTTTTATATTTAATTTGGCACTGCAAACCGCATAAAATTCAATGAAAACTCTTGCCATTATTGTTGTATGACACCAAGTGGCCATATCTAGGTCAAATTTTACTCATTAGTTGACAAGTACAGTGCAAGTACAGTGCCTTGCATTTACATTGCCACTTCTAGTCCATGAAAATAATCACCTTAGCCACCGTCCCTGATCTCAAATGCACTGTCATGGTCCTGCAATCACTCCATCAGTGAGGAAAGTTGCTACCTACATTTCTACTGTGTACTGCAGGCACCATAAAAAACTCACATGATGACGCTTAGCGGCTCTTCTAATTCATGACTATGGAAGCATCTATGTAACAGCCTTTTTACAAAATATTTTTTTTTTTGCAAAACTTTCATAACAATGTGAATGTGTTGGCGAACAACTTAAGAAACAAAGCAAACACTGCGGTTCAGCGTGTGCCATTTCTTCTCAGACTAGTTTGCAACACTGCCGCAGCATGGTGCCAATTTCGTCAAAATCATCAACACAACAAAGCAAGATCACAGGTGTGCACAAGGGCTGATATGCATGTACACTTTATATCACAGCCATACCCAAACAATCACAAGGTTCCTTTAGCATCTGGTTTTTCTCTACACTCACAAAGAATGTCACACACGTACGGAAATTTCACACCCTGCATCATTTGCATTTCTGTCATCTGACTGAGCTGTTGGAATAATCAGGCAGAGCATGAGGCAGCCCCATTTTGTGCACAAACATCAACCATATCACTTGATGCACTATTCCACAAACTATTGACATCAAGCCACTGGGTCGAGGAACAACAGTAACTCTCCCAAAAGATTCTTCGTCTGACAGCTTGTACTCCATGCCTTGATGATACTGTCCCAGACCAGAAGTCTGCAACGTAAAACAGAGCAAAACACCCTAAATAAATAAAAAAAGAATTTATAATATACTTTACTTTGCACATGAACAGAAACCAGATGTCACAAACCCTTGAAAAGCAAGACACATTTAAAGAAGTCTGTGGTGGTAAAAGATTAAAAAAAAAAAAAACTGGTGGCCTTACTGAAGCTCCACCCGAGTAAGTTCCCACAGCAAAGCAACGAGGCACTATATGATTTCACACAAAAGGTAATGATGCTGGAAAAGGAATTGCTTTTTTGCACATCGAGTCTGTAGAGCAGGCATTCGCATTGCAACTGCAGCAATGTTGATAGGAAGACGACTGACATGGCCCAGGTGACAGCAAAAGCTTGCGCTAGCGATAGGCATGAACTCAGCCTGTCACATGCAATAAATGAAAAGAGGGAGTGACATAACGATAATGTAAATCAATTAGGAAGCAGAAACCACTTATGCACTTTGAATAGCCTCATATGTCACACTTCACTGTGTAAGCTAAAAAGCACTACAAAAACCATAGTCTTTCAATATCGATACTGTAAAACGCACCGACACCCAAAACCTAACTGTGACAACAGTTGATAAATATCAGCTGCTCACAATACAACAGGAGTGGCCTCAACATGACCTACAATGTGTGCAGACAACAGGCATTTGCATCACTGGATAAAAAATTTTACAGGCCATGAACATCCGGCCATTTGGGAAATGAAGGCTTGCAGCAGCTGCTCTGAATAATTCCTTCTTGGGCAGCTTGCACATTTTAGCTCACCGACATTGGCTCCATTACCTGTGGAATGGAAGAAAACAAAACAACAAAAGCAAGAAGGAAATGACCCAACATCATAACAAGCAGCGCTTGTGTAGTTCCTGCGTTCAACAACTGTAATTTGATGGTGCTGTTGGGATTTTGAGCCCAGACTAGTTTATGGTTTATAGGGCTTAACATCCCAAAGCGGATGAGGCTATGAGGGACACCATAGTGAAGGGCTCGGGAAATTTCAAAAATCTGGGCATTCTTCTTCGTGTGGCAGCTTGCACTCCATGCCTTGACGATACTGTCCCAGAAGCCTGCAAAGCAAAACAGAGCAAAACAAATGTATACAAAAAAAAGAATCTATAATATACTTTACTTTGCACATGAAAAGAAACCAGATGTCACAAACTCTTGAGAAGCAAAATACATTCAATGAAACCTATGGTGGTGAAATTTAGTTTTTTTTTTTTTTAAATCAGTGGTGAATTGCATGAAGCTCTTCTTGAACAAGTACTCACACCAAAGCAAATGACACCATGTGAATGCACACAGGAGGTAGAAGTATTGCAAGAATTCTGCTTTCTTGCACATTAAGACACTGTAGAATAGCCACTGGAATTTTCAACCGGAGCAAAAGTTTATGGAAGACCATCGATGCGGCTCAAGTGACGACCAAAGTTTGCACTTTTGGTAGCTAAGAACTCGACTCCTGTCACGTGAATGAATGAAAAGGAAGCGTTGTAATGATGGCAATGATATAACCCAATTAGAAGAGCAGATAGTGCTCATGCATTTTAAACAGCCTGGTATGTCACACTTTGTGTACGCTACAAAGTGCTTCAAAAAACATAGCTTATGAATAGAAATACTACAAAACAAACAGACACCCAAAACCTAACTGTGATGGAAGTTTAGAAACTTCAGCTGCTCATGGCACAACAATACCGGCCTCAACTAACCCTGCGTTGTATGCAGACAACAGGCATTTAAATCACTGGATATAGATATGATATTTTATAGGCCATGAACATGAATCCGTTTGGGAAATGATGCCACGCAGCAGTTTTCTTCAACAAGTCTTCCTCAGGCAGTTTGCACACCTTTGCCAATACTGGCTCCAGTACCTGCAAAACTGCCGAATGATGCTGTGTGTTGTTTTTTCGTTTCTTTTGTGTGTTGTGTTGTTTGCCCCTCCCGCTTGGGCCACATAGGCCTGCAGTATTTTGAAATAAATAAAAATTAAATAGAGCAAAACAACACAAGTAAAAAAGAAATGACCCAACAGCACGAGACTGCAACTAAAAAACAGAAACCCAGAGTGTAGAGAATGAGTGCTGTAATTTTCCTATGTGCATTGGAAATTTCCCAGTTTTCTATGTATCGGAAATCGCCAAACACACAGTGAAAAAAGTTTTAACGCAGTGAAACATAGTTGAACACTGTTTTTGTATTGATATTGTTATAACCTAAATGTTTGAAAACATAAATAACGGCGACATAATTTACTCTCCTGGTCTCAGAAGGATGTGGCAAAATCAATCAAAGCTCAAACCTACACGTGGATGTCTTTGAATATGCTTCACAGTGCCATTAGGAGAAGCGCCACTATCAGGAAAGTGATGTACAATTCAATATAACAAACCGGCGAAATAGGAGTTTGATATACAGTGCACCTTTCCTCTACTTTTACACACGATTTTCTAGGAATAATCTTTGTTCGATATAGGAAATAACTCGAAATATTCGGGTTTCATATATTTGGTCCCGGCAGTACCCGTGCCTTGTTTGGTTGGCAAGTCAGGTTGAATGTCCCGAAGCAACACATGGGTTATGAGGGCATATCCCAAAAAGGATACACGAATATGTACTTTGAGTATCCTTTCACAGAATAGATGCCCAAGGCCATGAGCTTTTATAGCGTAGCAGCAGTTTTGAATCATTGTTCCTCTGGCAGTTTGTACTCCTTGGCCGGTAAATATTGACCCTCGTGCCTGCAAGTATGGCATCAATGCAGTGCAATAAGATGAGCTTTAATGCCATAAGCACGAGGATTCTTCCCTACAGGTATTTAACAAACATGACATGGCAGCCACTTGTATATTTGGACAGCATATTACCAAACGCAGTGGAAGACCTGGCTGCGTATGAAAAATGGTGGATGTCCTTGAGGCTTCCCGAGATAAACTGCTGGCTGCCAGTACCGGCAACAGTAGCTCCTGCACCAGATTCGTTATATCATCCATCAGCATCATGCATGGTCCACGGATGCAGTGGATTCATGCCTGTCATTGCAAAGGATGCCCTCATGGAAGTGAACACCCTGATAAAACTCGGAGCGGAAATTGCTCAGCGGTTTATGACACACTAGAACGCATACATCACAGATCAAAAGTATAACTGCACACTTCCCCAAATCGTGCGGACTCAATACTCGATCATGCCGGTACAGGAAAAATTAGCCGTTGGAGGCTCATTGGCAACCGCGTCAGCGTAGCTGCCAAGGCTGCGCACAAACACCCATTCAACGCTCGATTAGTTCTCCGTCTGTGCCCAAACAATGCCTTAGCCACTTTCCTGCTGTAATAAAGCTGAAGGGTTAGTTGTGTTGTTCACTGCAATATCTACATAATACAAGTGCACACAGGACTCGGAGGACCTGATTCGTAAAGAACATTTATTGTCTCACAAAAACACTCGTACGTAAAAACAGGGACATTTACAATATTTTCACATATTATACAGCAACACAATACCTTCTGCTCTACAACAGTCAGCAATTGTGAACAAATCACAATTGTCGAAACTTCTACCCCTTGCATGTGAACCTGTGCTCAAGACGCACAGGCAGTTTAAAAAAAATTCACTTTTTATTTTTGCGAGTTTGTGGTCATTTTAGGGCAATGCAAAGGATTGAAAAAGTAGGCCGATGTGAAAAGCCATGTTTCATTGGGGTGAACTGTGCCAACAATTAAAAGGAGTGCTATACATCGTGCGATAGTGAAGAGCGATTATTTTCTGCAATAACTTCCACTTGCTATTAGAACAGGACTTTTTGTCAACAAACTGACGTCTTATTTTAGTTTTTACAGTTTAATATATAGATGTGGTGTGAATAGCATGGGCGAAAAAAAAAGGACGAAAGGCGGGGGGGAATGCAGTGCTCAGAAAATTTCAGCCAGTGTCCAACACCAAACCCCCCCGAGTTTGGTCATCATGCACATTCTGAAGAAGTCGCTCCTTTCTGCAACATTCTTCTTGACGCAAGGCTCCCGCGTTTTCAGCACAACAGACATTTCGGCACACATGGCATGGAAAAAGACAACAGCGAAATATGGGTTTCTTAACTGTGCTTTAGCTTTTCGTGGCATTTTAGTTCGTAATTGCCTCTGAATGCCTTAGGGCAAAACTGACATTGAAATGGTTTCTCACCCTTGTGAGCTCGCACATGCCTCACAAGTTGACTATTTCGTGCAAAGGCCATGGGGCACAGCTCACACTTATATGGTTTTTCGGTCGTATGATTGCGCATGTGATCATTCAGGGCACTCACGTGTACAAACCTTTTGCTGCAGTGGTCACACTGGTAAGGACGCTCACCAGTGTGGGTGCGCAGATGAGCATTCAGGGCACTTTGGACAACAAAGCTGCTGTCACAAGAGTCGCATTTATATGGACGCTCGCCCGTGTGGGTGCGGACGTGTTGCACCAGGGCGCTCTTCCATGTAAATCTTGTACCACAGTGGTCACACTGGTACGGACGCTCGCCGGTGTGGGTGCGAAGGTGTCCAGCTAGGTAGCCTCTCTTTGTAAAGCTTTTGTTGCAGTATTTGCACTGTTGCACCTGCTTGCCTTTCTGTTTACCTTGCTCACTTTCCACTTTGATAGGAACAGTTGACACAGAGCGTTCTGGAGAGTGCAAGCCAGCATGTGAACTTTCTCCAGGAGAGGGGCTGTCCCTGGGATGTGAGGTGTCCAAACCTGCATTGTGAAAAACACGACACTTTCCATCGATCAGAGCACCGTGCAGATGTAACAGCTCACCATGCTATGGCCACAAACCTGTGAAAACAAAAAACAAACCTCAAGAACAGCCATACAAACACATGCAGTGTCGCAATCAATAGTTTGATCACAGAGAAGTCAGCTTGGAGACAAGATCACATATAATAAAGCTTCTTGCAGCTGATATCGACATTTCAGCTAACAAATAAACGATCGCCCTGAGAAATGCTCAGGCCAAGCTTTAAGCTACAACCCTAGTAACAGGCGCATGTTCCGTCTCTCACACTCTTCCATTAGTGGCTTCTTGACAGGCCCTTGCAAACCTACTCACGCCAAGATTACTTTATGGAAACTAACCACTGGTAGTGTGTTATGGCTTGCAACATTTTAGGCCTCTACTGAATGCATCCTCCTAGTGTATAGTGAAGCTCTCATGCTCAAAGTCCATAGACCAGAAAAAAACTCTAAGAGCCATTACGATTCTCCCTAATGCAAAATTTGAGTGCAGCTCTGTCAGTCTCTCAGGCTCTGTAAGCTCATTGTTTTGCTTTGCTAAGTTGTCGGCATGTCTGGTGACAATATTAGTTCGATAGTAGTATTAGTTGAAGAGAACAACGATGTGCAATGTGCAGTGCGAGAGTGTGTTGCAGTTGCAAAGGTGTTCATACAGGTAGCCTCCCTGTGTAAAGTATTTGTTGCAGCTGCCTGCCTTTGTGTTTACCTGGCTCAATTTTCACTTTGATATGAACAGTTGACACAGAGTGGCCTGAAGAGTGAACACCAGCATATGAACTTTCTCCTCGCAAGGGGCTGTCCCTGCAATGTGTGGTGTCCAAACCTGCATTGATAAGAACAGTACTTTGCATCAATTACAGCTCTCCACATATGTCAAAGCTCATTACAAACTAGGTCCACAAACCTGTGAAAATGGAAGGCAAACCTTTCCATTCCTTTTTTTATCCTTTCTGTACACCTCATGGATCTTTCACTGCTTTCTCTTTTCTCTCAATGATCTGCACTATCAGCCATTTGAGGCTGACAATCCATTTATCATCAGCCACAAAAGCAGACTCTTCAAGACATTTTTTTCTCAAAAGCAGACCGCACTAAGAAGATAAAGGGATCGACTGCTGACGAAAACATGTCACGAGGTTATGATGAGAAGATTGTGCCACATATTGTAACAACTCAGGACAGCCATAACGTAGAAATGATTTATAATTTTAATTTGGCACTGCAAATCACATAAAATGCCGTGCCGTGAAAACTCTTGCTGTTATTGTTGTATGTCAACATGTGAGCACACCTATAGGTAAAATATTACTCATTTGTTGTCAAGTGCAGCGCGTTTTTTTCTTTCAGAAGTGTTTGTCATAATTTTAGTTCACAATTCTATAGTGCACCCTTCGACAAAAAGTAATGCTCTTTCCTTTGTTTTTAGCACCTAGCATTTACAGAAGCACTTCTAGTCCAAGGAAAGCATAATCTCAGCAACTGTCCCTGATCTCAAATGCACTGTCATGGTCCTACAATCACTCCATTAGTGAGGAAAGTTGCTACCCCCATTTCTGCTGTGTACTGCAGGCACCATAAAGAACTCGCACGATGACGCTTAGCGGCTCTTCTAATTCATGACTGTGGAAACATCTACGTAACACCTCTTTTACAAAATATTTTTTTGCTGCATAACTTTGGTAACAAATGTGCTGACGAACAACTTAGGCAACGTAGCAAACAATGTGGTGCCAATCCTTCTTAGAATAGTTTACAGCATTGCCGCAGCATGGTGCCAATTTTGTCAAAATAGTCAATATATCACCCAAAGCAAGATCATAGAAGAGCACAAAGGTGGTACCTGTTATATCACAGCCTTGCCCAAACAATAACAAAGTTTCTTTAGCATCTAGTTTTTTTTCTACCTTCACACAAAATGTCACCCACGTACAGAAATTTCACACCATGCATTATTTACATTTCTGCCATCTGACTGAGCTGTTGGCATAATCAGGCAAAGTCTGAAGCAGCCCCATTTTGGGTACAAACATAAACCATATACTTGATGCACTATTCCACAAACTATTGACATCAAGTCACTGGGTCGAGGGACAGTAGTAACTCGTCTAGAAGATTCTTCGTGTGGCAGCTTGCACTCCATGCCTTGACGATACTGTCCCAGAAGCCTGCAAAGCAAAACAAATATATACAAAAAAAAATTTATAATATACTTTACTTCGCACATGAACAGCAACCAGATGTCACAAACTCTTGAGAAGCAAAACACATTTAAAGAAGTCTATGGTCGTAAAAGTTAAAAAAAAAAAAACTGGTGGCCTTACTCAAGCTCCACCCGAGTAAGTTCCCACAGCAAAGCAACGAGGCACTATATGAATTCACACAAAAGGTAAAGATGCTGGAAAAGGAATTGCTTTTTTGCACATCAAGAGTCTGTAGAGCAGTCATTCGCATTGCAACTGCAGCAGTGTTGATAGGAAGACGACTGACATGGCCCAGGTGACAGCAAAAGCTTGTGCTAGCGATAGGCATGAACTCAGCCTGTCACATGCAATAAATGAAAAGAGGGAGTGATATAACGATAATGTAAATCAATTAGGAAGCAGAAACCACTTACGCACTTTGAATAGCCCGATATGTCACACTTCACTGTGCAAGTTAAAAAGCGCTACAAAAACCATAGTCTATCAATATCGATACTGTAAAACGCACCGACACCCAAAACCTAACTGTGACAACAGTTGATAAATATCAGCTGCTCACAATACAACAGGAGTGGCCTCAACATGACCTACAATGTGTGCAGACAACAGGCGTTTGCATCACTGGATAAAAAATTTTACAGGCCATGAACATCCGGCCATTTCGGAAATGAAGGCTCGCAGCAGCTGCTCTGAATAATTCTTCCTTGGGCAGCTTGCACATTTTAGCTCGCCGACATTGGCTCCATTATCTGTGGAATCGAAGAGAACAAAACAACAAAAGCAAGAAGGAAATGACCCAACGTCATCAGAAGTAGCGCTTGTGTAGTTCCTGTGTTCAACAACTGTAATTTGATCGTGCTGTTGGGATTTCGAGCCTAGACTAGTTAATGGTTTATGGGGTTTAACATCCCAAAGCGGCTCAGGCTATGAGGGACACCATAGCGAAGGGCTCGGGAAATTTAAAAAATCTGGGGTTCTTTAACGCGCACCGATATTGCGCAGTATATGGGCTGGAGGAGATGCCCTGTGTGTTTTCACTGTTAAAAGAAAGCTCAACGCCTAAGACTAAATCACAAAACTACCACTAGATCCTCCTCTACGTGAGCCCACAGGGTTTCAAGATTTAGTTTCAAACAGACAAGGTTGAAAGTATAGTTAACCCAAGTATGCTTATACCATGTAACAGATGAACAGCAAAAGGACATAAAGCACAACCAAACTAAGAAGCAAAATGCATAACGTCAATGCATTACACTCACAATAGAGAAAATAACAAATATTGCCGCAACGCATTACTGGCGCCACCTAGTAGTCGCGCTCAGGAGGCTGGTGCGCGCTCTTCTTCGCCCGAGAGCTCGCTCGCTAGTCGGTTAGCCGGCCGGGCCGTTTCCGCTGGCGCTTGGACGTTGTGGCAAATATAAACCTGCCTACCTGCTTCTGTGACAATATAATAATAAGACCATGGACCCTAGATCAGGCACGCAGCAGTGGTTTTTCCAGCGTTCCTAATCGGCACGTGCTCCAGCAGAAAAATGTAACTGGGGTACCTTCCACCCCTACCCACCCTCTGAGCACCATAGCACCTTCTATATAAGGCAAATTAGTTTTCCTCTTCCTCCTCGCATCACGAAATGGCACTGCCACTGTCACCCCGCCCTCAACCTCAACAGTACCGAAGAGCTGAAGCTTGCGGAGACGCATGCTTGATTCTGCTGTCAACACATGCTACTCTTTTTCGCATGCTGCTTTTTGACATGCTACTCTGCATTGGGGAGGGAGGGGTTTTGAAAAGTGTAAAAATAGGGAAAACAAAAAATTAAAATGAATAAAGATATGCAGTCATTGATTAACATGTACCGCAAAGGAGACTTGCAGTCAACACCAGCAAAAGTGCATTCTGACTGCCTCGAAAATCTACAGTGAAGTCACAATGCATCCTAAAATAACCATAGGTCGGCCTTTCACAGCGCACTGTGACCACTGCAACCCAGAACAATTCAGATGCCCCCAAGGTGCTTACATATCATCTCGGACCACGTAACGCATCCTACAAAAAATTTATTTGCGTGTACAAGAAGTTGTCAATAAGCTGTTTTTTCCTCACCGGAATTGGCGCTTCTCATGTCTTCCTATAAAAACGAATGCATGCCATATCATACTGGCTGTGCACTGTCCTTACTGTGGCCACTGGCCATGTTCTGCGATAAATCGATACCTTCAAGTTAATGTTTGCAAATAGGTGTCACTGTTTTCACAGTTTTTAAGCCCCTCTGCAGCTCATGCACTGACCACATTACTTATTCATGGCCCTTGAACGCATATGGCACTGTCACTTAATGTGCTTCAGAGGTGCTGCGTTACCACTGTATATATGTTCTTGTGCATATTATTACATTATTATAACCACTTTAACTTCATAGTAACAGCAGCGATCCCTTGGAACATGGCAGGCTAATAGTGTTTTTGTAGTAAGTGGCGGGGGAGAAGCAGCCACGAGCATGCTCCAGACGTACTGAAAAGGTTCCTACACAGGTTAGAGACAAATTAAAGATACCTCCACTCCCAAAAAACATGCATCCCATCTACCATGAGAGCCGGAGGAGGGATATTGCAAGCCCGATTTGATGGCAGACAGGACGTCTTGTATACAGATGCCGCAGAATGCGCGGACGGTACGGGGCGCGTTTCGGTAACAACCAGGGAAAACGAGGGCCCGGTAGCGTGCTGCAGCACCCGAAACTCGACCGCAACGGAGGCGGAAGAGCTGGCCATTGCGCTGGCTCTAACTCAAAAACAGGTCAAAATTATTGTCAGTGACTCAAAGTCAGCAATCAGAAACTTTGACGCGGGCTGCATTTCAGCTGTAGCAGCACGAGTGCTGGCCGGTGCCCCACCCCCGGCAGAACAGGTCGCGCTCATTTGGACACCGGCGCACCAGGGGTTGAGGGGGAACGAGAAAGCGCACACACTGGCCCGAGGATTAGCTACCTTCTGGGATCCCAGGGGCGTCTCATACGCAACCCCATCCCCCTCGCGAGATGAAGAGCCCCTACGGTTCGATGAGATTCTTAATACATACCAAGAAATTCTAAATCTTACAAATTAGGCAGAGCGACATTTCCAAAACTGAATAGACAACTCACTAAAAGCGAAGAGGTCGTGTAGCGCAAGCTTCAAACTGGAGTTTTCCCGAACCATCCCCAGGTGCAAGTGGCGCTTGCATCCCCAGGTGCAAGCGTTGCGAGGGCATAGCGGACATGGTCCATATGATATGGACATGTCCTAGCTTTGGAGAGCCTTACAGAACTGCTGAGTCCTGGGAGGCACTGCTTCTGAAAGAGGACGAAAAAGAACAACGCACTGCCATCCGTCTCGCCCTGGCCGCTGCCGAGATCCAGGAGATTCCGGTCGACGGTTAAGGGGGAGGACATGGCTGGGACCGAGCTGCGACTCGGATCCGGGTCAACCTTTTGACGGGTGTCAATAAATGTTATTTCTCTCTCTCTCTTTAATGAAGGGCGGAGAATTTAGAGACATTGAAACAGCGTTTACATGCTACTGTGCGCTGGAGAGGTGTTTGAGAAAGCGTGGAAATGAAAAAAAAAATAAAAATCAAAAGCAATAAAAATATGCGGTCATTGATTTATGTACCGCAAAGGAGAACGCGGTAAAGTAATGGGACTCAACATATCCCCATTCAGTGCTCTTTAGTTAAGCGTCAGTGCAGTAGGAACTTTACGTCCTGCAGCGATTACATATCACATAGGGTGCACGCGTACAAATACTACCAAGAAACTATGGACCATTATGAAACGGCACCGAAGCCCTAAGCAGCTCTCTTCAAGCTGCTCACAAAAATTGCCCTGCAATTGTAGCTGGACGGTTGCACAGCGCTGCGAATGCGAAAACACCTTCACTGAGCGCCGACGCAGAGCTCGTACTCAGCTGGTTGACATGCGCCGAACAGCCTGCAGTCAAGCCTGAAACACATTTCCTTCTTCGAATTTTTGCCTTATTTTAGACACACTACAAAATCCAGCGCGTCAAACGTGAAGTGTGCACAGACTTAAGTGACACAAACCACAGCAATCAAGTCGCCACAATTCCTCAAACACGCAGATCGCCATCGTTGATGCGGGCCGCAATGCGGTTTGCCCCTATAGCCCCTTCACAACGGCCTGGCTAACGCCCGAAAAGAAACAAAGTTGAAATTATCAGATATACCTTAGTGGTCGACGATGCAGCAATGCTTTAACTGCGAAAACACCTTTAAAAAGAAAATTTAAATCTTGCGCGCAAAACGAGAAACAATACTACGCTTGGAGGATTGGATGTTTGAGCAGTTTCGTTTCTTTACTGCGCTTGGCAGGCCGGTGCGCGCGCCTTGAAGTTCCATCGGCCACAATTTGAGCTGCATTTTTTTTTGGTAAAGTTTGATCTCAGCGATTCTGTAAAGTTGCACCTCGACGGAAAATCAGCCAGGGTAGCGTCTAATCCAATATAATTTAGATTTCCCAGTCGCGCCGCTCTCATTGCTAGCGCGCGATACCTGCACTTCATAAGTCCTTGAAGGCGTTTACTCTAGCTCACGGTGTTCTATAGCCCATTTAAATATTGCAGTTTCATTACGGCTTGTGATTAGGCGCGCTCCTAGTCTTCCCTTTCCCAATCAAGCAGGCCACATATGATTCCTCAGACCGACCTCTTTGCCCTTCAGAAAAATAAACCACGAATGCAGCCGTCGTTCTCGGACCAAACTTTCCAATCTTCTGCGTTTTCCACGTGGACTTCATACGTCATGTCCATGTTACTGGCAAAATGGTGAACGAGTTTGAAACCACTTTGACCGAAAGGCCGACGCAGGACACAGCAAGCGCGCACAAAGACGGATCACGCGTGACATAATGAGCTCAGCCGCCCGCACTGCCGGAGCACCGGAATTTCTATCTAGCGCAGAGCTTCGCATATTTGTCGCGCGACGACAAAAATGGAACTACCGCGCTCAAGCTGGGCATGAACTCAGCAGAAAGTTCAGGCCTTGAAGTTCACCAACATCGCGGTCAGTTAGCTGTCAGCGATGACAACGTTGTAAAAATAAATTAGCGAATAAATGAAGCGTGTACTGCGGTGACATGCTATGAGATAAGCAAGCAGTGCAAGAATGTTGGAACCGAAAGTAGCAAAAGCATGGCCAAGTACCGAGAAGACAGTTTTCCCATGATTTTCTGCGTTTCTTAGATACGCACCTCACTCATTGTAAGCCATTAACTGGCATTTAAAAAATATATATATACAAGAAACGCTGCCATTCGTACAAAATTTTGATAACCAAAGAAAATAACCGTGCCTTCTTCATTACCACTGTCTCTATGGAAGGAGCACCATGATATCTGTCCGTTTCATCCTTGGAGGAAGGAAAATTTCCTTTTCCTTTTTTTTCTTCCTTCATGGTTTCATCCATAGAGTTCCTTACTGCTTCATCCGCTTCATCCGTCCACATCTCTCCACAAGCGCCACAGGCGGCAGTAGCCAAAGGCAGCCAAAAGCCGTAAATCCCTGGACCGCCCGGACTCAACTGTAAACTAGCAGCTGGGACTCTTCGCTTCGACCGAGTTGTACCAGTTGTACTGCTGCGTGAGCTAAGAGTTAGAACAATTGCGTTTGTTGCGTTCACGCTGAAGCTTGCAAACGGACGCTTCAACGCCTGTTGTCTTCACGTTAGAAAAAAAGTCTGTTCCGTTGTGCGCGCGACGTCTAAAAGCGCTCAGTGACAGACGGTGACGGGCGTTTCAGGCTGTCTCAACCAAGGAGGTTATATACAATTTTTATATAACCTCCTTGGTCTCAACGAGCTAGAAGCGTTGTGTTAACTGTACTGCTCGCCTTTCTTGCGCAGCAGTGTCGTTTCTACCGACAGCCGGCAGATCTCTCATTGGCTGCTTAGTTGAGAGCTATTTTTTTTTTCTTCCTCTCATGGTCTCAGATTTCTCCTCCACATTGTTTAGCAGCAGTAAAGCACTCTCCAGGCGCATAGTGTGACATAAGAGTAATTCCTTGTCATTTTCGGCCCCCTTTAACAGCACAGCCGAAGGCGCTGGCCGTGAACGATCGGGGCCCTCGGGAGTCCCTGCTACTGAAGTTTGCTGATGAGTACTTGAAGAAGCAGGGGTCTTGTATATATGCCGTTTCACAAACACATGCACGCACGAGCTCGGTCTCGCGTCGCCCAAAGCGGCCGCTACGAATTGGGCGATCCTGTCTCCCGGCAGAATCCACACTGCCTTGCTGTGCGCTAGTACGACGACGTTGAGACGCGAAGGCAATCCCTATCAATTAGGCGCATAGGGGCGTACTGGGGCACCAGTGCGCATGCGGAGGAAGGGCGTCATTGTTCAGCGCATGCGCACTGGCGCCTCGCTGTACCCCCAGTCTATACGGGCCCCTTATTCCAAATGTCTATTGTCAGTTGAGTGGTCTCAAATCCCCACTAATACTGCACAGGGTGCATTGAAAGAGCTGACGGTGCTTTGTGTATGTATGTCGAGTTTTGTGGCCACTTATCTAACCTTGTGTTTGGCGCATGATAGCCATAGCTGCTTATGCGCCATAAAACCCCATATAACTAACTAACTTTTGTGGCCACTTGCACCGCTGAATCTTGTTCACATTAATGTCACACGGCCCGTCTGCGGCAAAGCACACTAGCACGAGCTCCTGACTACTTCTCTGAGAATACCGTGTGTCCAGGACAATATAATGAGCCTCCAATTCATGCGGGTTTGCATCCGCAGACACTGAGGGAGTATGGGCATTGATTTCCCTCCTGGGTATTTCTGAAGAAATTATCCATGCCATCTACAGAAAAGCCTACCGCTACCATTAATATGGCACTACTGACTTGGGCACACTTATGGCAGTGCATGTCAAAGCAATCAGAATGCGATAAGGATAGGCAGTGGCAATTGTAGTGGTGAAAATGTCTCGAATACACATGGGACAGCTGTCAGGGCCAACAAATACAAAAATGGATGCTGCCTTTCATGTTCCAGCATCCATGCATTGTTATGAAAGGCCATGTTCAGTGCTACTGTGCTATTGTTCAAAAATCGAGCCTACTAAAAAACCCTTGCCGCTCTTCCATTCTGCCTTATGATTCTGCATAGCAAAGAAATCTTGGCACTCAACACTGGTTTGTGGAATGCTTGGTGACTGTTTTTGAGAAGTATTTGAACTTCAGTCACAGCTAATCAGCAGCAGTTCAAAGTTGTGCAGTCGCACCTGCGCAGTATTGGTCTGTAAAGGTGCATATCTGGAGACTTCAACATCTAGCGTATGTGAGCGCAGTGGGGTGCACTTCAGCTCTCATCCCTTTGTGTTCCTCCGTGGTCCTGTGCATGAGTTCACTGAGAGCAGTGCATTCAAGCTTATCAACCACAGCATAAGGCATGATATCCCGTGTTTTGTTCTTGATGTTTGCATTGCTCACAACGTATGTTAAAGGACAATGTTCCTTGGGATGAATATTTGTGATACCCTTGGATAGGCTAATGAACAGACATGGTAAGGGAAATGAGGGTAGTTTCGGTGGCTCTTGGCTTCCTTCGTATGTACTGTGATGAACCACTGCATTTTAACGACAGAGATGCTACTTTCACTGAAGGAGGAGCTTTTGTAACCTAGAAAAGGCCAGAAACTATCATTCAAGTGTCACCATCACTGTCTGATTTTCCAAGTAAACTGCAGTGCAAGGACGCAGTTTTTTGGGCATGGATGTTTTCCATAAGAGAACATAAATTTCAAAATTTGTTTCAGTGGCAGTATTGATGCGAAAAATGCACTGTGAAAGTTACCAAGTTGTTTCATAATCTCAGTATGAAGCTTTAGCGATGAGTGTTTGTTTTTGCTCTTCTTCAACACTTTTCTGTCCTGATATAATGGTCATGTTTGTTACCTGTGCTTTAAGTTCAAACTTTTCTTCTCAATTGCAAGCACCAGTGAGGGAAACAAACCAAATGTTTAGCAACTACTGTATGCTCTGTGTTTGTGGGTAACAGATTAAGGTTTTTGTGTGTGTTTTGGGTAGTCTGTGTAGCTGTGTATCTGAGGAGAGCACTGAATTCACCCTTTGTTGTGTGCCTCTGACATGTGGTAACAAGGAAAGTACTTTTCAAAGATGGGCAGTTTTCATGTGATTATGAACACATTTCCTGAAGCTGGTCAGCACTGCTTGGGCACGTCAGTTCTTCAGGAAGCACTGGAAGGGGCCGTTTGGTCTTGACATTAAAATTTATCACATCTACCGACTAATTCAGCCAACACTGACCTCTTCTGTCACCATTCCATTCTGCCTTCACCTAACTCGCACAATCTGATCAGCGTTTGTGTGGAAAAAGTAATAAATAAGAATGCATGAGAAGGGATGAATAAAATTAATAGTCAGAGATGATGCGTTTCCTCTTTTCAATTGATATTTTTCAGGTTGGAAGCTGCCACTTCACATTTCCAATGAGCAAGCCTCCTCTGCACCAATCTGTGGATTAGTCATGGGCAAGCCATTCTTCATTGTCTGTCGTGTGCTCTGCTCTTTTACACACTAATGCAAGAAAAGTGCGCCAGCTTCTTTTTTTTTTTTCACTTTAACTTTTATGTGAGCTCCTCCCAGCTTTCCTAAATTGTGCATATTTGTCCCACACAATCACACTGTGTTGACAAACCCAATTATTCGCTGCCAATTCATGTTAGCTTCCCTGCGACACACTAATAGCACCGAAGTATTCCTGATGTGTATCTGCACATGCTGCCGGCATGACTCTGTATGCTAAAAAATGCACCTTCTGTAACCAGAGTGGTCAGGTTAATAGGTACTAATAAGGGAACAAACAGTGTTGAATGCACAGAATTTTGCCGAATTGAATCTGTGCATCATCTGGTGCCCCAGCATTTGACTTAGGCTGTGATTGTTGTGTCCATTTTGAGCTCGTAAGGACACTTTTTCAACAGTGTGTTTGTGACCGCTGTCCGTTTTCTTGACATGATGTGAAAGCCTGATGACGTGTACTGCTGTTTGGAAAAATTTTGCTGTACCCAGTATTTTACTACAAGGATTTGAAGAGTGTCAAGGGCAGTCGTGACGAGCACTTTTATAGGTGCTAAAGTGAAAACACCAACACCAGACATAGCAACATGGTACCATCCTTTGTGGTAAAGCACTAATCCTGTTTTGACAATGGATGCAGTTTTGGAATATTCTGTCTCCCATGAATTCAGCAGTTAAACTGCTCAGAGTTTGCACATTTATAGTTGCATATACTTGTAATGATACATTTATTTGAGCAGATATATGCAGCATATACTGGATATGAAATGCACAGTGTTGGTATCTTTGGTGGAAAAATTAAACTAGCTAATAACTGGGAGTGTGTGTTCGAAATGGAGGATGGTGCCAATAAAAATTCATTTTATGTGGTGTATAGAAATTTCAGCACAGAGCAGAGATTTTGTGTACATTTGGAAACCTGTTTCATGCATGATATTTGCTTTCAATGGTCCTGTTGTTTCTTCTCGTACATGATGTTCCTTGTAATTGTTCATGGTGTACAAAAGAAAGAGTGAGAAGCAAGGTTGGTTAGATGGTTTAAACAAGGTCTGTTCCAGATGACATCAGGAGCTATGGGAAGCACAATTCTTCTCTTGCTTCCCCTTTCTAAGTTTCTCGACGTTAGCTATATGCTTTCTCGTGCTGTTTTCTGCTTTCGAGCTGTGTACAAGACTGTGAACTGTTTTGTATGGCTTTCATTTATATCACATTTTTTTATTGTGTTTTTCATCAGCTTGTATTGGGACACAATTTATGATAGTGATGGTTGGTGATACTTGTGGCCAGGCCCTTCAGGATACCTGTCATTTCGCCCATACCGTCTAGGAGACACCTTAATTTTGACTCCGCCTCCTGATTGTGTGAACACTGCCTTCTTTTTTCTGCCAGTTGTGTCAAAACTTTTTTGTGTCAAAATCAATCGTGGCATCTGCAGGACTACTCCAGAGAAAAGCTTTATTTTAAGAATTGAATTTGACCCCATATATGCCTCTAAAATGATTGCTAAGCTTAACGAGCTGCTTCACCATTCATTAGCCCTTCTTGAGATGTGATTCTGCTTTCGCCTATGTATTGTTTTTAGAGAATTTAGAGGTTTTAAGAGGTTTTTTAGAGGTTTTAAGCAACAAGCTTTCTTTCCTTGCGCAGGCTCAGACACCACCCATGACAACCATGACTCATCACCTCGACATGAATCACAACCAGGAGAGCGGCAGTTTGTGTGTTCTGAGTGCAGCTATGACACAGATAATCGCAATGAAATCATGCACCACCTCTGCATCCACACAGGAGAGAAGCCCTTTGTGTGTTGCCATTGCGGCAAGGGGTTCCTGAAAAAGGGCATACTGACTGACCACCTCCGCATCCATACTGGGGAAAGGCCGTACCGGTGCAGTCGTTGTAGCAAGCGCTTCTCAAGGGGCGACAGCCTGAAAAAGCACATGCGCACCCACACTGGCGAGAAGCCTTACCAGTGCACTCATTGTGCCCAGTGTTTCTCACAGAAGTGCCTCCTGACAGTCCACCTTCGCATCCACACGGGTGAAAAGCCATACCAATGCACTCATTGCAGCAAGAGCTTTGTTAGGAAGTCCTTCCTGACAGAACATGTGCGTACCCACACAGGCGAGAGGCCGTACCAGTGCGTACAATGCAACAAGAACTTTAAAACGAAGACCATCCTGAATGGCCATCTTCGCACCCACACAGGCGAGAAGCCATACCAGTGCCAACTGTGTCCCATGGTTTTCTCAAACAAGTCAAGCTTAAACACTCATGTGAAAAATCATAAGCGTGCAAAACCACCCTAGTACCACTTCTTCTTCGGGGCATTTGCTTGCAACATGTCATTACTATACTATGGACAGAACTGTTCAAAGGCACCCACTGTTCCCCAAAGCTTGTAGCTTGTACAGCCAGCATTCAGTGGAGCACTTGCAAGCAGCCATTGTACATTGCACGAACCTGCTTGTGTTGTGGGGCCATATTGCTAGTGAAAGGGTGTGAGATGTAATAAAAATTTGGTTTGAACAACCTTTCACTTTATACTAAGCATCCTCGTCAAACATCATTACATACCCTTTTATGCCCTGAGGCAATAAACATCGCTTTAAAAACAAAAAAATTATGAAGGAGGTGCAGTGGCCATAGTCGGATGAATTTCTTCACAATTACTGATACTAATGTGTTCAAGGGCTTTTTCTTCACATTTGATTCTCAAGAAGTGCATGCGCTTTAGTATTGTGCTCTAAGACTCTGTACCAGTTTTTGTCAAGAGACTGAAGTCTAGCCAGTAATCTCTCTTCCGTATTTCTATCAGTTTGAGCTTTGGACCTTCAATCTAGCACCTTAGTTGAGCTCTGATGCCAAAGTCACTCGTGGCGCATTGCAATTCATCGTCACAAGCTGAATTAGCCATTTTTCACGGGGCATCAAGAACAGTTCAAGCGTTTGGTGAAATAGTGTTTGTGTTGTATTTGCACAAAAAGCAAAAGGCAGCGGACAGAAGAGAGGCAGCGCATGTCCCGGCTTTTGTCCATCTTTTTGTTTAGATAATGGGCCTCAAGCAACAAGTGCAGCATTTTTTTCTGCATGCAGTTGATAATTCACTAGTCGTTTCAATCGTGTCCAAAGAATGCACTTGTTGGAAGTCTCGGAGTAAAACTGTGCATTCAGAAAAATATTTATTTAGATAATTTATCTCTACATGGCTGTCCATCCAGTATTTTTGGATAAAGCACGGATTTCGCTTCCTGAACATTTTGAGAGCTTCTGGTGCAGTTGCTCATTTGGATCATCGCGATAAAAGCTCCAACTGTCGCACAGCCGTGAGGACTGTTGACTGTCGGAAAGACTGATGAGATGTGTTTGGTTGCTTGTTGGCTGCGTCCAAGAGCGTTTCATTGTAATCATTTTCATTTGCCTTGATATATTCTGTTTATTTCTATTTAATAAACATTTCTTCACAAGCACTCGTTTTTCCTGTACATAGGCAGTGTCACATCTGTATTTGTCATGTCCTGAGAACTTTCTTGATCCAAAGAGTTCACTCTGTCTTTACTAATTGCACCTTAAATATTACTGCATATGTCTGTGCAAAAAAGTTGGCAGTGGCTTAGCTCTGCTATGCGTGAGCAGTGACGTCACGTGGCTCCGCGCCGACTGTGGCCAATGTAGCTCACGCTAAAGTCGGATACAACTTAAGTCTGCAGTGAAGCTCCGCCCACATTCAGCCTCCGCGCACAGAATTCCTCCACGACAAAAAAGTAGTCTGCTGCTTAAACGTTTCGTGTTACCTAAACAAGGAGCTTATCACAAGAAAAAAATTATCAGCTCTAGAATTTTGGTACGAGGTTTGTTTGGTATAGCCAAACATTAAAAAGGTGATTTCGTTTATTGTTGCGATTGGCCAGCGGAGTAATACAGGACGCCGCGGACCGCGGCCCAGTGTTAGCGACTGCTGTTTTTTTAAGTTGTATCCTACTATACAAAAATAAAAATGGTCTACAGCTGATGCATGGTCGAATTCAACCATGAGTTCGTTCCTTCCTCCGTAACTGGAGACCTCCTTTACCAGTCAAGAGGATTTGCAGAACTTAAATGTTATGTCTGGCGCCATCTTGGTTGTTAATTTACCAAGCTTTTAATTATTTTTTTTTAAATTTACATTGCCAAGTGTTCTTGCAAAAATTGCAACCACGAATACGTTTCAAAGCTAACACGAGCCAAGCCAAGTAAGGAGAAAAAAAAACAAAAAGCGTGTGGTTGTTTGGCATGTTGTTTGGCGTCGGCGTTCCCTCTAGGTAGTATCAGTTATATTTAGCAAATCTACGGGCATAATGGGCATTCGTAGTCTTCACCATAAGAGTTGTAACAGCGCATGTTGTTGAATACTGCTTTTTTTGGTGCTAAAAAAAAATAACGATCTATTCCTTCGTGCGCTCGGTGACACTGTTCTTTTTCTGTAATCGCTAAAGTGCGATTACTGGGATTGCTGGGATTACTGGGGAAAACTGGGCGTTGTGGAACCGTTCCTCCAAGAACAGTGGTGTCGTTTTGTTCGCGATGTTTTGCATTGCTTACTTCACCTGTTACAAGGCAGTGTTCCTTGGAATGAACCAGTGTTTGTGATGCCCTCCGTGCACGAGATTTTTTGTCTTGCTGGGATCGGTGCTACTTGCATTTTCATAAAATATTGCGCTCTACCTACCCAATGATATATACACCCTGTATGCATTTTTTCATCAAGTTGCCGTTTATTTTTTTCTCTCTGATGTATCTTACTTATGCTCACTACTTTCATGCTACTGAATCAATCTGGTTGACGCCGGGGCGCAGGTTTGCAGAGGATGTGATTTTCAGAATCCAACATTAAACAGACAATTTAGTTTAGATGGGAGCTTCTGTGGGAAGAATGCAGTGTCAAGGCTATTCGTTTGCATCTCAATACCAACCTAGTGCTATAAGCCTCCTCTTCTGGTTCTTTTTGACTCTCTTCCGCCATGAATTTATTTTTATAACTCTGATCAAAGTTTAAATATTTCTCGATAGCAAGCGCCAGAGAGACAAACAGACCAAACATTTTGTGTATACTGTATGCTGTGCATTGGAGAGAGAGATTTTTTCTTCTTGATACTCTGTGCAGTTTTGCATGTGATAAGAGAAAGGTAAGATGGATAAGTGTTTTCAAGTTATGCAATGCCTGGAAGCTTGTCTACACTGAACAGGTATCTAAACTATTTTAGGAAGTACTTGAATGAGCTCCGTTTTTTTTTTTAGCGTACAAATCAATCATATCTAGCAGATTTACTTAGCAAACACTGGACTTGCATTTTCATTCTGGCTGAGGCAATCTGGGCTAAAGTGTAGTAACCGGCGCCAGGACAGGGACGAAAAAATTTTTGGACGACACACGTAAGGCGCTCATGTCGAATGTGAGGCGCTCATGATGCACTCATATCGAACCAACTCGCCCAACAGCATGTTCTGTTCAACCTGGGCTAGTTGGCTCATTTGCAGCAATGGAAACAACGGTGCTACGGCCTAGGATAAAAGAATGGACAACGCGAGCACGCTAGGACAGTAGTAGTCTGCGCTCGTTTTGTGCGCTCCTTTTTCGATTGCCGTTTCCATTCAGTTGTTGCACTGAGAAAACCTCACCCTATCACGTTTGAATCAGTGTTTGTGCAGAAAAAGTGAAAAAAAGAATGCATTCATAGAAGGGATGAAGAAAATTCAGGTCGGAGATGATGCAATTTCTCTCTTCATTTGTTGTTTTTCAGGTTGAAAGCTGTCATCTCGCACTTTGGATGAGTGTGCCTCCACTGCTGCAGTCTACGGATTAGTCATGGGCAAGGCATTTTCACAATCTTCTTGCAAATTGTCTGAGCCTTTTTTTATCATGTGCGCTGCTATTTTACACACCGTTGCAACAAAACTTTTTTTCTTCTTCTCCTTTTTTTTTTTTTAATTTAAAGCTTTTCATGACCTCCTTCCAACTTCCGATATTTTTGCAAATTAGCTAGCCCCACATATTCACACATCATGTTCACACAACTAATTACTTTGATGCCAATTCATTCACGTTTAGCTTCCTTGCAGCTGCACTCTCTGAAGTATTCCTGACATGTAAATGTGCACATTGCCAAGATGGTAGCTCTGTTTCTGCGTTGCCGCCGCCACGGTGGCTCAGTAGTTATGACCCTTGGCTGCTGAGCCGAAAGATGCAGGTTCGATCCCGGCCGCTGCAGTCGAATTTCGATGCAGGTGAAATTCTAGAGGCCCGTGTACTGTGCGATGTCAGTGCACGTTAAAGAACCCCAGGTGGTCGAGATTTCCAGAGACCTTAACTATGGCGTCCCTCATACCGTAAGTTGCTTTGCGACGTTAAACCCCAGTAAACTAAATAAACTGTTTCTGCGTTGCATAAGTGGATTTCTATAAACATGGAAGCAGCAGTATCACTTTTTCCATAGATATAAACCAGCTCCGCCCACTTTTGCTCCCAGCAGCTTCCATGAAGGTTTGGACAGAACAACACCTGTTAACTCATGCCCTCCTTCTTGCGTTGTGCTGTCCTTGGATGTGGCCTGCACTCACTTGTTGTGGACTTTTTCATAGATCGCTCCATGTTGCGTCTGTCTCGGCAGCCTGCGGCTTCTCTTTGCTTTACCCACGCACCATTTGCCCTCTCTCGCACAATGGGGACTCAGATGGCTGCTGTCCTGTGATTAGGCCTCCTTACAGTCCTTTGGGATTGTACTTTGGGAACGGTATGTTGTGTTTTTTCATCATCAGGCTATAAGGAATCATTTAGGTACCGTCTTTTTGCTCCCTGGAATACCATTAACCATCAAGAAATAGCATGATATTAGCTAAGAGGCAATTTCTTTCGGTTTCGAATGGACCTGAAGATATTTATATAATAAGTGTGTGCTGTGTGAGGACGAGAGCTAAAACAGCTGTCTGAGTAGTAGCGACAGCAATTCGGACTACAATCGTGCTCACAGAGCGGATACTGCTGATGAGGCGAATTTCACATTCACATCGAGAGCACATGAGAGCGAATTCCTTGCTGCAATTTGGCCAGTGGTGCTGACATGAAAAAAAAAGGGAAGTTGAGAAGAGAAGGATGGTTCTGCCGATGGAGTAGGCGTGACAGTCACAAAATGGTACGACAGCCTAGGCGGAACACTGACCAGCACAAGCGGTAGTGCTGTGCCAATAGGACAGCGCAAGAGGTACGACGGGAAGGAAAGGAAAGTCTCGGATGTGCTTCAGCCAGCAATTGTTGCCACATACAGCTCATTTATGGGTTGTGTTGATTTACTTGGTGGGTTGATGGCATGTTACAGGATTTCTCTGAAGGGATGGTGGTGAAATTATTTATTCATTTATTGAGAGAGAGAAAAGTTGTCCAACACAGGTGGTGCCCTTAGTCCAGGGCTGCAGTGCTAAGGACTGCGCAGCATTCTACAGTGGCCAGCCATAAATGAGAAATGGTAGCACTTCGAGATGTCATGATGCAGACATCAGCCAGGGTTGATTAGTACAAATTGTAAGCATCACCTTTGCATTAATAATAGCTGCTTCACAAATGCCACATGATGTGAGACACAGCTCGTCCAAGTAAAAGGAACCACTCCTGTAAGTGAAGGTCACTGTATAGATACTTTTTTGTACCCGATAATTGTGGTGCCTTTTGCACGGCAAACCTACAAAATGTGCACCAAGGCAGCAAATGATCTGAAAGTTTTTTTTTGCATGTTCCCAGAACACAAAGATTTCTAGGTATGAATCAATTTTTTTTTCATCAGAGAAAAAAATTCAGGTCGTAAGAGGTTAAGAAACATGCTTTCTTGCACTGTGCAGGCTCAGACACCACTCATAGCAGCCATGACTCATCAACTTGCCAAGAACCACAAGCAGGAGGACGGCAGTTTGTGTGCTCCGAGTGTGGCTTTGACACAGACAATCGCACCCAAATCATGCGTCACCTTTGCATCCACACCGGAGAGAAGCCCTATGTGTGCAAACATTGCGGCAAGGGTTTCACATGGAAATGCAATATGACTGCCCACCTCCGCGTGCATACTGGCGAAAAGCCGTACCGCTGCTGTCACTGCCGCAAGCGCTTCTCAACGAGCGATGGCCTGAAGACCCACATCCGCACCCACACAGGCGAGAAGCCCTACCAGTGTACTCAGTGTGCCCAGAGCTTCTCGCAGAGGTTCCTCTTGTCTGTCCACCTTCGAACTCACACGGGGGAGATGCCATACCAGTGCACCCACTGTGGCAAGTGCTTCATACGGAAGTCCCCTATGACAGTGCACGTTCGAACTCACACAGGCGAAAGGCCATACCGGTGTGTTCACTGTGACAAGAGCTTTATAACAAACGCTGTTCTGAGAGACCATCTTCGTACCCACACAGGTGAGAGGCCGTACCAGTGCCAGTTGTGTCCCATGGTCTTCAAAACCAAGTCGAGCCTGTACAGACACGCAAAAAATCACAAGCGTGCAAAACCACTCTAGTGCCTCGTTTGCTTTGGGGCATTCGTATGCAACCAGCGGTTGGAATTCTGTCACCAGAATAGTTGCCCAAGTTCATGCGCTGCTCTCTGAAGCTGGTTAGTTTGTTCGGCCAGCTTTCTCTGGAGCACCTGCAGGCATAGCGTGCTTTGCATAGCGTGGATCTACCAGTTGTGTGTTACGTTTTCATTCTTTGGTTCCCCTTTCAAAGGGGTTTCAGGGGGGGAGCTGTATTTTGATAACGTCCTGACTCTTGTTGTCTGTTTTGTGGGGCCATATTACCGATGAAGGGGTGCAAGATGTGATGAAATTTTTAGGGCCAACAATTTTTCACTTTATACATTGTCATGGACAGGTATAAACACTGTAAGGAGTAAACACTGTCATGGACAGGTGAACCTCTTTACAGTTATTAATACTGCTGTTGCCAAGGGCTTCTTCTGCGAATTTAATTCTCAGTAAGTACTTGTGCTTTAGGATTTTGTCTTGCTACTCAGTACAGTGTAAAATCTGTTAGCACGCTTGCGCCAAGATCTCTGCTCACCCATCTCGCCAGTGTCTCTCTGATGATGTGGGTTGCTCAGTCGCTGCTGTCTGTCGGATGGCCAGGGTTGCTTGGTCGCCACAGTCTCTGGTAACACAGGTCGTTCGGGAAGAGCCCCACAGGCGGCAGTGCCTGCCATTGCAAGGCAGTGGCACATCGCTTAACCGCTGCACCCTTGTGTCAGGAATGGTATGAGGAATTCCAGCGGTCTATGAATATGAAGCTGAAAATGATAGATTCCGCATATATGGACATTAACTCATTTATGCTAAGCAAAATAGCGCAAAGTTCACAAAGGACGCAGGAAGGGAAGACGAGAGACCGGCTTCCCTTTCTGTGTCCTTTGTGAAGTCTGCGCGGTTTCGGTTTGTGATAAACAACCAACTAGATTGAGATGTGTTACTCAAGTTCATTAATGCCATCACCTCGTGCCCTTAAGGCGGAGCTTAGTTTCAATGCTCTAGCACTAAGGCCCCCCACCAAACAATTTCGCTGATCTTCGCTTGACCTTGAAAGACCTTGAAGCTTGCTTGACCTTGAAAACAAAGCGTCGAACCGAAACCGAAGTGCAAACCAAACAGCTAGTGCACCTGATTCGCATTTCGCCCAGCCACGATTAAACCGTCATTTTTTAACTAATACTGTTCAGTATTAGTTAACCAGGTGCTAGTTATCACATTTTAGCTGCTTTTTGATGTACTACACCACTGCCAATGCTAAGGCTAAAAAAGCGCTCTTCTAACTGAAAAAGCCTATTTTTTAAAATCATGTAAAGTCTTAGGTGAAACAGCCTGTATATGTGTAGTGTAAGCGAAAGTTGAGTGTGTCTACCAGCGGCACCCTCCTCCATAGCGGTGGATGTCCACCATACTATGGACTGGTGTTTCTACTGCTAATCCAGTAAAACTTCAAATGTCTGGCTATTCCTTATTTCTGTTTTGTAGGGGTTAATGTCCCAGAGTGACTGGGGCTGTGAGGAATGCCGTAGTGGAGGGCTCCAGATAATTTCGACAACCTCATTTTTATATTCAGTTCTTCAGAGTTCTGAAGCCACTCCTGTGTTTGTATAGACCTGGTTCCCCATAAAACCTTGAAGACTAAAAACTATTATCAGAGCATCAGCACCTTGGAAGCCTGCTCCAGAGATTGACGGCCATAGAGAACAGAGCTACTCTATCTATCTACTGCTATGGAAACAGATATTTAAATACGGCATACCACTGTGCTTGAGCTTCTGCAAAGTCCTCCTCTCTCTGCACTGATTGCATGCGTGTACTATTTCCGTCTTAGTGACACTTGAGAAGGTGAAATCAATTAATGCTGCAATTTGGGCTAGTTGGTATGGTTTCACGATTATGAAGAAAATTTTGAAGGGAGGCACTTAAGCTATGCCTTAAGAGTATGACGTGAGAGCATTAATGGGTTAATGCCTATATATGCAGAACTGATCATTCTCAACTTTACGTTCACAGATCCTCGTACCACTCCTGGTGCAGTGGTGCAGCTAAGGCGATTCGCCACTGTCCTGCGATGGCAGGTGCGCTTGCGCGACCCAGGTTGCTCTCCCCGAGCAAACTCTCGTTAATTTAACTACCACCAGCCAAGGTGGTTATTTTTCTCACAATCTGGTGGGCAGGCTGTGATCACGTCATAAGGTCACGTGACCTAGGTGGCCCACCTAGGTTGCTTCTCCAGGTATTTTTTGCTCACAGCGATAATGCCGCCAGATTTTCTGCAGAACAGGAGCCTTAATGCTTTTGCTTTAAAACTTTAGGGGACATTTAATCCACGCCTTAAGTATGACACATTAGCGTTATTGGGTCCCTGCAGCAGCCTGGGGTCCTCTTTGCATATTGCTGCGAAGACATGGTCATTTGCCATTTTACATTCATAGATCGCTGGCAGTTCTCATTCCACTCCTTTCCCAGTCATTAAACAACCCCGGAAGGTGGTTGTTTTATACGCAGCCATCGGTGGGGCTTGTGAGATCCAGGTTGCACGCGACCAATAATTAAACTGCCACCTGCCTCGGTGGTCAGTTTGCTTACAATCCGGTGGGCAGGTTGTGATGACGTCACAAGGTCATGTGGCCTAGGCGGCAGGTAAGCCACCTGTTATTTCACACGCAGCGTCGACACCAGATTTTCTGCACAACAGGCACCACAACGTCATCGCGTTAAAACCTAGCACAGAACACTAGGAGGACAGTGTTTGTCATCTCCTTGCTTCAGCCTCGTGCTTTTGCGTAGGTTCTTAGCAATTACGAGCACCTTAAAAAAAATATAAAAATATTTTGCTGTCAAAGAAACCTTGCCATGCATTGGGAAGCCCTTTATGTGCCTACATTTGCAACCAGCCGCGGTGGCTCAGTGGTTAAGGCGCTCGTCTACTGAGCCGGAGCACCCAGGTTCGAATCCGACCGCGGTGGCCGCATTTCGATGGAGGTGGAACGCAAAAGGCGCCCGTGTACTGTGCGATGTCAGTGCACGTTAAAGATCCCCAGGTGGTCGAAATTACTCCGGAGACTACGGCACCTCTTTCTTTCTTCTTTCACTCCCACCTTCCTCCCTTCCCTTAAGGCACGGTTCAGGTGTCCATCGAGATATGCAAGACAGATGCTGCGCCATTTCCTTTCTTAAAAAAAAAAAAAAGCAATTTAACCAATTTTACTATTCGCAAACGTTAGCAGAAATTCTGGACAACGCCCAGCCAGTGCTGGTAAGCCTAGTGGCCTATCAAGTTCCGTTTTGTAGCCACTCAGTCATATCTTTTTTTTTTTTACACCACGGATGATGTCAACGCTCTATTTTTTTTAGTGTTCAAAGCCATGCGCTACTTGATGGCCACCAAGGAAGCTAGAAGCGCTTGTCCCAAATTCCTGGTAATGGGGTGACACGGGAGGCCAGCGGTGGGCACAGTTTACAAGAGTTTCAGCAAGGCTTCATCAGTTTGCGACCTGTTTGATTTTCGACCTATTTATAGAAGGCCACCCATGAGTGGAAGATCGTTCCTGGAGTACATTTGTATGGAGCGTGACTCAGCGCGGTAAGCGCGATGGCTTAGTGGTTATGGGGCTCGGTTGCTGACCCGAAAGACGTGGGTGCAATCCCGGCCGCGGCGGTCTAATTTCGCTGGAGGCGAAATTCTGGAGGCCCGTGTACTGTGCGATGTCAGTGCACGCTAAAGAACCCCAGGCGGTCGAAATTTCCAGAGCCCTTCACTATGGCGTCTCTCATAGCCCGAGTCTCTTCGGGACGTTAAACCTCATAAACCAAACCAACCAACCAATAAGTTCATTCCCCGATTTTCTAATATCTTCGATACCATAGTTAATTTTCCATTGAACACTAAACAAAATATGTGGCGCTTGCCTCTGGATTCAGTGTTGTGGAGGCATGAATGCCGATCTTTCTATGTTCGCCCACTAGAGCTGAAGCCTCAAATTTTGCATAACCAATCACATAAAAAAATTTTGCAAAACATGCCTCGACGACGACCCTTTGTGAACTTTGTATTGCAGGTGCTAGAGGGCAGACATGACAGTAATTAAATTACTGTAATGCAATTAGAGTAATTTACTTTTCCTGTTCTTAGCAAAGTAATGAGTTATCTTGGCGTAGTATTTTGACAGCAAACATAATTAATTACTTTGCAAAATTACGACAGTTACAAAATTAAGACTTTTGAAAGAGGAATAGCGTCACTGTGCTTGGAATCCACTCTCCAAAAATTGTACCTACATCAAATGCTCTAGTCTTAAGAATCGGATAAGCTGGCTTTTGGCTGCAGGATGCCTTTATTCAGTACTGAATGCCATTTTTTGAAGCCCTCCTTCAACTATTTAAGTGTGAAACAGGAAGAGAAATGGTTGAAGGTCTTCGGAAGGCCCCTTGGCCCGAGATTGTGTCCTACATCCACGAAATCTCGCACAATCTAAAAAGATGACAGACAATTCAGCGTGGTTAGGCCAATTGCGAATTAGGTGCACTCACACTTCAGTTTTCACTTCTGTTTCAGTTTCAGTTCAAGGCTCGGTTAGAGCATTGCAACAGCAGTATGTTCTGGATTCCTTGGGCATGGATGGAAGTTGGTGAAGGCAATGACATCCGAAGTGCAACAAGAGAGATGCAGTTAAACATGTGGGATGTTAGGCTGCTGTGATGGCATAGTGGTCTAATGCAGTGGCCAGCAAACCTTATCTGTTTGTTCTGCCACAAGGCCTGCTGGCAAGTTGGCTCCTGTGAGAGTCTTCAGACTGACAAACATCGGCGAAATCCGAGATTTTCAGTTTTAGTGTGCTAGCAGGCACGGTCTGTCCATTGTTTTCTTGACTCCCAATAAGTTGGGAAAGTTGTAGCTGCGTATTTGCAATGCTGAAAAATGTTGATGCGAGAAAAATCATGAAAAGCAGTTTGTGAAGTGTTCCACTGGAGTGGTGCATTCTATTCCTATGCCACGTGGAAAGTTTTATGTCAGCCAAACTGGACGTTGTGTCAGTGACCGCTTAGGAGAGCACGCCCAAATATTAGAGAACCTAGCTGACAGGTACGCACATTAACTGCGCATGTCAAGAAGTGCAAATGATATGTGGCTGAAAGGGGCAAAAGATTCATGGCATGGGTACTGACAAGACTGCGTGGATATGTGTAGAGGTTTAGGTTTATGGGGTTTAACGTCCCAAAGCGACTCGGGCTATGAGGGACGCCATAGTGAAGGGCTCCGGAAATTTAGTGACCATCACAAAGAAATTTGAGTGCGAGTGCTTTAGACACTGTGTTTATCGCTGATTGTGGCTGAGCTTGACTTTCTAGAAGCGGCTACGTGCTGACCGAATTAAAAACAAAAGAAAGTTTATTTTATGCGCTACTCCTCTGCTTGCCTGCGCATGTGTTCTGCTATACTGGTTTAATAATCAACCCTTATTATGCACATTTCCCTCCTTTTTCATGCAGAACTTCGGCTTATATAAGGTGCGACCTTACACCAATAAAAACAGTTGTCAGTTGTGTGTGTTGTCTTTCTCGTGGTTTGTGTCAGCACTAAAGCTTTTTACAAGATCGATATGCACCAACTAGCCCACAAAGAGGTTTTATTTGTTTCATAGACAGTGTAGCAGCGCCTCAAGGTATTTTTGTAGGGGAGAGCAAGAATGCATGCAGTTAATTTTGACGAATGATGTCAACGTTATTTGGCCTGGAAAAGTAAAGACTCTCCTCTGTTTCTGTCACTTCCCTCTAGGTGGAGGTTACATCTTCGAAAACTATGCATAATTTACTTGCATTACACGGGTCAATACAACTAGGCCATAGTCGCACATAGGCAGCTGTGCCTGTCAAAGTCTACAATCCACAGCCTATGTTTACACGTTTCATGGACCGTTTTTTCAACTAGTTTGACAAAGTTCATATAACCAACCAAATTTACATTGGCGTCAGCAACACTGTTTACCCACGAGCACTGCATGCATTCTGGGAAGCCGTTTCCACCTTTATGGCCATAGTTAGAGTGCGCACACACATAAGGGGCAGTGACAATGGAAAGGAAGCAAACATAATGAACGGACCATGCATTCCGCCCTGCACACACTCCCTCCTCCTAATCGAAAATTCATGAATTTGAGAGGAATGGCTGAAACAACAAACGCACAACACAAAACTGCGTACGCTGAAGCAACCACGCTAGTTTCAGCAACAGGTACCGCAGGTGTTGATAAAATCCCAGGGATGCCATCATCAATTGACCTCGAAGTGGTGGTAGCATTCTTGACTACATTAACACCAAAATTTTGGGCAACCGTTGGTAGTACAGCATACCAGGTGGTGTCCTAGCATTTCTCTTTGCATATAGCTTACCGTTTAAATCAAGTACAAGGCTAGCTTGCGACAGGGGCTTGGATAGTGACATAGGCACCTTCAATTGGGTGCTTTGTAAGACTTTACTTTTTCCTTTCAGGCGCAGTTTGCAAGAGTTAGACAATCTGCAATCCTCAATCATATTGGGACTGTTCTGCCCCTTGATGTACGTTGCTGGTGGTGCATAGGTATGCTATGTACCGACGCGGCAGTTCGAAAGGTGAAAATCCTAAGCTCATGGTGATCGTGGTGTGAATATCCGCGACACAACCACAATCGGGGCACAGGAAACTGCATCTCCTGCTTGCATTTTTTGTTGAAGTGGTACAGCACTCTTGCTTTGAGTGGAGCCCAGCCCATGAGAGGGCACTGACTGCTGCTCTTGTCCGGATGATAAGTATAAGGGCCAGCGATGGCGGGAACGCTAGATGTGTCCATGAACATCACCTGGTGCTAGATACACCGTCCCCAGACGATGATGACCATGGACGATATTGACTGGTCGTCATAGGGAAATAATCTAGGACACAACAGTATGATATACACTTAATTCAAGATGGAGATGTCTGAAGGAAATGAGGCTTGAACAGGAACAAGCACCGAGTTGTCTGGTGTGGACCGTGTGATGTGATGAGGCAACGTCTATCTACACTGGCATATCCTTCATGAAATGTTCCATAAGGTTTGAAGACCCCACCTTAAAGCCTGCATCATTGCCCTTCCCATCGTCGTCACGAACAGAGTCCTGGACATGCTGTGAGGTGCCGCAGAGTTTGTGGGCTTGGCGCTAGAACCGAGATGAGCGCCTGAAGGCACGGCCGTAGAAGACACCGCCAGAGTGCAAGAAGTCAGACGAAAGTTTGGTAAGCTAATAATTTGATGGAATGAGTAGAAAAACGAAGATGGCGACATAGAAAGCCAAGGGTGCGGTTAGAATCATTAGCGATGTTTGTGATATGTGAAGACCATGTTAGGGTACGAGTTAACGTAGTGCCCAAATACTTGCTGGTAAGAACGGAAGACACTTCAGAACCGAAATGAACATATTTTGAGGAAATGCGGGATTGCCTGCGACGAAAAGAAACCATACATGTTTTAGCAATATTAAGGGACATTAACCAACATTTGCACCAAGTTTCGATTCGGGTTAGATCTTGTTGAAGGGTGACGGCGTCTGCTTGTACAAATCAGGCGATACATTAAGCAATCGCCGGCGAATGGATATTAGAAGATACATCGGATTACTATGACCGCGACATAACACACATACACATCGGGCTTCGTCATCACGTGACCAGCATTGATGATGATGGTGATTCTCCTGGTTGCCTCTTTGAATCGAGAGATCACTGACACGAAACCACGACATAACAACACAACACACATACACACCGGGCTTCAGCATCACATGACCAGCATTGATGATGATGATTCTCCTGGTTGCCCCTTTGAATCGGGAGATCACTGACACGAAATTGGATCAAGCCAAATAAAAAGTAACTAAAGTAAAAAAACCCCTACAACACCGCTGGCAATAAAGCACATTTGGAACCCTTAAGCATGATGCCCGTTTCATGCATGCTACCAATGTTCACAGCGCCTCTTTTCACTCAATCAACTTCCACTGTGGTGACTCGTCGGATCGGCGAAAACTCAGCACCATCGTTCGTGCTTCAAGGCTGCTGGATCCGTCGATAGAGTCGGGTATGGGACTGTCTTGTGTCCAAAGCAGACGGTTGCAGGCCTGCACATTCTAGCATGATGTGCCCGGTGACTTATTTGGCTCCTCCGCAAAGTTTGCAAGTCATACTCATTTCCTCCGTATATTTCGCCCAAAGGAAAGGAGGCAAGCGCGAAGCACAATGCTCCTAGCCTTCCTTGCACAGTAGTTCGCTACCCCTAGAGTTGTCATACAGGGGTTCTTTTCTATCTTGTTTTTCCCTTGTCGGCACGCTGCCACGGCTGGCTTCTCACAGGCCGTTTGCTGCCAACTCAGCTGCTCCACACACTGCACCTGTTCCTGGATATTGTGCCGCTCGCTGGGTGGAGACGCCTATGTGAGTGGGGCAACTTGCATGTTGTTCGTAGTTTTCCGAGAGACGCTTCTTTCGCAGCGTCTACTAAGTACTAATGTGTCTCAAAAGGATGTACTTCAAGACTTCGCGTGCTCAACGCCCCTCATGCATTTGGCTGAGGCGGCATTCGTAAGACAGCTTGGCCACAGCCTGCCATGCTTCAAAGGAGGACCTGTCCAGGTGACTCTGCACCGCCTCGTTTGGGACATGGCTGCAAGGGCTGATTGTCCTGCTTTCCTTTGTCATGTTTCCAGGGCTAGGCCTGTCCTCGCTGACAAACAGATGATGGCGTTTCCGAAAGCCGGGCCAGGTACCACCTTCCATACATAAGCACGTCTGCACGTGCTTAATTGAATTCTCGCAGAACAAGCTACAAGCTTGAGAGAAAAATGTGTGCTCTTGAGAAAAATTCTGTCAACAGACTTTTAACCGCCGGTTGCACGCAAATGCCCCAAAGCCACACTGGCACTAGAGTGGTTTTGCAGTCTTGTGGGCTTTCACATGCGACTTTAAGCTTGACTTGTGTGCGAATACCATGGGACACAATTGGCACTGATGCGGCTTCTCGCCCGTGTGGGTGCGCACATGACTTCTCAGGCCGACGTTCGATGCAAAGCTTTTGTCGCAATGCTTGCAATGGTATGGCTTCTCACCTGTATGGGTACGAACGTGTACTATCAGGGGGGACTTCCGTATGAAGCACTTGCCACAGTGAGTACACTGGTACGGCTTCTCCCCCGTGTGAGTTCGAAGGTGGACTATCAGAAGAGACCTCTGTGAGAAGCTCTGGACGCAGTGGGTGCATTGGTAGGGTTTCTCGCCTGTGTGGGTGCGGATGTGGATCTTCAGGCTCTCACTCCTTGCGAAGCGCTTGCGGCAGTGACTGCACCGGTACGGCCTATCACCAGTATGGATGCGGAGGTGGGCAGTCATGTTGCCCTTCCATGAGAACCCCTTGCCGCAGTGCTTGCACGCGTATGGTTTCTCTCCGGTGTGGATGCAAAGGTGACGCATGATTTCGGTGCGATTGTCTGTGTCAAAGCCACACTCGGAACATACAAACTGTCGCCCTCCTGGCTGCGGTTCTTGGTGAGGTGATGACTCGCGGCTGCTACGAGTGGTGTCCGATCCTGCACAGTGCAAGAAAGCATGTTTTAAAAAATAACACATACACAAGAGCTGCATCGCATCACACGAAGAGCTAATGAACGGTGAAGCAGTTCTTGCTTGGTCACTGTCTTTACAGGCATAGATGGGGGCCAAACAAGCCAACATTAAAAACTTGATGGCCAAACAAAGCTTTGCTTTAAAGCAGGCATGCAAGTGACACTGCCATGGAAGGCCACAAACAGCTTATCACAAAATTGTGGTTCAATGTGTAACCAAGTCAGGAGCTACAGTATCGGCCACAGTGCGATTTCTAATCAGTGCACTACATCTTCGTTTGGTTATCAAAAACGAAGAAAAACCTCTGATGTCATCTGTGCTCTAGTGCTTTCTAAGTAATGCTACTGGTAAGATGCAATCTTGAGCATATTAGAACAGAGGAACATCAATTTAGGAGCAGTCCGGAGCACTAAAATTTCGAATCTGGAGCACTTTGGAGCAATAAAGCAATAAAACATTGGCTTAGATGCCCTCTGAAGCATGTAGCCTTTAGTTTCCGAACCTCTTAGGTTGGCAAACAGCGATAGAAAAGCTTGAGTGTGACGTAAAGATGTGCTACACTATTAAGATTATTATTGACAAAGAGTGGCATCTGAGAGGTCTTAAATTCTAAGTTTTATGCTGTATGAGCAGGCCTTTAGCAAAATATGTCATATAATGTTTAGTTGGAACAGCCCATAAACTGCACACGCTATTGAGCACAGCAGCTCAATTGTGGTGATGTGTGGCTCTTCACTTTTTGTTCCAAAGCTTAAAAATGCTTTTTTGAATCTTCTCTCCATTAAAAACCTCTCCAGTTTTTCATTTACGTCAGCCAGCTCAGTCACGCTTTCTTGCATACTTCTGTTTCCCTCATTCAGAAGCAATTAATCGCACTCAGTCACCTCCTCACCCTTGCGAGCCAGGCCAGGTTTGATCAGCCTCTGTGCTGATCAGCCTCTGTGTGCAATTTAGCACACAAAGCCTGCAAGAATCCTGAACGGTGCATAGAACAGTGCCAGGGTCACCACGTTGCACAACTGACACAAACAGTGAAGTGCAAATGCAGCAACTCTATGCAGCTGTGCCCATGTACAAAGAACAATGACCTCGCATTAATGAGATCGATGCGGCAGTTGAAATCGGATAGACTGAAAGTCCCAGGACGCGGCGCTTGGTCGCAGTGAAGATGCAGGCGCCAGAAGCCCACATGCGTAAATGCACCATGTGGCCGCGATCTTCACTGCAACATGCAGTACTGTCATGTGCAAAAGTGGTATACAACACTGGCGGCTGAATTGCTCACTGCTCTTGCGGTGCCTTTTGGGTTTACGGCAAGTTAGAGTGGAGTGCATCGAAGCAAGCAAAATGAGATCCCTTTGGATGAAAACGGTCACTTTCTCGTCTGTCGGGACAGTAGGCACTGATGGAAAGTGGCACAACAATCAAGTCTAGCCAAGCTATTAATGTTATATGTCACTTTTGCTCCCAACTGTACATAAACATAAAAAATATTCCAAGCACAATCCGAGAACGATGCGCATTACACGTACACGGCAGAAAGGACAAAAAAAAACTTCCACGTGAGCCCAGCACTGCCCTGTCTAAAGGAACTTCAAGATCACTATAAGGCTACCCAAGTAAGGTGTGAATCTCACGAGATGGATGTGGAGTGGATTGACACTGACGCATTGTTAACCCTTTTTGTCCTTCCAAACCTGTGTAACTGCAAGGCTCTTAGCCCAAAGTGGACGGACGGATCGCGCCTCGCAGCCATTTTTGCCACTGGCCACTCTGCCTGTGAGATTTTTACAAATGGACTTTACCAAGAATAACTACTATCTACTTGGTACAAAAAATTGACTGCACAGCACAGAACACTGTATACGCATAGCCGCCGTACAAGGCGTACCACAAAGGCGAGCTCTCTCGCAAGCTGTCGCTCATCAATGATCCACAGTGTTTCTGTGTATAGGGAGCATTTAAAAGAGCACCGTCAGCAAAGATGATATTCTGGTTGATGCGATGTATCATATACATGGAAGTAGCCGTACGTGTGCGTGTTACTCCCTAAATTATACCTCATGCTCATGCTAAGCTTAACTGGCTGGCCAGTTGGAATCACACTGTTGAAAGGCAGATTCTAAAGACACGCAAGCTTCAGGACATCGACCGGCCTTCACCTCAATGCTTGCGCTGCTCATGTTTTGTAGGTGACAAACTACCAGTGACTCGAAAACAAGTGCCATACCTTCGCTGTACTGGAGACTAGAGCACTGCACGGGCCTCAATCTGAGGCCAGAGCCCGGCCCGGGCCCGAGACCTCAAGCCCGAGCCCGGCCCAGGCCCACAGCTTCAAGCCCGGGCCCGGCCCGGGCTCGCTAAATTATCGCTCCAGCGAGCCCGGCCCGGCCCGTGAAGCCCAGCCCAGGCCCGGCCCGGTCCGTTTCAGAGTAACGCTTTAGGTACACTGCTCACTCTGAGCAAGTAGACTGCTACTACACCGATAAGGAACTGGCCGACAAAGGTTCTGAAACCGCAGTTTGGCTTCCAGAAAGTTGCTTCTTTTTAACCCAGAAGGAAGTGATTAAGAGTCGTGCTCGCCAGGCCCGTTTGTTCTGAGAGCTAAATAAAAAGGGCCGCATACACGCATAGTAGTCTACTTTGTGTTCCCCCATGATTGTCATCAGTTATATTCTGCCCCCCGCATAGTATAAACATGAAATCAGCCTAGCAAGCAGTAGGATGACATTTTCTTAAAGAACACGATCTCACAGGTTGAGCTCACAGCCGAACTGGTCGCCATTCAGCAGAAACGACAAGCTAAAAGGCATGAGTATTTCACGGTATGTGTTAGAAGACTATAAGCGTCCTAAAGTAATATGTTCTTCCCGAATGCATTTCTAACAGTGTATAGGTATGTTTTGGGATGACGAACAATCAATGGCCAATTAAAACTGGTTGAATGTTACTCTTACTGCACCGCGGTGTAGAAATAAGGAAATAAATAAGTCAACGAATAAAGCTTAGCCTTTCTCTCAGCGCGTACTATAACTCATAGCTCATCCGTGTCGCTGCTTCAATGCCACAGTTGTGTACTTCACTCTGCAATAGTTAATGAAAAGTCGCACACCAGCCGTTTCTGTACGGACCCAAGCCCGGCTCGGGCCCGTAGCTTTAAGCCCGAGCCCGGCCCAGGCCTGGCAAAACAAATCATGTCCTGGCCCGACCCAGCCCGCGGGCTGGCCCGAGCCCGTGCAGTGCACTACTGGAGACTACTCGCGCATGCATACGGCATAGAAAGTACACTACGGAAGTTTGCTTCGCAAAGCTAGTTTTTCTCCATTTACTGCAAATTTCAGGACATAAGGAAAGAGAGAAAACAAACGGTGCATGGGTAGATAAAAGAGAAGATGCATGCCACCAAGACGGGACGCAACAGTCGTGAAAGTCGGCAGCAAGCACAGGCCAGATCCAAGGACGGCACAAAGCAAGAGGCAGGACAGGAGCTAACAGGAGTCCTTCACTTTGAACCTTCATGGGGGCACTCGGAACAACTGTGGGAGGAGTGATGTTGCATATCTTGGAAAAAGTACATGTTACCACTGCCTGCTTTGGAGAAACCCTCTCACATGAAGCAGAAACAGTTACCATATTGGCAATAGGCACAGTTACACATCAAGAATAGTTCAGGGCACAGTTGAAGCTGAACACGAATTTGCAGCAAAGCAACTGCTTGTACGAACATGATGTGCGAATGAGGGGCTAAGCTGCACAAGTATGGTAAGTTGGCTGGAGGTCTTGCAAAGCTTAAAGCGAAAAAAAAAAAAAAGCAAGGCACAGTTTGTTGCACCAGTGTGTGAAATAGCAGAGCACATGACTGAAAATGCTCAGACAATTTTCAAGAAGATGGTAAGGATGACTTGCCCATGACTAATCTGCAGATTGGAGCAATGGAAGCACACACATACAAAATGCGAGAGGACGGCTTCCAACCTGGAAAAAAAAAAAGAAAAATGGAACTACATCAGCGCTGACAGGATTTCCGTCATCCCTTTTCATGATTTTTTTTTTTCACTTTTCTGGACGAACACTTGTGCTTTTCCGAGCTCTTCACTACGGCGTCCCTCATAGCCGAAGTCGCTTTGGGATGTTAAACCCCCATAAACTATAAACTGCTGATCGCAATGTGACAAGATGAAGTTGCTCAGTCCAACAGCTAAATAGAAACAACAATGGAAAAGGCAGCGTAACACAAAAAAATGAGAGCCGACTGCTGCCCCAAGGCCAAGAGAGACTAAGCCCAGCGTTTGCCGAGTAATTTAATTTGATCTGAAGTATTTTGAATGCTGCAAAAAAGAAAAAGTGGGAAAAGTGCTTGGTAGAAGAATTCAGATGCCTGACCAGAGCAGGCAAGCTTCCAGCAAGGGACTGCATTTACTAAAAATATATATATATAACTTCGTTACTATCTACCAGATGCACAGAACGGTATTTACCAGATGCACAATCTGCACACAGAATCAAAAAGAAAAAGTCTTATCTGTCACTACCAAATGCACAGCACAGTATATGCAGCATATTTCCCTCGTTTCCCTGTCCTCGTTACCGGGAAGTATTTAACTTTGGTCACAGTTAATAAATTCCATCACATTTACGATGGAAGAGAGCTAGAAGAGGCGGCTTATCGCATCAGGATGATATTGGGATTATGCAAACAAGTAGCTTTCATACTGCACCCTCGCCATTGAAGCTCAAATCTAAACCAAACTTGAAATCTTGCTGTTGGGCTATGAGCAACACATCCTCTACACATCTGGGCACCAGCAACTTGAGAAAAGGATCTGATCACAGCGCCGAGGCAGCGCCGGTATTTTTTGACGCCAAGGAAACGGTCACAGACATTGTGAACAAAAAAACACTGCAGGAACACTTGCATGATGCCCAGCTAGCCCAACTTTCAGTCGCACTCTAGCGATTTCCTGTGCACAGCAAACACTTCGGCTGTTTGAGCTGCGAATCTAACCTTAGATGTCGTTGAGACAGCCTGCAACGTCTGTCATCAAGCGCAAGACGAAACACGTTTTTTTTTAGTTTCAAGCGCTCAGGCGTTGTTCTACAGTTTCTAAGCTCGGTTAGCTCGCGCGTCGATTAAACGGGCTGCTTTCTTGGCCATCACAATCGGGAGTGATGGAGATGTTTTTCAACCGTTGTTGTAGCCGGAGCTTGCAGCAGAGCCGCAGGTCCTTCGCCCTCTTGTTTAAGGACCGTAGATTGTAGTAGATACAAGACGACAAAACCCTATGACAAGACGCTAGTACAGTGTACTAGTACATAACGCTCATGGTAACGCTCTCCATGGTAACGCTGGATGAATGGACTAGATGGACGAACGAATAGATGGAGAGATGATAACGGCTTTATGATGATGATGATAATGATGTTCTCGGGCTTGGTGGCACGTACCCACGGCGGGAGATTAGGCAGGGCGAATAGCGGATAAATAAATGGCTTTATCCTTTGTATCGGACAGTAGCGTGCGCCACGTTATTTTTTTTTTTCAACAAACTCTAAGAACTTTTGTGGAAACCATGAAGTGCCGTCATAGCAAAGACAATAACCCCACACCCATTTACTTTTGCATTTCTGATTCCTTTTCCATTTTTAACGGCCTAATCCAGTACACTGTGATCCCCCTTTATAGATCAGCACATGTTCAGTATCATCAGCTGTTGTAAATGCCGCGCACTAGCGTCTGTGCGGAGTGCGGACTATGGTGCGGACGATTCAGCGTCTGCTGTTTTGAAGCAAAAAACAGTTTCGATGTGCTTTCGTTTACGGTCGTTGCAGCTCTGTGAAATTTACCTGAAAGGTTAGATTCGCCGCGGTTCAGTATCCGTATTCACGTCTGGAAGCATCCAACGCCTGCTCCCCGAGACAAAATCACCGGAGTTTTGGCTGCAGTGTTTGCTGGGCACAGGTTATCGCTAGAGTGCAACTGAAAGCTGGGCTGTGCATCTGCTCTTTTGTAGTCCTGTGTAGTGTGTTTTGTTCGTGGTGTTTGGCACTGCTCACTTGTTGTGACGTCTGGTGCTCGGTTTCTGACCCGAACGACGCGGGTTCGATCCCGATCGCGGCGGTCGCATTTAATTAGATGCAAGCGAAACACGTACGTGTGCTGTGTGATGTTTGAAGAGCTCCAAGTGGGTGAAATTATCCGTAGCTCTCCAGCACGGCATCCCTCATAGCGTGGGTCGCTTTAGGATGGTATACCCCATAAAACCATAAACTTTATCCTGTACAAATGGGCAAATACTTTGGATTGAACAAGTGCTTGCGATGCCTTCCATGCCTTTTTTCTTGTCTTACTAGTACCGTTGCTGCTTGCATTTTTAAATCATTGTGGTTGACCTAGCCTGTGATCAAATCCTTGCTTATCGAGTTGCCCGGTTTTTTTTTGTTTTTTTTTTTTGTATATGTATCTTACTTATCCTCACAGTTTTAATGGAATACGTGGATTTTGGGTATGTAATCAATCTGGTTGATGCTAGAGCTAGCTCAGATCTGTGGAGGATGTGTTTCTCATAATCCAACATTAAACTTGTCAAGATCGGACTGTCAGTGGGAAGGATGCAATGCGAAAGCTACTTGTTTGCATAATCCCAATACCAGCCTGATGCAGTAATCTGCTAGCTGTTTTCGAACTCTCTTCCATCATGAAGTTATGGTTGCGTTGAGTAATTGTGACCAAATTTTAAATAGTTCTTCTCGATAACAAGCATGAAGGAGACAAACAAGGCAACCAATTTGCATATATACTGTATGCTCTGCATTTGGGAGTGAAAGGTGACTTTTTCCTTTTTGGTGCTGTGTGTAGTTTTGTATGTGATAAGAGTTTGGAGTTTGCGTGTATGTGGCATTGATAAGAAAGTCGTTTTTTTTTCTTATTTGAAGCATAAATCGTTTTCAAGTGAATGCAGTCCGTGGAAGCTTGCCTGTACTAGTCATATATCTGAATTCTCTTTGGAAGCAATAGAATCAGCAGCCCTTTTCATTTTCTTATTGTTGAAATCTGTCAGATCTAGCAGAACTATTCAGCAAACACTGAACTTAGTTTCTCCATTATTTTTGCTTTTCATTCTAGTTGAGAGTGGCAATCTGGACTAGTTTTTTTATTTGCAGGAATAGAAAAAACCGCAACAGCCAAAGACACAGGAACGGACAACATTAGGGTCCTGCGGCAGTAGTCTGTGCTCGTTTTGTCTATTCCTGTGTCCTCGTCTGTTGCATGGCTTTTTCAGTTTTCAACCAGCTGTTGCGCTGAGCAACCTCGCTCTGTCATGCTGGGATCAGTAGGTATGCAGAAAAGTGAAAAACAAAAAACAAAAAACGAATTCGTGAAAAGGGATGAAGGAAGTTCTGTAAGCGATGATGTAATTCCTTTTTTTTATTTGTTTTTCAGGTTGGAAGCTGTCATTTCACACTTTGGATGAGTGTGTCTCCACTGCTTTGACTACTGATTAGTCATGGGCAAGCCATTCTTACCATCTTCTTCAAAATTGTCTCGGGAATTTTCTGTCATGTGCACTGCCGTGTTGCAACAAAACTTAGCCTTTTTTTCTTTTTTCATTTTAACCTTTGCATATGCTGCCAACTTCCCCTATTTGTTCAGGTTAGCCCCTACACACTCACACAGCTTGTTCACACAATCAATTAACTTTGATGCCACCTTCACCTTCAGCCTTTCATCTTTAATTTCCTTGCAACTGCACCTTGAAGTATCCCGAATCTGCAACTGTGCACATTGCCAACATGGTAACTCTGTCTACATTGCATAAGTGGGTTTCTGAGAACCATGTGGCAAAAACGTCACAGTTTTCTAAGATATGGAGTAGCTCCTCCCACTTTTGCCCCAGCAGCTTTCATGAAGAGTTTGATAGAACAACCGTTAAATTCTGCCCTGCTTCCTGCATTGTGCTGTCCTTGGGCCTGGCTTGTACTTGCTGCTGACTGTTTCACAACTGCACTTCATGTTGTGTTTGTCTTGGTAGACCGCATTCTCCTTTGCTTTACCCACCCACTATTCGACTCCCCCCCCTCTTACAATGGGGACTTTACTTCGCTGCTGCTCTGTGGTTACCTCCTTGCATTCCTTGGCTGAAGTAGTGTTCGTACAATCTGCAGCAAAAACTGCTCTCAATGCCTTCATAAAGAGGGCTGCCTTGTGTAGTTGGTTTTCATGGCATTGCTAGGGGCCTCTGTGTTCATAAAGTTTAAAAAAGAAAAAAGCACACCGCTGTTGCCCCAGTCACAGACCCAGCATCTCCACAGCCTTTGCACTGCGCTTATGCCATCCTAGCTCTCCATGCACGTTCACCAACTCCTCCCGTGGTCCTAGTTCTCCACTGACACTTGTCATGTCTTCATTCCACCCTTTATATTGGCAGTGGGTGAGTACTGCTAAACTTTGAAGCTTACATTTCTGGCACTGTTCAGATCGGAACCGATTCTGTATGTCCCGTTCCAGCCATGTCATCATTTTTGTGCGGTGCGGTTACTGAGAGTTGGCTGTTGACACACCCCTGTGTGCACCTTTGATGCCTCTGTTGTTAACAATTATGGCTTCTGGAGTGCTCTGCAAGTCAGCTGCCACATCCACCACCACTTCCTGAAAAGTGGCCTCTTTCTTCATCCTGAACTACACAGATCTGTTCTATAGTCTACATAAATGATTGAGCACTTCAGATGGAGAGCACTGTTTTCCCCATACACAAAACAGTATCGTTTTCTTGTTGGTCACATTGGAAGGATTCTCGGTCGGTGGACCTGGTTTTGAAACGGGAGGTTCAGCGATGTTGGCTGTGACTGTTGCATCTGCCGTGTCCTTCATTCTTTCCAGTTGCAGTTTTTTACCGCTTGATAGCCCTATGCACTCACATGCATTTGACATTCTTCAGACTGCTCTCCAATTGTCATCCCTTCTCACCTGCACTATGGTCTGTGCAGTCTCTATTTTCAGGAGAGATCGGTGCGGGCTTGCCTTTTGTCCATTTCTCTGTGTTGGCGTCTAAAGAGTTCGCCGTGTTTGTGTACGCCTCTGCCAGTCGTAGCTCTACCTGCTTCGCTCACCTCATTTCGGCTACTTCTTCCTTTAGTGTCCCTTTCGACTTTTTCTCCTGTGATTTTTCTCCAGTGCTTTTATTTCAGCTGTACCTGCTATTTCTATTCATTCTTCAATCTCCTGTTGCTTTTCCAGCCCCATCATTGCTTCCATCAAATAGACGCTTTTGCAGCACATGAAGAATGTTGAAAGCTTGTAGATCATCTCACTTATAAAATATTTGTTTGCTTGTTTGTTTGTTTTCTTTCTTTCTTTGTTATGTGTATTCATTGATTTATTGGGATACTACAGCACCCTTACGGGCATCATTATATGGGGGAAGATAGAAAGAAAGCATTAGAGCACAGATGACATCTGACGCTTTTCTTAGTTTTTGATGACGAAACGAAGACGTGATGTGCACACTGGATTGTAATGCTGACTGCACGTTTGTGTATTGTTTTTCGAAAGCGTGCATAGAGAGCATGTTTTAAGAAACATGCTTTCTTGCACTGCGCAGGATCGGACACCACTCATAGAAGCCATGACTCATCGCCTCGCCAGGAACTGCAGGCAGGAGGGCGGCAGTTTGTGTGTTCCGAGTGCGGCTATGACGCAGACAATCACACCGAAATCATGCATCACCTTTGCATCCACACAGGAGAGAAGCCCTATGTGTGCAAACATTGTGGCAAGGGGTTCGCATGGAAGGGGAACATGACTGCCCACCTCCGCATCCATACTGGCGAAAAGCCGTACCGCTGCAGTCATTGCCCGAAGTGCTTTCAAACGAGTGATGGCCTGAAGGCCCACATCCGCACCCACACAGGCGAGAAGCCCTACCAATGCACCCACTGTATCCAGAACTTCTCGTAGAAGTCCATCCTAGCAGTCCACCTTCGAACTCACACAGGGGAGAAGCCATATCAATGCATTGTGGCAAGAGCTTCATACGGAAGTTTACCATGACAGTACACATTCGAACCCACACAGGCAAGAAGCTATACCAGGGCATTCATTGCAATAAGAGCTTAATATCGAATGCCGCCCTGAAAGAGTATCTTCGTACACACACAGGCGAGGGGCCTCACCAGTGCCAGCTGTGTCCCATGACTTTCTCATCAAAGAAGAGCTTAAACAGACATGTACAAAATCGCAAGCGTGCAAAACAACTCTAGTGCCACTTTTGCCTAGGAGGAGATGCATTTTGTTAAGGCCATGATTCCTGTTGTGCATTTTGTGAGACTGATCAGCTTGCTCTCCATTGCCTACAAGTAACACTGAGGGAATCTCTTAAGAAAATCAGAAGAACGTTAGACTTCAATCAACCAAAGGAAAAAGCAGGCTTTTATAAGGGCTACTCGGCAATAGACCATATTCACTCTGTTAATCAGGTGATAGGGAAATCTGCAGAACCTAACCAACCCCTATATGTAGCCTTCATGAATTATGCGAAAGCATTCGACCAGTTGAAACCTCGGCAGTCGTGCAGGCATTAAGGAATCGGGGTGCAGAGCTGCCGTATGTAAAAGTACTTTAAGATGTCTATAGAGACTACACAGCCATCGCAGTCCTTCATAAAGAAAGTAATAAAATCCTAGTAAGAAAGGGTGTCAGGCAGGGAGGCACGATCTCTCTAATGGTATTCCCCACATGTTTACTGGTGGTATTCCCCACATGTTTACTGGTGGTATTCCCCACATGTTTACTGGTGGCATTCCAAGATCTGAACAGGGAACAGTTGAGAAAAAGAGTTAATAGAGAATGTCTTAGTAATTGCCTTGCTAAATAACTTTGTAGACAGTTTGCAAAGCGCCGCCGCGGTGGCTCAGTGGCTATGGTGCTCGGCTGCTGTCCCGAAAGACGCGGGTTCGATCCCGGCCGCGGCGGTTGAATTTCTTTGGAGGAGAAATTCGAGGCCCGTGTACTGTGCGATGTCAGTGCACGTTAAAGAACCCCAGGTGGTCGAAATTTCCGGAGCCCTCCACTACGGCGTCTCTCATAGCCTTAGTCGCTTTGGGACGTTAAACCCCATAAACTAAACTAACTAAACTAGTTTGCAAAGCATGATCCATGACTTGGACAAATAAAGCAGAACGGTAGGTCTAAAAATGAATGTGCAGGAAACTAAGGCAATAGTCAACAGTCTCTGAAGGGAATAGCAGTTTACAATAAGTAGCCAGGCGCTGGAAGTGGTAAGGGAATACATTTGCTCAGGGCATGTAGTAACTCCGGCCTTTGTCCTGCAGTAGGCATAGTCAGGCTGATGATGATGATGAAATGATGTGACAGCACTAGAGTCCACGTTTTTGTTTCTAACATCATTACTATGTTCTCCAAAGCTCGTCCCCTTCTTACCAGCACTGTGGTTTCTGCAGTCTCTGTTCTCAAGAGCGATCTGTGTAGGTTTGTCTTCTCTATGTTTGTCTGTGGTAGCATCGAAAAAGCTCGCTGTGTCTGTGTATGCCTCTGCCGGTCGCTACTTGGCCTGCTTCACTTACCTCACATCAGTTACCTCTTCCTTTTGTGTCCCTTGCAACCTTTTCTCCTCCCTGATTTTGTCCGCAGGGCTTTTACGTCAGCTGTGCCTACTGGATCATCCATTCTTCCTTCTCCTGTTGCTTTTCCAGCCCACGTTCTCCTCTCATATGAAAGCAATGCTGGTCTGTTTACCAATGGTCCGCAATCCATCACACCCCATTTATAAATACGTCATCTATTCCCAGCACTTATGGCAGAAAGAATATGTACAGTACTGAGGCTCTGTTGACACAAAACTTGATGTGGGTGGGCTTTGTTCACTTATTGCGTAGTGTGTTTTCACGCAGCATCCTGGAATATTGCTTACATCAATAGATACCTTTGGTTCGCAAGTTATTTGGATATTACAGCACTCTTAGAGGCATCATTACATGCAGAAGAACTGCAGATTGGGCTAGTTGGTGTAGATTCATAGTGATGGCTCAACAGCGCAGACACACACAGACCAAGAAGGAGACAAGACACACACAGCGCAGTTGTAAGTTCAGCGCTGTGTGTGTCTTGTCTCCTTCTTGGTCTGTGTGTGTTTGCGCTGTTGAGTCATCACTATGAATCATTACATGCAGTAAGAAAGAAAGAAAAATCATTAGAGCGCAGATAACATTCGATGTTTTTCTTAGTTTTTGATGGCAAAATGAAGCTATGTGCTCACTGGGTTGTTATGCTGCTTGCACTTTTTTTGTCAACAGTGCTGATTAGAAGTTGCACAGCCGCTGAGGCTAACTCTTGATTCGGTTATATAACAGCCCTTCGCTGCTGACGTAACGAGCACTGCATTCCGCCCGGCACTGCAGGTTGCCGTGAGGCACGGAAGTGCAAATTTTTAACAATATATTACCGGTTCGCTTTTGAGGCCCTGTATGTGGCATGAACACTAGCTGGCCTGCACTCTACGTTATGAAAGCGCATTATAGACAAACTCTAACAGCCTTTTCAGGGACCCTTTAAGAGTATAGTGCAATTGCATTAGAAATCCCTCCTGCACACTTAGTCCTTTTCCTTCACAGATTCATAGGTTGTGGGGAGTCCTCGTACCACTACTGGCACAGTAGCGGGGTAGTTAAGCTATTTGCCAATGCCCTTACAGGTGGCTGTTTCAAATGCAGCCATCAGTGGGGCTTGTGGGGCCCAGGTTGCTATTCCCAAGCTCCCGGGAGGCTCATTTTTGCATGGATAGTTCTTCGGGAGACTCTTTATTTCTTGACCAATCAGGTGATATGTGGTGCCTGGACGGGTAGGTGGCAATTGCATTCAATTTATTTAAAATAATTTCATTGCCCCAGGCCATAGTGGGCAGTTTTACACCGCTCCTATATTTTCTAAAAACAATACATACATGATGGTTGCATCACATCTCTAGAGCTAATGAATGGTGGGAAGCTGCTTTTAATGTGATCGCATTAGAGGTCCCATTCATGAAACTCATGAACGAGACCTATAATGCTATTGCAAGAAAACCCATGAACAGTATAATGCTCTCGCATTAAAAGCTGCTTCACCATTCATTAGCGCTCGAGACGTGGTGCAGCTGTCGTGTATGTTCTGTTTTTTTGTTTGAAATATGCATAGAGAGCGTGTTTTATGAAACATGCTTTCTTGCACTGTGCAGGATCGGACACCACTTGTCGCAGCCGTGACTCATCACCTCACCAAGAAGTTCAAGCAGGAGAGCGGCAGTTTGTGTGTTCCGAGTGTGGCTTTGACACCGATAATCGCACCGAAATCATGCATCACCTTTTCACCCACACCGGAGAGAAGCCGTATGTGTGCAAGTATTGTGGTAAGGGGTTCTCATGGAAGGGCAACATGACTGACCACCTCCGCATTCACACTGGCGAAAAGCCATATCGCTGCAGTCAGTGCCGCAAGCGCTTCGCAAGGAGTGAGAGCCTCAAGATCCACATTCGCACCCACACTGGCGAGAAGCCGTACCATTGTATTCACTGCACCCGGAGCTTCTCGCAGAGGCCCCTTCTGGCAGAACACCTTCGAAATCACACAGGGGAGAAGCCGTACCAGTGCAGTCATTGCAGCAAGAGCTTCGTAAGGAAGTCCTCTCTGACAGTTCACGTTCGTACCCACACAGGCGAGAAGCCGTACCAGTGCACTCATTGCAACAAGTGCTTTGTAACAAACGCTGTCCTGAGAGAACATGTTCGCACCCACACAGGTGAGAAGCCATTCCAGTGCCAACTGTGTCCCATGGTCTTCTCACACAAGTCAAGCTTAAGCTCGCACGTAAAAAATCACAAGTGTGCAAAACCACTTTAGTGCTATTTTTTCTTTGGAGCATTTTCATGCAACTAGTGGCTGGAGCTCTGTCGACAGAATCATTGCCTGGCACACACTATTCTCTGAAGCTTGTAGCTTGTTCCGCCAGCATGCACTGGAACACTTGCTGGCAGCTTTTTTAGATTACATGGATTTTGGAGGGGGGACGCATCTTGTTGAGGCCCTAATTCTTGTTGTGTGTTTTGCAGGGTCATATTGCCACTAAAGGGTTGCGAGATGTGAAATATTAAGATGAACAATTTGTAACATTATACTGGTTAATAGTAAACGTCCATTGTCATGGAAAGATGAACTTTTTCATAGTTATTGATACTATTGTTGTCAAGGGCTTTTTCTTTCCAATTGATTGTAAGTATTTTTGCTTTAATATTTTCTTTTGATACTCAGTACAGTTTGAACATTTACAGAGCCCTGTTCATGTTTTCTGGTAATGAAGGAGCGGTGGCAGTTTGTTGTCCAATGAGGGAGCAAAGGCTGCGTGCTAGGCAGTAACAGTCGGACTAGAAACTGTCCTAATAGCAGCATAGTAAAGGAGGCACATCCAAAATACTGCCATAACTTGTACAGTTTTCTGATTTTCTGATGTACAGTTCACTTTCTATCACCCCTCATAGCCTAGCACAAAAACACAAACAAGTTATTGATAGTATTGTTGTCAAGGGCTTTTAAGAGCATTAGCTCTTGGTCATCATGCTTTGAGATTTCGTGAGGTCTGCTACCACCCTGAGATCATAGCACCATCTGTGGCAGCAACTAGAAAACAGCACATCTCGCATTTTCCATTGCTGTACCTCCCTTTAATCTCATTCATTCAGTTCAGTTTTTATCACCCCTCAAATCTTAGCACAAAAACACAAACAACGAGGAATGAAGGTGCTCACAGTACATAGCATAACACCATTACTTAACCTGGAAAAGACAACCAGGTGTTATTTACACATAGCCAAGGGCGTCCACAGAACTTTTTCCAGGGGGGAGGGCACCCGATGTCCGGGGATGGGGGAGGCGGTAGATTTGTAGTTGTTTTCTACTAGGGCATAAATAATATCTGTAATTCCCTCCGGACGCCCATGTGCATAGCATCAAGTTTTCTTGAAATTCTGGAACACAAATTACCACAATTTAAATGCATCCATTGAATGAAGTCTTTGAATGGAAAGTGTACAATGGGATGCCTCTAACTTTTCTTGCTTGTAATGTGTTTAGTTCCATAAAGACCCAATAATTAATGAAATGAATGATTGAAATATGACTTGATTTCATTCTTTCTCACATCACTCTCATTCCTACAAGAGCTTATGCCAATTTTTTTTTTTTTGTTTATCAGTGCAGCATTGTGCTTACCGGAAAGCATGTCGAGATTTACAGTAAAAACAAATTTTGCTGCATCAGGCTAAAAATACATGTGCTTTTGAAAGCATGCAGGCCAAGCAACTCCTTCAGTGCATGTAACTTTGTCAAGCCACAGGACCAAGGGTAATCGTGTTTTCGAAATTCTAAGAACGTTAGGCTATTAGTAAGACCATCTACAAATCTCTAATTGCAACTGAGCATCTAGCTCTACTAGTTAAAAAAATTATTAAAAATGAATTAACCAGCTTACTACTTAAGACGATTCACTGGTTTTTCTGGTGTGCACCAACACTGGTAATAGTGTGCTGCAAAAGCCATATTTTACCCCAAAAAGCCTACTTTTGAAAATTTTTGAAAGTGTTCGCTGAAACACTCGGTATATGAAAAAAGTTCAGCCTCTGGGTACTTATTGCTGAGCAAGGAGATGGGATTACATGGTCTGAGAATTTGCCCTCGGAACAGAAAAAAAGCCCCGTGTGTTTATATTGCGCACGTACAAATTCTCATTTTGAATTGTTTTAGTTGATCGATTTTTCAACTTGACAATTTTTTTTTTTTGAAGAAAAAACTGTCCGACAGTCCTTGAATCCAGTCGCAGCAGAACAGCCTTTTTTTTTTTGTTTAGCGTAAGGGAATTCATATGACCATACAACTTAAAAAGGCATCCGCATTGTGTACTGTATCTGTGAGGAAAAATATGAGCTCGGTGTAAGCAATATTCACATTATTTCCAATGCGTAAAGGGTTAAAAAAGAAAGGGCTCACCGAGAAAGAAATGAGTCTGCAGACACCTCGACCTTTAGTTCCAAAGTTTAAGCAACGGCCAGAGAAATTCTTCACAGGTGCAGCTACTGTAAGAGCGGCTTGTTTTGTTCCGTCATCACCCCAGACGATGCAAATAGCCGACTTAATGCTTACTGATTCAAGCGCGTACACCAAACAAATGTGGTATATGAAACAATTCTGCCAGGCAAATGTCATTTTTGTGCAAAATTTGGGCTTGAACAATTCACCAGTTTAGCTAAGACAAGCATTCTATGGCACGCATTCAGTTGCGGAACTCTGCATATTCCCTCGTGTACCCCCCATATATCAGACCGCTCGAATCCGGAGACTGACAGTGAGCTGGGCCCTAGAGGTCGCCCGGAAGCACCTGACGCCGTCGTGAGTGCCCAAGCAAGGTATTTCAAGATGACCCTTAATCTCTCACCCTCGCCTTTATGACAATAAAGTTTTACAACCGCTGGGCGAGCTCGTGACCTGCCTGTAGTGCCGGCTGCAGCTTCCCTGCCGCCCAAATGCCACTGGTTGGGACTACATGTGGGATGATGATGATAAAAACATTTATTGAAAGCCACAATGCCTTAGTTAAGGGAAGGCTGATCGGGTCGCTAGTCCGGGACGCCGTTGGTGAAAGCCGCTGCCCGTGCTCTGGCGACGAGGGCTCGTTGCTCCTCGACATAGAGTTAATACAACCAACTCTCCTCGAGGTCCGAGCTGGACAGGGCCGCCTCCCAGCCCTCCGCGAAACACCCTTCAGCCACCCTTTTGTGGATGCACTGCTTTGAGCGGGGCAGGGTGAAATGGCGCCCGCACCGCGCGCCGGTCCTGACGACGGCCTGCCCATCGCCTCGGTGCCTACCGAGCTACCCCTAGGACACAGCCATGGATGAAGTTTTCCTTCCTCCATGAGAGCCGTTCACTACGGCGTCCCTCGTAGCTTGAGTCGCTTTGGGACGTTAAACCCCCATGAATTAAACCAAAACTGATGAAAAGGACGAATGCTATATATATATATATATGGTACCAAACGGGACGACACAGCTGTGTCCCTAGCTGTGTAGACGTCCTGTCGTCTGCTAGGGCCGTCCATTCAGTGCTAAGGACAAATCTTTTTGAAACGTTTTTCTCGAAGAGTCTGCTGGTCTCCTCTTGCAGTTGACGGCGCAACAGGTAAGCATTGTCTTGTAAGAACACTAGGACGACGAAAAGCCGAAATGCCAAGAGAAAAACAAAAACTGAAAAGCCGCCCTAATGTCCCTTGTCATGCACGGCCAAAGCTGACTTCCGGTACGAGGCTACTTACTTCCGGTGGCACTGGGGTGTGCTTGTGCGCGCGTGTATGCGCGGAGGCGTTGGTGCAAGGCTAGCCATGCAAGCTAATCGAACGGTCTGGTTGTACTAGGGATGCTGTAAGCTACAGGTGAAGATACTTTGACATTTGCCTTTATAGTCCTGCGCACGGAGGAAGGTCCTGTGTTTCAAATGAAGCTTGAGGCATGCTTGACGCCTCAGTGCCATTTCTAAAGGTAAAACAGCCTGTTCCTTTCTTTGAGCGGTAGACGACCCAAACACCTGCGCTGAATAGCTGAAGCCGAAGTGTCGTGCTGCGTCAACGAACCGTTAGCTAGCTGTTCACACTGCCAAGTTTAGTGTCACTTTCAGAGTCATTCGCGCAGTGCCACGCGATGTATGCAGCGACTTGAAGCGCATAGTCCAACGCATTCTCTTTGAGACAAAACAACCGAATTGAATATTGCGCGAGTTCGAGCTGAGAAGTGCGAGAGCGCCTTCTGCCAGTCGAGGGTATGCCAATCTGTGTGGTAATCTGAGCCCTAGCGTGTTCAGGGAGTACTGGCCCTGTGTGGATGAAGTTTGCCCTGTGTTGCTTTCATCTCACGCGGTGATGAAGGGTTTTTCAAAGATGGACAATTTTCACGTGAATACAGTTTCTGAAGGCTAGGCTGCACTGGTCAGGTATCGATATCCCTTAGCAACTACGCAAGAATCAGCCTCGTTCTTTTATGTGTGCGTCAACATTAATCAGGTCTGCATATGTAGAGCAAGTTCACCTTGTCACATTCTCATCGGTGTTTTTGCGGAAAAGCGAAAAGCAAGACACATGAGACGGGATGAATGAAATTCAAGATTGTGTGTTTCTTTTTTTGTTATTTTTCAGGTCGAACTCTGTCATCTTGCATTTTCTATAAGTGCACCTCCACTGCTCCGGTCTGCAGAATAGTCATGGGCAAGCCATTCTTACTGTCTCTGTGGTTGCTGTCATGTGCACTCATCTTTTAGACTGTTGAAACACACGCACGCACACACACACAGTTTTTTTTTTTTTCCACTTTAAGCTTAAGCTATGCATGCTGTCCTGCCAGCTTCCTATATTTGTGCAGATCTGCCCCACATATGCAATCTTTGTTTGCACATGCAACTTGTAACAAAGAAACAACAACAAGCAACAAAGAAACTTGCTTTCTTGCACTGTGCAGGATCGGACACCACTTGCCGTGACCCATCACCTCGCCAAGAACCGCAGCCAGGAGGACGGCAGTTTGTGTGTTCTGAGTGCAGCTTTGACACGGATAATCGCACTGAAATCATGCTTCACCTCTGCACCCACACAGGAGAGAAGCCCTTTGTGTGCAAACACTGCAACAAGGGGTTCTCTAGCAAGAGCAATATGACTGCCCATCTCCGCAAACATACTGGTGAAAGGCCGTACCGCTGCAGTTATTGCAGCAAGCGCTTCCCAAAAAGTGATAGTCTGAAAAAGCATATCCGCTCCCACACTGGCGAGAAGCCGTACCAGTGCACTCTCTGCGACCAGAGTTTCTCACAGAAGTGCCTCCTGACAGTCCACCTTCGGACTCACTCAGGGGAGAGGCCATACAAGTGCACCCATTGCAGCAAGTGCTTCATAAGGAAGTCCCCTCTGACTGTGCATATTCGTACCCACACAGGCGAGAAGCCGTACCAGTGTCCTGATTGCAGCAAGAGCTTTATAACGAATAGTGTCCTGAAAGCGCATCTTCGCATCCACACAGGCGAGAAGCCGTTCCAATGCCCACTGTGTCCCATGGTCTTCTCATTCCAGGCGAACTTAACCCCACATATGAGAAAACACAAGCGTGCAAATCCACTTTAGTGGGGCTTTTGCTTCAGGACGTTTGTACTAAAGGGCGACTTTAATGCAAAGGTAGGCAAGAAGCAGGCCGGAGACAAAGCGGTAGGCGACCATGGCATAGGCTCCATAAATAGCTGGGGAGAGTTATTAGTAGGGTTCACGGAGAGAATTGACGGATCATGAATACCTTCTTCCAGATACGAAAGAACAGGAAGTGGACGTGGAAGAGCCCCAATTGTGCGACTAAAAATGACCTTACTGGTATTCACCTACAGGGCAGAAACATGGAGGCTAACGTAAAGGGTTTAGTTAAGGACAACGCAGCGAGCTATGGAAAAAAAAATGATAGGTGTAGCGTTAAAAGACCGTAAGCGGGCAGAGTGTGTGAGGGAACCAATGCTGATTAATGACATCCTGGTCGAAACCACGAGGCAGAAATGGGCTTGGGTAGGGCATGCAATGCGAAGGCAAGATAACGACTGGTCCTAAAGGGTAAACGAGTGGATTCGAAGAGAAGGCAAGCGTAGCAGAGGACAGCAGAAAGTTTGCAGGGATACGTTGGCCGCAGCTGGCAAAGGAAAGGGTAAATTGGAGAGAGAATGGAGAGGCCTTTGCCCTGCAGTGGTCATAGTCCGGCTGATAATGATGATGATGATTTGCATGCAACCTGTAGTTGCAATTCTGTGAACAGAATGGTCAACCAAAGGCACCTACTGTTCTTTAAATCTTGCACCTTCAGGGAGCTTTCGTACATTGCATTACTATGCCAGTTTGGTTTGAAGGTTTTGTTGTGTGGCTCAGTTTTTAAAGGGCATAAGGAGGGGGGGAGCAGTTTAACGAGTATTGTGTTCTTGTGATGTGTTTTTTGTGGAGCCATAGTGCCAGTGAAGAGGTGCGAGATGTGTGGATTCTTAGAGTGAATGATTTCGAGCAAATTTTTCATTTTATATTCGTGAAGAGGAATTTTGACGGAGGTGCATTTGCCGTGCACAAGTGGGTTTGCTGCTTTTTGGTTTTGATTTTTGTTTAGACTTAAAATATTCCTTTGCTGCACGCTTCTGACTCATGTTTTCAATGGCAAAAGTGGTTATCAGGCATGCTTTGGAAAAGACAACGTGCGGTATGTGACTTTTTTAATTTTTACTTTGCTGCTGGATCCAGAATTTCTTCTATAGAAGGATACAACTTAAAAATAAACAGCCGGCAACACTGGATCACTGTCCTGTATTACTCTGCTAGCCAATTGCAACAGTGAACGTAATCGGCTTTTTAATGGTTGACTTTATTAAATGAGCCACGTATCATAATTCTAGAGCTTGTAGGTTTTTCTCTTCATGTGATTAGCTTGTTGGGTAACAAAAAAGTTTTAACAACGGACTACTTTTTTGTAGTGCAAGAATTCTGTGCAGTGGTCCCTATTGTGGGCGGAGCTTCATTGCAGACTTAAGTTGTATCTGACTGTAGGTAATGTGGTACATTGCAGAGGACATGCACAATTGATCTTGTGCTACCATGGTTTTTGTGTTTGGCTCACCTCCTCCAGCGAATAAAAAGCATGCCGCAAAGCTTGTTGTGTGTGGATTTTTGTTTGAAAAGAAGCTGCAGTTTTCAAGTTTTTTATAAATTTCTATTCTTCATATTTTGCTTCATAAAAATGTGGATTCATTCCTGAATGAAGTGCAGCAAAAATTCTTTGTAATCAGCATCATTACAAAGATATAGCCAAAATTGTAGCCAGTGCTTAAGGTGTGGCTCCATCAAAAGGAGTGATTGGAGCACAGGTAAAGATGGAAGTAGAGAAAGTGACTGGTAGGTTGCTTCACACATTGTTTTGTACAAATGGGAGAAATCATTTTTAAAGGTCGTTGTTTGCTCACTTTGACACGGACATGAATCTGGCATGAGTCTTAGTGTGAGGACACGGGTTTCCCCTTTTGCTTCCACCCTTTGCATACTGCTGCCATCTTTGTATTTTCTCCATCTCTGGTTTTAGAAAGCGTGTTAATTATTCCTACTAACTACTACAAGGAGGATAAAAATAGTTGCTTGCTTCGGATTCATGCAGCCTCTACATTCTAGCCTGGGGGGTCTTGGATCCCTTGCCAGTATTGATGGGGGGGCTCTGAGACAACCTCCCTCGGTACCCACCTGACATTATGCACTGGTTGAAACCCCCTGTGCATCTCGCGAAACCGAAACAAAGTTTTTCAGCCAAATCCGAATTTTTGCATTGTTAGTTATTTTTATTGTTAATTTTTCAGTTTAGACGTAACTGTTTCTTACCATCTATGTTTTTGCTTGTATTTGATAACTCGCAGAAGTGACGTGCGAAGTTTGGAACAAAGTGGATGGTTATGTCAAGATGCGAACACTGAAGTTCGGTTTGTGTGATGGCATGTGTCATGCCATGGAGCACTGGTCTGCGTGCACAGAAAGCTTGCTCTAAACGTGACCAACAGCATATCTGGAAATCTTCATTTCAGTCAACTGGTGCCGCAGGAGAACACAAGAAAAGAGATGTAGAACCATTTGAACGAAATATTACGCCAATTAAGCATCAAGGGTGTCTTGGGCCAGGTTAACCAAGGCCAACTGGTCCGTCAGCCGGTCCAAAACTAGCCAAACCCACCACACTGAGGGAGAAGGATGTGTGAAAAGAGGGGACTGAATGGCAATGGGGCAAGATTATCATAGGGTCCAGGACGATTCAGGCAAGCTGGGGAGAGTCGACTATGGTAGAGAGAAGAACGGACAAGAGTGAGGAGTGTATTTAGGTGTATGCGTCGAAGAATGCCTAGTTGGAGTGGTGGTGAGAGATTTGTCTGGAACAGAAAGTGTACGAATAGTTCCTATAATGTTGTCATAGTGAATATTGTTTCTTGTTTGTATTGGAGAGTAGTGTCCCACATGGGTGGATAAGGGAATCCCAGGCGCCCACCCGGTGTTGAAGTTCGTGGGCAAAGTAAGCTACCACGCGTATAAAATCAATTAAAGCTACTTGGGCTATGAGGAACGCCGTAGTGAAGGGCTACAAAAATTTCGACCACCTGGGAGCTGAGCTATAAATATGTTGGATTTTAACCTTCCTGGACACTGGATTATGGCTTTTGTAGTCATTCCAAGTCTTCTCATATTTCTCAAAACTCACTTTTTTGCCATTCCTTCTTACGCGAGCAATGTCGACTTTATTCCTGTACAAGACTGTTTACTGAAACTTAGTACACTTATTTGTATATATCTAGCTGTGCAACAAACCACAATAAGTGAAATCATGCAATTTGTTTTCTTATTGCTGCATTTTTTCTCAAAAGATTCCTATATGAAAAGATTTTTTTTTTTTTGTTATTCCACTATTGCACAATGACCATGGATCATATCGTAGTTATTTTGGTTCATTGCACAGCTCCTGTCTTTATGTGTATGACAGCAAAAGCAATTTGACTTGTGATGAACTAAATTAAAGTTATGACTGCTGGTGTCAAATGTATAGTTCGTACTTTTTAAAGTAGAAATTCTTTTTTAACACATTTCTGTATTTTTCTATCAAAAAATGTTCTTGGAAAAGTGTTGGCTTTTATGTGCTGTTCTGTTTGTCGGTTTGTTGGTATAGTGTCTGGTAAAAACTCGTTAATGGCCAGGTGACAGGTGCCTGTATATTTAAGTTTGTGCCGGTGTCGCGTGACAGCTGACATGTGTATTAGGCAGTCTGTACATGTAGGTTAGGTATCAGCCCAGTTCATAGGTGGTGAGACCATCTTCTAACCACCGCAGTGTTTCGAAGTCAGAGTTTTCCAACTGGTATAATGGAGCTCTGCAGCAGAGCTGTAACACTTTATCAAGTCATAGCCGTGACAATATTCTATGATGTCAAGGCCGCAGATCTGTGCTGGGTCTCTTAATCATAACCTCCTTCTCTACTACTGTGGTGCTGGCCATGCATAAAATGGCACCCTAGTGCCATTACCATTCCATTTTACCATTACCAATATATGGCTCGCACTTCAGTGCCGTCACCATTACCCTAATATCTACTAAATAAAGTTTCGTTTTCGCGTTTTATGAGCCTTAGTAGACTTGCAAACGATAGGCATGTTTGTGAACAAATTAAGTACGGCTGTTTTTTTTTAATTATGTACACGTAAATGTTTTCTCAGAAGTTTTGCTTTTGGACGCTGGGTATAGCCACAGCATCTCCTGTTATCTTGAACTTTAAATTCTTGGACTAATCCGGAACTTTGTGATCCCCCGCTGCAAAGGAGAAAGGCCACATAAACATCAGCACCAAAAAATTTCATTTGTCTTAGCCGAACAGTAAAGTAAAGACTGTGGCCCAGGTGATTCAAAAGGTGCAGCAGATAATACCATCACCAGTTCTGTAACGTTTCGCTGTTTATGGTTCCGCTATCGGGCAGCGTCGCACTTGCCGCTTCCAGAAGGAATAGGTTGCAGAGTGCAAGCCTGGTCGTCGCTGCATGCCGCCCACATCAACGGCTGCAGATAGCTGGAAGAGCGTGAATAAATTCAAAAAGCACACCATGATGAAGTTTTGCCGTGAACCAGCCACAATAAAGCTCGTGAAAAGATGGCTGTGGTTCAGCGTGGCTTGAACCTAGTTATACAAACGAAACATCTGTTAAACATGGTCTCCACTGTCTCAAAAAAACAAGTGAAGGTCAAGGTGAGGTACCCAATGGTGATAGTCGTATGATCACGTGGTCATACTACCATAGCTTGGGCAATACCACCACGTAGTTAAATTCAGTTTGACCTTGTGAGGCATTGAAGGTGATTGTCGATTTGGTGCCCATTCTCTCAAATCAACTATATGTCAAGGTCAGGTACCCGTGTTTAGTCATATGATCACGTGGTCATGCTACCACGCAGTGAAGTTCGGTTTGACCTTGTGAGGCACTGAAGGTCATTGCCTCATCCACATCGAAATGGGAAGTTGTAGCGCGATGTAGAGCTCTAGAACTCAACCGTCGAAACAGATGGCATCGCGGTTATATGCTTGGCCGCATTATCACGTATGTATCATCATCATCATCAGCCTGACTACGTTACACGTTACAAGAACTACTCGTTTTTACGGTGTCACTTCGCACAAACGCTACCGTGCGCCCGAAAGCGGCTTATCTGAAGACTAACTAGTGTTGTTGTTGTTGTGACTGAGAGAAGGATGAAAAGGAAATTGCACGGGCCTGCTACTGGCTCTAGCTAAGCCACCACCGCTGCCAACGTGCAGATAGAGGAGAGTTAAGAGATCAGAAGAAAGAGAAAAAGGCAAGAAAAGACGCGCGTCGCAGCAACAACTGCGTCCGCCGGAGCGGACGCGGCTGAAAAAATCAGATAAGCGGCCGAAGCCGCGCTCGCCGAAGCGAGATCAGATTCTCCCCTGCCGCGATGAAATATAATCGCCCATTGAAACACCCGCCTCCTCTTTTTCTGGTAGCCAGCGCCTTCAAAAAAATACATAGAAAAGAGGTCGAACTGCGAGGGCAGCACTTTCAGAAGTGCAACGCGAGTTCTTGGCTGGCTCGCAACGTTTTTTTTTTTCTCAAAAAAAAAAAAATCGGTTTCCTGGGGCTGGTGTGGTTTGCTGCATCTACTGTTTGAAAATTTTTCACGCGATGCGGCCTGTTGGTCTGTTGGTGGCCAGTGGCGTCGTGGCGACGCTACCATAGCGACGCCAAGGAAGGTAGGTCCAATTAGGGACCGTTGTTACCGTTGTCCAAGGTAGCCGGAGTACAGTGGCTGGAATAGCCACTGTAGCCGGAGTTGAAGGCCCTTAGCAAGGAGAAGAGCTGCATATATTCTTCTTCCATGCCTGCGCTTGACCCCTCGTCATGGCAGTGCGCAATCGCGGCACCGCCGCGGAACTGGGAATCAAACCGACACCTCTCAGTTCGATGCAGTGGTTGCCAACGTTACTAGATGTGATTACTGTGCCGTTTGCACCAAAGATCACAGGCAAATTCCTCGTTGGCGTTGCTTAATTCTCCTCGCAGCCCCGCGCGAGTGCTCAGCCTGCGAGGTGTTAGCTGTGAAAGAGGTTAGATTCGCCGCGGTTTGTGTCTGTGCTTTTAGATCAAAGCACGCTCCCTGCACTTTACTGTGCAACCTCGCATCCCTTTGTACCGCTAAGAGTCGATGATGCAGCGAGAAGAGCTGGGGAGCTTTGTTTACATTTCTCTGCAGTTTCGCACTTAGCCGCTGAAGCTTGCACAATTCAACGCCGCGCGATCGGTGTGATGCGCAGTGCATTAACACGAGCTCCTAACTAAAGCCCTGAGGACAATGCTTGTCCATGACAACATGAACTCCCAGTTTATGATTTCTGTGGGCTTTACGGTCATTTGAGTCTGACGACTCAAATGAGTACGGGCATAGATTTTTTTGTGACGATTGTTCTGCACAAACCATCCGTGTCATACACACCTTCCCTACCACTGCCGACACTACGGTACTGCCAAGCTGTGCACACTTACAAACCAATCGGGATCCGGCGAGCTTTAAAGAGGGGCCGTAGAAGTTGTGCTGCTTACTCCAATAAGCACAGGCCTGCTGTAAATGCCAACTAAACGTGAAAATGGGTCCTGCCTTTAGCGTTCCAAGAAACCACTCATTATCGCAGAGAAAGACCCTCCTGAGTGCTACCACGTCGTTATACAAGAATTGAGCTAACTGGAAACCCCATTTATCTCTTTAATTCTGCCTCATGAGTCTGCGTTCTAAAGGGAACATTAGCTATTCACACATGCTTGGATCAACCAAGTGTGCATGCCTTTAGCATTTTTGTTTTCATGTGTATGCCACATAACTTTGTTAATTTCGCAGAAATTGTAGCTGACATCACCAGTCCAAAGAAAAAAATTTGGCGGGGAAGACTGTTTGAAAATAACTCCTGTGTATTTTCACAGGACAATCGTAACTGTGGCGTTTAGAAAGGGGCACATATGGTGATTTCAACATATAGACTGTATGGCCACAAAGGCACACCTCAGCTCTCATCCCTTTGTACCGCGGGTATTGGCAGCACTGTCTTTGGGCTCTGTTTCCAGCTTCCACAGTGTACATGGGAATCGGTTGGTAATAAGCAGATTAACGATATGCCCAGGCTTTCACTTTCTCCGGTCTCAAAGATGGCAGCTACTATGACGTCAGTGAAGATCATGTATAGAGTGTGATTGAAATCCGGGCATTGTGCAAGTGTTCCTTTATGGCCCTGAGCATTAGAGCTGCTAGAACAGCGCAACAGAGCTTTACCAACCTTACTGTTAGGTGTGGTATGACCTTCCTTGTTTTGTTAATGTTTGGTATTGCTCCCTTTAAGTGCTGCTAAATAACTTCCTATGAAGTGAACTTGCGTTTGAGATGCCGCTCGTGTTTGAGTTTTTTGGGTCGTCATTGCTGCCATTTTCATGAATGGCTCCCTTGCTGATTTCTTTGTAGTTGGCGTGCCCTGTATATAAACTCTTTTTTTCATGGGGATTGTTTTTTTTCTCTCTTATGCTTTCAGCTTGGATGTTAATGAATGCGTGTATTTTAGCGTGTGTAAAAAACCTGTTGGATGCTGGAACGCTGATTTGTTCACATGTTGCCCATATTCAAACATAAAAATTTTGATAAATTGATAGTACTGGGAAGAATGCAGCGTGAAAGCTACTCTGCATAATCACAATGGCAGGCTGTTGCGATAAGTCTCTTATTGTCTTTTCCACCACTCTCATCTGTTGTGAATTTGTGGTCATGTTTCTTACTTCTGCCTGAAGTTCAAACACACCTCGTCAATAACGTGCCTGTGAGACAAAGTGAACGTTTTGCAAATATTGTATACTCTGATTTCACTGCTGCAGATGACTTTTTGATAGTTTGTGTAATTCTGTGTCTCAAAAGAGTGTAGAGTTGGCCCTTGTTGTGTGCATCTAGTATGCGCCAGTTAGGAAAGTTCTTTTTCGAAGATAGGACAGCAATGCTGCCCATAGATTTTTTTTTTCAAAGATAGGCAATCATCAAGGGAATGATGTCCCTGGAAGCTGGTCTGCATTAGGCAGGTATCTAAATTCCTTAGCAAGCCCTAGAATTCGGCTGATATTTAACTGTCTAAACCCATGAGAGATAGCTGAATTATTCAGTGAACACTGGACTTGGTCTCTCCTTTTCTGCCGTTTTTTTCTGCTATTGCAGCGACCAACTTCACCATGTCGTGTTCTGATTACTGTTTGTCTGGAAATAGTGATAAACAATGCATTAGCAGCAGCGAATAAATGCTTAGTTGCAGGTGATGCAACTTCCTCTCGTTATTTTTCAGGTTGGAAGCTATCGTCTCACATTTTCGCTGAGAGCGTCTTCACTGAACCAACCTGCGGATTAGTCATGGGCAAGCCATTCTTACTATCCTTTGAAGATTGTCTGAGCATTTGCTATCATGTCCATTACCCTTTCGCTGACTGTTGCAATGAAACTGTGGCTGCTTTGCAATGAAAGCTGTTATACGGAGCCAAACTGGGATGAAGACTCCCATCACCTTATTGTTGCTTTGCACAGAGAGGGCATGTAATGCAAAGGCAAGATAACCGTTGGTCCTTCGGGATAACGGAGTGGACTCCAAGAGAAGGCAAGCGTAGCAGGGGGCGGCAGAAAGTTAGGTGGGCGGATGAGATTAAGAAGTTTGTGAGGGTAGGGTCGCCGCAGCTGGCAGAGGGCAGGGTTAATTGGAGAGACATGGGAGAGGCCTTTGCCCTGCAGTGGGTGTAGTCAGGCTGATGATGATGACATGACTAGCCAGAGTGTCCTTCATTCATCATCTTTGTGGCTCGAAATGCAGGCAGTGCGAGGCGCTCGTAATGATCTGCATAGAAAAATCTTGCATGCTTATCTTCAATGGCTGAGGTGATGGTATGGTATGGTATGGTATGGTATGGTATGGTATGGTATGGTATGGTATGGTATGGTATGGTATGGTATGGTATGGTATGGTATGGTATGGTATGGTACGGCATGGCATGGCATGGCATGGTATGGCGTGGTATGGTAGGGCACCTGAGATATATATTATGCTGTCAAGGGCCACGCGTTGTGAATCTGGCTCGAATTTTAGTGGTGGGATCGAACATTTCACAACAGCTAGAGCACAAAAGTATTGATTTCACACACCCCAATAAGGCCTTTTGTCTTTCTGAAGAAGAGAAAAAAAGGTATGCTTGAAATCAATCAATCAATCAATCAATCAATCAATCAATCAATCAATCAATCAATCAATCAATCAATCAATCAATCAATCAATCAATCATTTTATTTCTGCCTCAAAAAGTGACAGAGGAGCTGCAGAAAAAGCTGTCATAGACAGCTTGACTGAGCCGCAGCCCCCATTATACCGGGCAGCAGTGACAGGTGACGAGAAAAAAATAACAAAGAAAACAAAAGAAAACAATTCAGAGAAAAACACATTAACACCAAAAAAAATCTTACCTCTAGTTTGTGCATGTGGGCAATTTACATCGTCATGCAAACATCATTGCATAAGTATCTTTCAGCAGTACAAAAAAAGCACAATGAATCAAACAGTACAAATTAAAGAAAACAAAAAACACCTCTTAGTGCAGCTTAAAGAAGAAAAAAATCATTTTGTAACACAGTCTATGTATAAGCAACGCAGCTCACGATGAGTACAGGTAGACAAGTTGAAATTGGCAGATTTGTATTGTGAATAAAAAAATGCAAAATATATAATAAAAAGAGAGATGTGCAATTTGAAGAAAATGTCGAATACTTCACATAGCTTAAAAAAAGACTAAGAAAATTGCTTCATTTAGTCGCAGAAATCAACAGCAATGCACAGTGATTTTCTTTTTTGAACATTTGCATTATCGCCTACCAACTGCCTATATTTGTGAAGATTTCCCCTACATATTCAAACTTTATGTTCACGCAAACAACGATTGGCTGTCGAAGTGTACCTGTACATGTTGCCAACATGTTCTCTCTTTACATTCAGAAATGCTTCTGTTATAGTTATGCTTGGCAGGTAAATTAGCACAGCAACGTGCTAGATTGCGTTCGGGCATCACCTGGTGCCTCGGCACATGGCATGGCCATGATTGTTGTGTCCTGTGTGTGCTCATTGGGAAGCTTGATGTAACCTGCATGCTTTCATGTGCGCTGTTCTGCTTTTGAGCTACGTTCAGTGGCATGTACTATTATGTGTGGTTTTCATTTCTCTCGCAGTGTCCATTTTTTCCACCAGCTTCTGTTGGGCTGTACTTCATAGCTAGTTGTGGTGGTAAAATAAATAAATAAATAAATAATAAACGAGGCTCTATTGACATTCCGAGGCTCATTGTAGATCTTTTTTTGATCGCTCACTGCATCGAGCAGTGTCTTTTCACATAGCGTCTTGGAATATTTATTTCATCAAATAAATGTCTTTGGTGCATGTGGAGAAAATACTGAGAAATTGTAGGCATGCCTCACTTTTAAAGATGGCTTTGTTGGAAGTTTTTCTAGAATTATTGATTTCTTCATGTAATGAAGCTGGTGACAAGATGAAGATATGACAGATGCTATGGTATGCAATGCTGTTTGCACTTTTTTGTAACGGCGCTGGTTAGAAGTTGTAGAGTGACTGGGTGAGTTTGTCGCTTTACACTCAGTTACACTTTAAAATGTCATTTTACTATTATAAGCTGGTTGCGGCCTGTCATGGCGATGCAAAGAGCATGTCTACCTTAAAGGAACACTAAAGGCAAATAGAAGTTGGCCTGTATTGTTAAAGGGGCTCTATTAATGTTGAGGTATGCGTGGAATGTTAAAGGACGCCGCTTCACAAATGCCGTCTAGCAAGAATTTTTTTTGATGCGCTTTGTAGAAGCTGAGTTATGTACAGTCAAAATTGGAATTTGAGCGTGTTTGCGCCTTTATCTCTCCTCTCATCACTTTTTGCATGGTGAAAGGTCGGCGCTTTTGATCCTGGTTGTTGTTTTAAGTGCACTCGACATGCATCGCTGCTGCACATTCATATTCAATCCTGAACAGAGAGTTGGCCGCAATCTCAATTGGTCTCAGCAGTTGGCCTCAGATGCTCAATCGCAAATGCAAAGCAGGCCACTGGCCCATGCAGTTTGGTGTTGTGTTTGCCAATGCACGCTTGTTCACTTCTGCGAGGGCAGGCATGTGGTGCTGTGAACGTTAACGCAGTTTTGGAAATCAACTCAAAGTGAATGAATAAGGTTCTTTTAAGATTTTTAGCTTTAGTAGAATGCATTTCTGCTTGTTTCTATAGTTGGGGCACTCGGCTGCTGTACCAAAGGTCGCAGGTTCAGTCCGGGCTGTGGCATCCACATTTTGCTTGCTTGCATACTTGCGATGTCAGTGCACGTTGAACAATCCCAGGTGGTCGAAATTATTCCTCCGCTATGGCATCCCTTGTAGCCCGTGTCCCCATTTTGGACATTGAACCCCATATACCGTACCGTAACATACCATCATTTTTAGTTTTCATTTAAACGTTTCCTGAGAACGAGGCTAGCAGCCTTTGACCGGGATTGAAAAAATTGCTCACGCTTCAGAAACCGCCATAGAAATCGAACACAATGAATATTCAGTGAGTTCAATCAAGACTGAAGGTGCCCATGTGACAGCGATATAATTTCTTCCAAGGGTAGACGTGCGGGCCAGTTGGTAGGGCAAAACAGAACTGCGCGAATACGACGGGACAAAAAAAAGGCACGAATACACACACACAAAGCGCAGTGTATTCGTGCCTTCTTTTGTCCCGTCGTATTCGCGCAGTTCTGTTTTGCTCTAACCATGAACCGACTAGCCCAACATCATGTCTTAGTAGTTGGTAGACCATGATTCTTTCAAACAGCACAAAAGACAAGGACACAGAAAGAAAAGACACACAAAGCGCTGACCTGCAACTAAATTTATTCATGAAATTTACATGTAAATATACACATGGCATGATGCGCGAGAGGTGGCAAACTGGTACAATACGCAAAAAAAATTGAAAAACCTAATTACGTGTCGCGCACTTTGCCAAGTACATCCGTTTTTTTCCACATAGCGCTGGAGAACGGGTGCTGACGCAAAGGTCACCCGGAGCTAATATTCTTTGGGCCTAAATTTTTATGCGCATTGTACCAGTTTGCCGCCTCTCGCGTATCATTTCGTGTGTATATATACACGTAAATTTCATGAATAAATTTAGTTGCAAGTCAGCGCTGTGTGTGTCTTTTCTTTCCATGTCCTTGTTTTTTGTGCTGTTTGAAGGAATAATGTCTTTGCGAGATGTGATTCAGGTCTTGCCCATCTACTGTTTCTAAAAAACTTGCAGCGAGAGCATGTTTCAAAAAACGGGCCTTCTACCTCGGTGCAGGCTCGGACACGACACGCAGCAGCAGCAGTGATTCATTGCCTCAACGTGAATCGCGAGCAGGAGGGCGGAAGTTTGTGTGCTCCGAATGTGGCTATGACACGGATAATCGCACCGAGATCATCCACCACCTCTGTCTCCACACGGGGGAGAAGCCCTACGTGTGCAACCTTTGTGGCAAAGGGTACACAACGAAGGGCAGCGTGAATACCCACCTCCGCGTCCACACTGGCGAAAGGCCGTACCGGTGCAGTTATTGCAGCAAACGCTTCCCAAAAAGTGACAGCCTGAAAAAGCACATCCGCACCCACACAGGCGAGAAACCTTACCAGTGCCCGCACTGCATGGGGACGTTTACAGAGAGGGCCACCCTGAGAGCCCACCTTCGCATTCACACTGGTGAAAAGCCGTACCAGTGCAGTCACTGCAGCAAGAGCTTTACGAGGAAGAACTTCTTGACAGCGCACGTTCGTACCCACACGGGCGAGAAGCCGTACCAGTGTCCTCAGTGCAGCAAATGCTTTGTAGCGAAGAGTGTCCTGAATAGTCACCTTCGCACCCACACGGGCGAGAAGCCGTACCAGTGCCAATTGTGCCCCATGGCCTTCTCATCCAAAGTGAACTTAAACGCACATGTGAAGAACCATAAGCGTGCAAAACCACTCTAGTGTCACTTTTGCTTCAGTGCATCTGCGTGCAGCTTACGGTTGAAATACAGTGAACATAACTGTCTCATGAATTGCACCCACTGTTCTCAAAAGCTCGTGGCTTGTTCACCCGCTGTCCAGGGGAGCACCTGCAGGCAGCCATTGTTTGTTCCATAGTTTTACCACTTTTGGCTTTAAGATATTTGTTGTAGGAGGTCATTTTTTCGAGGGGATCCAGTAGGAAGTGTGATAAGGACCATGTAAACGTGTTTATGGGGCCATATTGCCAGTGAAGGGGTTCAAGATGTAAAATTTTAAGGTGAAGAGTTTTTTTGTACTTGTGCAAAGAATCAGTGTTGCAAAAGAGATGCATTCGCCCAGGAGAGATGAGTATGGGGCTTCCTTCATATGGTTTTGTTTAGATATATACTAGATATATACTATTCTTTTGCTGCATGCTTTTGGACTCTCATGCATGCACTGGCCAATATGTTTACGACGCTTTGGAAAACTGGACAGTGTGATGCTTCCTTTGAGAAATTTCTAATGCACTTGCTTTTTTCAGTGAGACAGGTGGCTTTTTTTTTTTGCTGATGGATTCAACAGGCCCTCTATAGTATATGGTGGTGTGTTGGAAGTGAAATGCAGTGTTAGTATTAGCTGCAGCATTTTTTGTCCACTCTGCTTATGTCTTGAGGTGAATAAAGAGCATGTTTGGGAGCTCTTTATCGTGGTTGGTGCTCATTGTGTCGTGGTTAAATTGAAGCCGCAGTTTTGCCAACGCATGCTCACATTATGGTTGTGTCGGCTTCTGAGTGACAGTCTGTCGGCAGGCTTTTGTTTAACCCTTTTGCTGCCAGGTTTTTTTCTCACATCTGCACACACCCTGCCGGTTTATTTTTGCATTTTAGTTTCCTGCAAATTTTTTGCCAGTAACGCACTAAAATGCTCTGCAGGACATGTAGACATGTTTATTCAGGATAATCTTATATATATTAGTTGTAATGAATGAAATCTTCCATCACCAATATGGCCTGTCGGATTTCCTCTTCTTACGCGGATTTTTCGGTGGCAGGGGGACTTCATCGCTGTCATGACTCGACAAGGCACTTTGGTGGGCTCCTTCCTCGTTCTCATTATCATTGGACTCCAAATTCACAAGCAATTTTTAATTTCTTCGTCCGTCAAAGCGCGAACGAGTGTGGCACATAGCCTGATGGCTGGAGTGCGCAAACCAGAACGAAGTGACTCGGATGTGGAAACATGCGCGCTATCTGTTTAAAATTTATCCTACAAGATCTATGAATTTATGGAGTCTTTCCATAGATGGCGCTACATGTTTGCATAGTTTTTTTTTACACGAGTATTATCGGGAACGGCAGGGTGTGAGTTAAAAAGCCAAAACGAGTTAACTCGGGAGAGGCAGGGGGTGTGCATATGTGGTAGCCTGAGTTATCTCGGGAGTGGCAGATTAAGGGTTAAGAGTGAGTGCCTGTGTTTCAGCCAAAAGCATCCAGTGATGGCCAGTACTGTTCCTTAATATTTGCGTGTGTACTAGTTGCAGTTTGCACAGTTGCAGCTATCTCAAAACTTGGGATAGTCCGAAATAATGCTCTTTTTTGGTTGCAAAAGCGAAAGTTTTTAGAACAAATGATTGAACATTTTTTGTTGGAATCAACATGGCTCGGTGGCCTGGTTAAAGAGAGGAGGTATAGGGGATGAAATATCGCACATAGCCGTCACCGCTGGTTGTGCGCTCAAAATCCCACATGGATAAAAACATGCCTCGTGGGCAAGTGGAGCTCCGAATCAGGATCCGGTCCTATAAGGTGCAAACGGTCGGGGTGAATTAACCAGTCGAGGTAGTTATTCTGAACGTTTTTTTGATTTCGTATATAAATGTGTCGTGGTTCAGACATGTCTAGTGGAAAACGTGCGGATAGATTCTGCATAGAGCTGACGCTAGACATTGTGATTTTGTTTTTGCGTTTTGTAAGCTTGTTAACTCTTACAATCAAGAGCCAGCTTTCGGTTATCACGTTTGTAAAAAATAAGGCTGTGCTGCAATATATGACTGCTATTTTAATCTATTGCACTCTAAATTTTTTCTTGTGGGCACTCTGTTGCCATGTCCTCACGGTGCACATCAACGTTAGTATGCACTGCATACAAGCAGTACGAGTTTGTTGCTTTCTGTAGTTTCGAGTTGTAATGCAGTGGACATTGTTGTTCCATATTTGCATCAAGGCTTGCAATGCGTGCCCCTGAGCGCCCATTGTCTTGAAGGTAAAAACATCCTGTTTGATTTGGTAAAAACATCTGCGCTCAATAACAGATGTTTCAGGCTGTCGTAATGAGCTGTCAGCTGTAAAAGGTACTATAATGGCACTAAGGGAAGGTGAGAGGTGGTGGCTGGCGCCCCCAAAATTTGCCACACAACACAAAGTTTAACCCTCCCACTGGTCGGATTTGATGAGAATTGTTATGCAGCTATTGCCACTGCATTTTGTTTGTTTGATGATCATCTCCCCCCCCCCCCCCCCCCCCCCCTCGGCCTTTTCTCTACACCACTCCACTAGGGACACCGGGGGATATGCTGGCCCTGGTAAAGGAGGTTAGATTTGCCACAGTCAGGGTGGCAGTGATTGCAGAAGTATTTAGTTCATCACGTGCTTCCATAACCATACTAACAAACAAATATTGTGCGGAGTTTCAGCTGCGATGCAGCTGCAGTTGAATCAATGCTGTACCGTTTGCTGTGCACGGTGTGACCATATAGCAGATTGCTAGCAGAGCATTGCTTCCCTTCCGATCTCTGCTAATACTGGCAAGAGTGCATTGAAAGAGCTGAGGGTGCTTTGTTTGCAATCGTCTTCGTTCTTGCAGTTATTGTGAAAGGGTGTTCACTCATGCAATCCGTGTGCAGCAGAATGCATTAGCAAGAACTTTAACTACTGCCCCAAAGATTGCATATGCCAAGGACAATGTGAGCTCATAATTCACGAATTTTCTGGGCCATCCAGTCATTTGAAGCACTTGGACATTGAGGTAGTACACATATAGATTTCTCTTCAGTGTTATTCTGCAGAAACCATCACCTCCGGTCTGCCAAGCCCACCACTACCTACCAATGCGGCCCCCTAACTGCGGTACTGCCAACCCCGGCACTTGTGGCAGCATGTGTAAAAGCAACCTAGATACACTAATGATTTAAGAGGCTGTAGAAATTGTTGTGCTGGTTAAACATTGCTCGAATAAATAAGGGCCAGCCATCAGTGCAGACAAGATGTGAAAGATTGCTACTGCCTTTCATATTCCAGGAGGTCATGCATTGTCAAGAAAGGCCCTTTTCAGTGCTACTGTGTTATTGTTCAAGGATTGTGTCTACCGGGCATGTATCCGAGAAGGGGCCCAATAAAGGGGGGGGGGGGGGGGCAGGCTTCACTCTCTCCCATTAGTTGTTTTGGCAGTGCTCTTGCTAGGCTTCTTAGTACCTCCATACTCCATCTCGATGCAAGAAAGTGCTTTTGGTGCCTCTTGAAAAGAATTTCCAGCTGTGTTCCTAGTTCCCACCATCTAGTGTTAGGTTCAGCGGAGGATCCTAGACACTCTTTAATTCTACCCTATGAATCTGCCTTCCAGATGGATCATGAGCGCTCGGAATATACTTGTGGATTGCATGGATCAACCAAGCACACATGTTTTGCATAGGGTTTTAGTCATGCATGCTGCTTCTCTCTGCTCATTTTGCAGGAACTGGAGCTGATATCAAGAGGCCAACGTAAAAAAGTGCACAGGCTAGCACTGCTCCAAAATAACTTGTGCCCATCTTCATAGGTTGATCATAACTGTGGAGTCATCTGTTAAGGAGCACATTTGGTGATATCGACACCTGTTGTGTCTCACATGGCCACAAAGGCACTCTTGCGCTTTGATCCTTTAGTGCTGTGGGTACTGGCACATCCATGCATGTAATGCAAAGTTAGGCACTGTGCAAATGTAATACAGGGGCAAAAGTCTCTGGGACATGCAAATTGTGATCTTCATTGATAGGTACCGTATTGGTTATCAGTCAGCTTGCTTCTATTGCACAGGTTAAAAGCACGTGAGTCTGACTTTTGTCTTGACAAGTATGGCCTCCAGTTACTTGCTTATAATGGAGCTATCAGCTTTGGTTGCGCATCGTGCGTCATAGAGACGTTTGTCCCATACTGTACCTGTCTGGCCCTGTGTACAAGTGCACCTAGAGCATTAGACTCGAACTTCTCTACCATATCTGTTAGTGGTGCCCTCTATGCCTGAGGTTGTTGCTGCTGCCATTTTAATAAATGGTTGCTTTGCTGACTTGTGATTGTCCTGCCCTGTGGCCAAATTCTTTTCGCATGAAGTTGCCGCCATGTTGCGGAATGATCACCATCTCAAAATGGTCACAAAGCCCCACTCCTATTGGTCACCACGGAGTGGCAGAGATATTGACCAATAGGAGCAGGCTTAATGGATTGGTGTGTGATAGGTTTGTGATTTGATCGTTCCGTAATTTGGCCACTTTTTTTTTGTAATTACTTGCTTGTGCTCTCAACCTTAATGCTAATCACTATATTTATGATTTGGTGCATTAATAATCTGATGGATGCTGAGGCTATGATTTGTTGAGGGTGTGTTTCTTATAATCCAAACAAGAAATATTTTTAAGTGTAGAGAATGCAGTGTAAATGCTACCTCCCTGCATAATTGCTGCACTAAACTATTGTGATGAGTTTCTTATTTTGGCTTTTCTCCAGGTCTTTTCCGTCTTATGATGTCCTGGTCATGTTTTGCTAGTGCCCAAAGTTTAGGCACTTCTCAGTAACAATTGTGAGAGACATACAAACAAGCGTTTAGTAACTATTGCCTTTTCTACAGTTTAGGGCAACAAATGAGGCTTTGTTTTCTTTTGGCTGCTTGATAGTGTATGTCATTTTGTATCCTAAAAGATTGTTGTGTTTACATTTTATCTAGCTCATTTTGTACACACGCATAAGCAAAAGAATTGTTTTGAAAAATGGGAGTTTTTTAGCAATAACAGAGCTTTGAAGCTCGTCTGCATTGCATAAGTGTCTGTATTCATTAACAGGTATTGGAATCGGCCTTTTTTTTTGTGCATATATCGAAATTTATCAGTGCTGCAGGAATTACTTAATATTCATTGTAGTTATTTTCTTCTTGTTCCTGCATTCTGTCATTGCTCCGAGCAACCTCAGCTTGCCACTTTCTCTGTGTTTATGCAGGAGCAGTCTGAAAATGTAGAAGGGATGAAGGGAATTCCAGTTCAAGATGAGGTGCTTTGTCATTTTGCTTCTTTGCCATTTGGAAGCCTGTCATCTCACAAATTTGATGAAGTACAAGTCTCTGCTGCACCATTCTGTGGTTTAGTCACGGCCAATCCGTTCTTAATCGCCACATTGTTGAATGTGCACATTGTTGCGCACATTGTTGAATGTGCGCAGTGTACACAACAGCTTTTCCTGTTGTGTACACTGCGCACTCACGAACTGCTGCAACAGAATATTGACTGCTTTGTGTTGCCTTTCGAGTTTGGCATGATATTTTACCAACTTGCCCATAGCTATGCAAATTTTCCTAACATATTCTCATTTTATTAGGGGTGAAGGAATATTTGAAATTTTTGAATATCGAATAGCATATCCTCTTATTCGATTCACTGAATGAATCAGCTATAGTGCGCATTCAAAAATATTCTGAGCGAATCGAATGCATTCACAAGTATTCTACTAGCTTTCGAATAACAGACACAAAGTTCGAATCGGGGATGGAGTAGTTAATTTTCTTGAGAGTTGCTTCACGATTAATTCTCTCAAGAGGTGTTTGCTTTGCTTTGCTTTCAGAAGCATGATTAAAAGTATCTTTTAAGAAATATACTTTCCCCCACTCTGCAGGCTTGGACACCACTCACAGCAGCCTTGACTCTCTACAAGAATCACAAGCAGGTGGTCGGCAGTTTGTGTGCTCTGAGTGTGGCTATGACACAATCTATCGCACCCACTTCAAGAACCACCTTCGCATCCACACGGGTGAAAAGCCGTACGAATGCAAGCACTGTGGTAAGGCCTTCTCAACGAAGAGCATCCTGACAGATCACCTCCGGATCCACACCGGCGAAAGGCCATACCAGTGTAGTTATTGCAGCCAGACCTTCCCAAGGAGTAGCAACTTGAGGAAACACATCCGTACTCACAGTGCTAGGAGGCCTACCAGTGCATTCACTGCAGCAAGAGGTTTACGACAAAAGCCGACTTGAGCGGGCACCTTCACATCTACTGGGTGAGCGGCAACACTGATGCTGGCTGTGTTCCATGATTGCAGGCAAGACCTGTGTGAGGCCAGAAGCATATGGAGAGCCACTGTATTGACTTTTACATGCAGCCTGCAATTTCTTTGTTGTAAGTGAAGTTTGTGGCCCTGCCTGCCATTGAAATTCCATGAACAGAATTGTAGCCCAATGCATATGTTGTTCCTTAATGATTGTGGCTTGTTCTGCTGGCATAACTGGAACACCTGTGGGTAGGCATGGTACATTGCATGGACCTGCCGGTTTAGCTGTAATGTTTTTGTTGTTGGGTTCATTGTTAAATAGGATGAGGAGGTTGTTTTAATAAGAACCGTGTTGCAGTGTTTCAAGTGAAGAGTTGTGAGGAGTGGTAATAGTGCTGGGTGACCTATTGTGAACGGTTTTCAGTTTTTACTCGTGGACAGCGAACAGTGGGGTAGAGAAAGCACTCTGGTTATGTGGGAATTAGTGTTCTTTGTTGTATTGCTTTGTTAAGATTTTGAATATTCTTTTGCTGCATGCTTGCTGACTTGCTTCTGATGGCAAAAGCGGTTGTGGAACTTACTTTGGAAAACCAGTTAGGCAATGTGTGACCTTTGCTTTGAATGTTTGTTTCCTTTCAAAAGTGTGTGCCTTTTTTTAGTGAGACTGGTCATAGCAGGTATTATTGCTTCCATTTCATCTTGTGCTGGCTTCTAAGTGACTTTCAGTCTGTAACTTAAGAGTGGTCGAGTATTAGGTGAAATTCTATAGTCCCAGCATTTGCACTGATGACCAGGTCTTTTAATTAATGGTTATTTTCATATGCCATGGTGCAATTAGGCGTTTGAAAATGGTAGCAGAGTACGAAACAATATATATATATTTATTGCTTCATTTAGGAGTGAAATCGGAAACCTTTTTGTAGTGCAGTTATTTCTTTTCCACATGTCTTTTGCATACATGTTTCTGTTACGCGGCATCGTCGATGAGCAAACCGCTCAGCCCTCTCACAATTTGTGGCTTGTTTTGAATGTCGCTTATGACTTCTGTAGAATGAAGTACATTCAACACAATGGGCAGCTACTTCCATACATGTTGTTGGAGAGAGCACATTGCCTCATGCTTGTAGCACCCATTCCACTGTGAAGTTGAGTGAAAAACAATTTCGAAAATAAAGTGCGAATGTGATTTCAAATTTTTGCCTGAATTAAGAGCTATGGCTGTACTGTGTACCTATGCATGCCAATGCTGGTGTTTCCTACTCTGACGGTGCTTATGGTGTGCATGAAGCCCTCATGCTCAAGCATGAAGGGCATGCTGCTGCGCTGTTCTTCTCAGGGACCATAGTTCTTATTGACTCTGCTCAGGATGCAGCTGCTATGGTAGGCACCTGCTGAAGGCTGCATTTCTGTTTGAATGGGAGAATTAATGCATGCTACCTGTGCTGCAGTGAGGTTGCCTTTGCAACTAGTTAACGTTACTGCACCACCTGACATGGGCGTCCAGAAGGGGGGGCTGTTGTCCCCCCTTGAAATTACGGATATTATTTATCCCCTAGTAGAAAACAACTACAAACCTACCGCCTCCCCCATCCCCGAACATCAGGTGCACCCCCCCCCCCCCCCCCCTGGAAAAAGTTCTGCGGACGCCCTTGCCACCTGCTTGACTGAACAGGCATGGGCGAAGAATCTTCAGTGTTTTCTGTGAGACTCCCACGTTCAGCATTAAAACGTGTAGGGCACGTGTGTATCTGAAGTATCTGTCTTCCATGCAGGTGACAGTTCATGGCTATTATTAGGCGTGTAGTCACCTTGAGCCCCTTAGGTCACTCTGTACAGCTTGCTGTACTGTTGAAACCGCTAGCACAAGACAGGAATGAACAGAGGTATTCATTAACATGTTGTGCTGATGATGTAATGTCATCACAGAAGAAAAAAAATAGATTGCATTCATCTTCCATTGTTGAGTGGCCATGATGTGTTTGCTTATGTTTGACATTTCTTGTAATTGCACAGACTGCACATAGGAAATGGCTGACAAGCAAGCCTGTTTAGAAGGGGCAAGCGATGTCAATTTCGAGTGGCATAAAGAACTATGACGAACAAAATTTCTGTTCTTTGTTCCCTTCTCTAAGTTTCGAGATGATGCCTATGTGCTTTCATGTTCCTTGTTCCACTCTTGAACAATGTGCAAAGGCAGACTCCTACACATGGTCTGGCATGTTAAAAATAATTGTTAGTATCACTTTAGGCCTCTTGCTGGTAATTTTGTCAGTGTGTATTTTTAAAAATGAGCCTTTTTTTTTATGCCTAAATGTTTCTCCCAATTTTTGTTTTTCCAGCAGCTTCTGTTGAGCCCTACCTAAGAGTTATTAACCAGTGATGTTTATTTTTAATAGAAATTTGTTGGCAAGATTGTATCTTCTGTAAATCCCCGGTCATAGCTGCATTGCCTGGTTTCAGTACTTGTGCCAAAAAAACTGACAGTAACGATGCTTTGTTGGCAGGCAAATCGCTATGCTTTTTCTTTTGGCATGGTTGGAGCTGTCTTAAGATAGAACAGTGCTGTTAGATATAGCTTACCCAAATATTGGTGCAATCAAACAGGCTCTGAATTTCTTTGGAGGCGAAATTCTAGAGGCCCGTGTACTGTGCGATGTCAGTGCATGTCAAAGAACCCCAGGTGGTCGAAATTTCCAGAGCCCTTCACTACGGCGTCTCTCATAGCCTGAGTCGCTTTGGGACGTCAAACCCCATAAACCAAACCATTCTCTGTAGCACATAGAAATCCTGAAAAACTCTAGGACTGTAAAATTGGTCTGTAAAATTTATTCTAAAAGATGCGTTCATGTCTTCGGGGGTTTTTTTTGCGATGAATCTGATGACATGTTGAAGGCGTGACATAGGATAGGGTGTGCTGCCCCATGTATACTTTCTTTTTCTTGTGAACACTAATCAGAGTCGCACAGTGGCTCAGAATATGTTATTTTTAAGTTGATTACAATTCCAATCATCTGTTTGCAGTACCAGGCTTTTTTTGTGACCTGTTGCACTCATTCAATGTATATTTGAAGTTTGAAACTGAAAAATAATTTACTTCAGTGCTGAGTGGACTTTTAATTAACGAAATTGGCTCTTCATATGCAGGAACATAAGATGTCCTGAGCAAGAGCATCCTTACAATGTATCGATATTCATTAGCACTTAATGTGAGGTGAGCTACAGCTTCTCTATATTGAGGCATATCCCTCACATTTTCGGAATTGTGTGCTCTTTCTTTTGCGCAGGCTTGGTCGCCACTCACATTGTCCATGTTCCGGTGCACCACCTAAGACTAAGAAGGCGGTGTTTCCAGTGCCCTGAGTGCAGCTATGCCACTGCTTTTAGGACCCACTTGAAGGACCACCTCCGCACCCACACCGGAGAGAGGCCGTACCAGTGCCAGCTGTGCCCCATGGCCTTTACGCAAAATCGAAACCTCGTAGAGCACATGCAAGTCCACAAGGGCGAGAAACCGTTCCGCTGTCGCTTTTGCTCTAAGGCATACTCACGCAGTCGGCAAGCAAAGGCCCATGAATATAATTGTCACCCAGAGGCATTCACTGCTCCATAAACCTTAAACCTGGCAATTTATTCTGCCAGATCTCGGAGAAACATTGGTGGGTGTCCGTTGTTCACTCTATGGATACTTCTGTCCCAATGGCCACCGAAACTCCAATGGACGTCCCCAGGACGTCCAGATCTCCCCAGGACATCCAGGGGAGTTTCAGTGCCCATTGGGTGTTTGTCTGCAAGATCTTTGTTGTCATTCTTAGGAGGATGTTTTGATAAGGACCATATCAATGCTTGTTTTGTGAGAATAACTAGTTGTAAGATTATAAGATGTGATAAACTTTCAGTGTGAATGGTCTTTTTTTTTTTTCACACTCGTGAACAGTAAAAAATGGCTGAATAAAGTGCACTAGCCATGGACAGTTTTTGCCGTGGAGTGTGGTTGTGAATATTTTTTGCTGCGGGCCAACTTGTATGATTTGCAAAACAAAAGGTGGTCATGAAAATGAGATATCTTAGAGAAGTTATACAGAAAACGCATGGTGTGTGTGCTCTGAATGCCTACTTCTGGTAGGGAGTTTATTGTCATTTCCCTGGTTTCTGAACACACAAGCAGAAACATAAGTGTAATGTGAGCCTGATTTCAAGATAGACTGCTTCCTTCTGCAGTTAAAACAAATTATGGAAAGTAGTCTCAAACTTTGTGATGCATAGCCATGTGGATAGCTGACAACAAAATCACGCGGTTCAATTTTGTTGCTATCTTCAGGCAACCATAGTATCTTCTATATTTACTATTTGAAAAAACTGTTTATGCTTTTGTTTCTCTTTTTCTATTGATGTTAGAGCTCTGCATTGTTGTACTTTATTCTCTTTGACCATTAAATTTGTTTTTACTGCTTGTTAGCACATATTAACTGACATTTCTCCTTCCCCAACAGTTTTGTTTCGGGACCTGCTGTTTAGCAGTATCTGTAAAATTGCATTAATTGTTATTACTGCAATGAGAAATGCTTGTGTTTATTCTAATGAGACATTAGTACGCCTTCTTTTTTTTTCTATTGTAACAAGTTATGTAGAAAATACAGCTCAGGCACATATTTTTATGTGTTGGTGCCATTTAAATGAGAGCGAAAATTCTAGTCCCAAAGTGATGCGTTGCCTTTTATTTTCAAGCACTGCAGTGCAAATGCAGTGTTAATTTTTGCCAGACAATTCTTATTCATCCACTCTCTTTGGTGTCTTGCACTACAAAAAAACGATGCCTCCAAATTTTACATTTGCAGCTTGTTATTTCCTGATTAAAATAATTAAAATCAAGCTGCAGTTTTGCTGGCATATATTCACTTTATAGTTGTCGCAGCAGTTATTGCTCAGCCATTTCATAAGATACTGATGTCTCAGTGACATTTAACCTGCACGTCCGTTTCATGGGAGTACAAGTATTTTAGGTGAAATCCTGTGATCCGAGTACTTAGCGATGGCCAGGTCTGTCAGTTGGCAGCTCAAGCTTGCAATATAGAATATCACTAAAGCTTAAAATTAGACTGTGATCTAAGAGTGGTTCTGGAACAGTAACAGCTGATATAAAGGTGAGAGATGCACAACACGGTGAAGCGCTTTGCTGTTTTGTATGCATGTCTTTTGTCATTCTTGTTTTGGCTGTTACTGCTTCAGCACATACTCTATCTGTGTTTCACTGTCTTGTTCGTATCCTTTTATTGATTTCCACTGTTATCACACTATATTAAATCTGCTAAAATATAAAATAATGTGAAGTACAGAGAGCTGCATGCTAAGAGGTAGATACAAGTGGTACCAGTCTACTAGAGCTCCTGAAAAAAGGAACTTCTGCTGATGTTATGCAGCTTGCACTGGCAGACACAGTTCGCCAACACCACTTGAACTGTGTCGCTTCAAGCACGCCACCATGCATGAACAGCTGGATGAGAATGTCTCGTCGTTCATGTGTACACTTCCTAGACAATGTGACAAGGACGTACAATCAACAATTTCCGAAACAAAGGATGCACTTGGACTCTCAGAATCACTCTTCGTACACCCAACGCAGTGGTGTAATGCCTGTGGCATTCAGCTATTGAGCCCAAGATTGCAGGATTGAGTCTCGGCCATGGCGCCAACATTTCGATGGAGGTAAAATGCAAAAAAGCCCATGTACTAGGAATGTCGGTGCACATTAAAGAACACCAGATGGCCAAAATTAAGCCAGATCCCCCCCTAACTATGGCACCTCTAGTAGCCCATGTGCAGCTTTTGGATGTTAAATACCATACCATACTATACCATGCTGTACCATTCTTCGTGCGTGAAGGCAGTGCTGGCCAAGCATTAAACTGCGTGCTGCAATTGCGAGATCACTTGAACAAGGCCCACTTCTGAGCACAAGTGCAGGCCACAGTTGCACGATAACTTAGTCTGCTGTCAATTTCAAATGTGTTTTTCGGTACTAAGTTCAAACTCAGATTCGTGCTGTGTGCTCCAAATACACTGATATAGTGAGCAAGATGACGGTTCTAGGCCTACATGAAACTGTTAACGCAATATAGCATTAGGTGGCAGCCTCTGGGTAGTGAGAATGAAATTGCGTTCAGCAGCAACCCCTGGAATGTTAACGAAATTCCCATTGGTCGACGACATCAATTATGACTATGGCAACATCACAGGTTCTAGACCAATTAACGAGGAGCATGCCGTCACACCAAGAATTATCACGTGACCACCTACATCGAGCGCGAGTCGCACATTGGTGTACAGGGTCGTGACATCAAACGGAACTGAAACTGATTAAAAGATCAGATAAATTCTTATTACAAGGTTGCAGCATGACTCGTCATAATGACATGTAAGAATGTAATTGTGCTGAAAAGCGCCCGTTTGGAGTTGAACATGGGACTTTTGGGTTGCAAGTCAGACGCATTAACCCCAGGCCATTAAGGCACGATCGATGGGCTTGGTCAAAGGGAGACCTTGTGCGTCTTGTAATGAATAAAAAATGAGCTAAAAAATTAAATTAAAAAACAAGAAAAATAAAAAAGAGGGACCCACACCACTGAAAGCAGCCATTAACACTATCACATCATACCATAGCCTAAAAGTGATCAAGAGGAAACTAGGCACAGGTGAAAGTCAGATGTATGCGTTAAGAGACAAAGCTGGCAATGTCATTAGCAGTGTGGATAAGATATTTAAATTAGCCAAAGAATTCTACACAAATCTATACGGCAGCCAGTGTACTCGGGACGTTAATGAGAGAGACAATAGCGCACAGCAATGGGACATCCTGCCAGTAATGAAAGAGGAAGTAAAGATAGCCTTAGGAGCAATGAAAAGGGAGAAAGCAGCTGGTGAGGATCAGCTAACAACTGCTCTGCTGAAGGACGGAGGGGAGATTGTGCTAGAAAAACTAGCCACCCTGTATAAGCAATGCCTTATGACCTTGAACTTACTGGGAGCTTGGAAGAACTCTAACATCATCTTAATTCATGGGGACGTCAACAACTTGAAAAATCACACACAGATCAGCTTACTGTCCTTTGCCTACATAATCGCTAATAGAGTCAAGGCAACATTAGACTTCAATCAATCAAATCATCAGGCAGGCTTTCGTAAAGGATACTCGACAATAGACCATATTAGAGAAATGTACAGAATATAACCAACCCCTATATATAGCCTTCATTGATTACGAGAAAGCATTTGACTCCGTGGAAACGTCAGCAGTCATGCAGGCATTGCGGAATCAAGGTGTAGAAGAGCGTTGTGAGAAAGTATTGGAAGACATCTACGACTGCACAGCTACCATAGTCCTCTATAAAGTCGGCAATAAAATTCCAATAAGGAAAGGTGTCAGGCAGGGCGACACTAACTCGCCAATGCTATTCACCGCCTATTTACAAGAGGTATTCAGAAGCCTGGATTGGGAACATTTCGGGATAGGAGTTAAATTGAGAATACTTGGGACAGTTCGGGGCAAGAGTTAATGGAGGATACTTCAGTAATCTGCGATTTGCTGATGACACTACTGTGCTATGCTGCTCAGGGAATGCTGAAAAGAATGATCAATGGCTTAAGACAGGCAGTGCAGAGCGGTGGGTCTAAAAATTAATATGCAGTAAACCAAAATAATGTTTAACAGCCTTGGAAGGAAACAGCAGCTTATCGCTGGTAGCGAGGCGCTGGCAGAAGTGAAATAACTAGAAAGTCAGATTGGTGTGCAGCGCATTTGGCAGGTTCGCTCAGATCATGAATGGCAGTTCACCAATATCCCTCAAGACAAAAGTACATAACAGCTGTATCTTACCGGTACTCACCTATGGGACAAAAATGTGGAGGCTAACAAAAAGGGTTCAACCTAAATTAAGGGCAATGCAGCGAGCTATGGAAAGAATAATGATAGGTGTAACATTAAGAGACCGCAAGTGGGCACAGTGTATGAGGGAATACGGGTTAATGACATCCTAGTCGAAATCAAGAGGAAGAATTGGCTTGTGCAGGGCATGCAATGTGAAGGCAAGATAACCGACAGTCAGATGAGGTAAAGAAGTTTACACAGACAAGGTGGCTGCAGCTGGCAGAGGACAGGGTTAATAGGAGCGAAATGGGAGAGGCCTTTTCCGTGCAGTGGGTGTACTAAGGCTGATGATAGTGACAGTGATGAATTTATTTTGCCATTGTGCTTGGCACGAACACCTTAACATCTGCTCTCCCCTTCTGAACTCACTAGTCATTGCTCAGAATATACTCATTTGAGGTCCATTTGTGGGGACAGCTTGAACATTTGGATGTAGACAGACGCACATCTCTCCCTACACAGGAGACAACAGCAATATGCTCTGTGTGTCTCTTAGTCTCCTAAAGAATGGCACTCTTCATTTGGGGTACTGCAAGTTTCACTTTGGTTATGAGAAGCATGAAATACGAATACATATGTTTTCCATCTCATATTTTACAGCAGTTCTTTTTCCCTTGAATGCTGCTGCCTGCTGGATAATCAAAGGTAACCTGAAACTGAGACCATGGTTCCCAGGTCTCGGCTTGAGGTCGGAGAAACGTATTGGTAGTTTCGATACAGAGATAGGGTTACTTGTCGTCAAGTTCAGTATCCATGAGCTACCCTTACGAAGTGTGCAGCAGTAAAGGACTCCAGGTTAGTATCGGACACTGCCAGGACTTTTTTAATATCACCCAAAACATCAGGACAAGGACATCTTTGCACTGAGGCCATGAGCCATAAAGCCATCACAACTGTGCAGCAGATTGCAGGTTGGTTAGGCAGCCAAACTATAACCTGGCGCTCAGCAGCAGAACGTGAGCAGGTGCCAATGGTCCCAGACGTTTTTACTGGAAATATTGTTAGGCAGACACTACCCACTGCACATCACAGAACCCTTCAGCAAATACTGAGCAGTGACAGTTATCCTTCTCATAGCTCCACAGCATGGCCCTTCCAGAAATTACACGACTCAAGAACAACAATAAAAAAATGCAGCACCGGGGAAAAATTTTAAGTTTGTTCATTCATAAATCAAACCTGTACCGTGTTTTATTAATTCACTTCAATGCTGTTGATGAAGAAAACTACGACAATTCATTCTGGAGAAAGCACACCACACCACAGCACAAGCACAGAAAGTATGAGTTGTCTGTGCTGTTCTCGCAACGGCCTGGTAGAAGCGCATTTTTGAAAGCATCTAACCTCGTAAACAAGGCTCGTTATGAAAATGCTGCTTAATAAGAACTTTTATAGCTAACAGGACGTGTCGGCATCGCTCCCGCTGGATGGGAGGCAGCTAAGAACAAAGCCACTTGTGTGGATTTGTAATAATCATATATGAGACGTGCCTTTTTTCTGTGAAAAAAATTCGAATGGTTTCAACATACATGCAGCACATGAATAATACTTTGGTCTGGGCTAGCTGGTTTGTAGCCTAACAAAGCATGGAACAACAGGGAGCATGGACATGGAGAGGCCCAGAAGCTGTGTTTCTGCGCCTTTCCATGATCTCTTCTGTTCTGGCACCAAACTATTCGAATTGAGATGTGGAAAAACTGCACAATGAGTTGGCGAACTTTCTCGTTCTTTCAACCAAAGCAAACATAGAGGCTTGTGAACACATTAACATGAGCTTGTGGTGCTTTTCCTACTTGGCATGCTTAAAAGGAGTCCTAGAAACATAATGTGGTCTCGAAACAAACAATTACGTATCTTGTAACTACATTGCTGCAAACACAACCACAGCAGCCTCTTCATGGTCGTAACTTGCAGGTCATTTCAACGAACATCTGAGGTAGTACACAAGTTCCATTCGACGAGCGCACATATTACATTCTGTCATGACTGTTCACAAACACCACACGAAGCGAATTGTACACCGGATTAGCTCGCTGCTTTGTAAAATCACATCCAAGAGCAGAACACAGTGTTTCTGCGGGAAGCCCTGCTGCTAGGCTGCTCGGCTCCGAACAGCAACAAGCCCCGTCGGTGACGTAAAACACCGCTGCTCCGCAAGGCAGGTTGGAGTGAGCCTGTCCTTCGCGTCAGAGACTACGAAGCCAGAAAGCAAACAAATCACTGTTGCAGCTAAAAAGTGCTTTCAAGGGTGGCATTCCCACGTCGCACCTCACTGTCTGGTCACGCCATCTGTCACGCCATGCAGTCCGGTGAAGCGGGAGCCACGGGCGAGTGGGGCTAGCTGGGCTGCGGCGCCGCCGTCTGGTCGTTGGGTCCCTGCGACGGCGGCCTGGACGGTTGGGTCTTCGGCTTGGGGACCTTGGCTAGGATGGGCGGAAGCTCCTTCTTCTCGTCCATGTTGCGCCACGTGTCGTACAGGGTGAGCACCTGCCGCGTGATCTCGAGGATCTTCTCCATGTCGACGTTCAAGTCGGCGAACCAGTGCTTGCAGTCGCGCTGCAGGATGACGCAGGCCACGTGCAGGCATGCCAGCGCGATCTGGTGCGGCGGGTGCAGCAGGCAGACGTCGGTGCGTAGCGAGTCGTTGACCACTTTCCAGGCCATCGAGAGCAGGCTGTCCTCGGGCCCGATGTCGTGCACGTACTGCACGAGTGGCCGGTACGGATGGTACAGCACCAGGCAGCAGTCCATCATCTCCAGCAGGTAGAACTCGCACTCGAGCACGTGGTTGATGCGGTACGGAAAGTCCTGCGGAAACACGTGCGAGAACTTGTTCTTCACTACCGTCTGACAGGTGGTCACGAGGCGGCTGTTGGAGATGACGCCGAACTCTTCCACTTTGGAAGCGAGGAAGATGCACGTCGGGGCCATCAGCAGCGGATCGACGCAACGGAGAGAGTTCCGTACGTAGAACCGCTTGAAGTAAACGGTGGCTGTGGCGATCACTTGCTGCTTCACCTTAAGCTGCTCGCCCAGTGCCTGGATGAAGTTGGCGAAGAAGATCATCAGTTTTTGGTACTCTTCTTCGCTGAGCACCTGCAAGTCGCCGTGTCGCTCGCGTAAGAGGTCTTGCCGGTCCAGCAGCCACTGTTGGTATTGCGAGCTCTGCCAAAAGTTTCCTGCCATGACTTCTGCTGCTGCTGGTAGGGTGGCGTCGCGGCTGCACAAAACACAACGATATTCAAGCGAAATGCACAGCCGGCAAAACGCGCAAGAAGAAACCGTCTACAAAGAGTCAAGGATGAAACAAAAACTACGAGCGCAAAACCAAAACTGCCCTCAGTGTGTCCAGACTCGATGTTCCTTTTCGCCGTTTCACCCTACTGCTAACGACTCTTCAGTCATAAAAGAAGCAGTGTTTAAGCAGCATACTGCTTTCGTAAAACGCTCAAAAATTTTTATCGAAGAAATAAAAATTTAATTGCAAGAAAACAGCACAGAAAAAACTGTGGCCAAGCTCTTAGCAGCGCTCGCGCTGGCAGCAGCTTCTAGACGGCACTCCAGTAGCACGAAACGAAACAGTATGGCCGCTTCCTTTCCAATGGACTGTCAGTCAAGCGAGTAGGTCAGCTTGCACAACGAGAATGACATTATGGTCTCTGCAGAGAATACGGGAAGCAGTTGTTTCAGTGCCATACTCTGGACCTTTATGTTGGCGCTCACTTACGTGGGCAGCCTGTACATCTGGAGGACAAAGGATCACAGGTGAGCGGTGCCGTTCTCGCGCCGAGATTTGCTCGAGACCGCAATGTTCTGCCGGCTGAACTTTTTAACAAGTTTGACAGCTTTCTTTTAATCCGCGCACATCCCGATTCATTGCAATGACTGAATGTCCGAGACTGGACAGTTGCATCGAGGGCTCCGAGAACGCCTGGAACGGTAAACGACGCGACCCGGCGATTTTGAAAAGAAGGTCAACAAACGCCGAGGAAGTTCATGGTTACGTAGCGGTGAACTTTTATCTCGCGGGTGCGGCCTCACCGGTTTGCCGGTGCAATGTCGCGTTCTACTTACAGTCCCACGTGCATTGAAGTGCATAGAGAGAGTGCGATGTTGATATATATCCGTCACCTTGTGCAGGGATCATCCGGCCACCATCAAGAAAAGGTTCATCAGCGTGTTCGCCATAATATGCATATCGCCTCTTTTCGTTGTCTTTGGCGCGGATCTTGGGCATTTCAAGAAGGTGCGTAGCCTGTGTGAATGTTAGCGCCGTGAATACGCCCGTGTAAGTGCGCTTTGGCATTTTAATCGCGGCATTTGTTTTCCCTTTGTGCATTGACAGAATGCCAGCGTGCCAGCGGTGATGGGTCTTCGCTTGGCAGGTCTGCTACAAGCCATTGTTCTACCGCTAGCTCTCACAATGGTAAGCTTTTCGAAGGTCTCATTCGACACCTAGGTTTAAAAATTGTGCAGCTGCAGTCGCAGCAAAATTGATTCACGTCGCGAAAACAAACATTTCACGTGCTGTTAATACCGACGTGCTTATCATGCGCATTTCTCATAAACTCTCAAAATATTCTAATTTCTTTTCAAAATGAAGGTTCTTTATGGTACCCGCCTTCATTCTTCCCGCGTAGTATTTTTTTTTTTAACAAGATTTCCTTTGGTAACAGTGTGCAGCCTTGACTGCTAAAAGCGAGGCATGTGGGAATGTTCTGGTAGCTGAGGTGTGTTCGTTTGTGTGCTTGAATCACTGTGATGTTTCGTTTGTATAGCCTTTTGTTGTCCAGTGCAGGGAATGTATGTAAACGCAGCTTAAGTTTTAAACGTCTAAACACCGTGCTTTGATAAGCCCAGAGGCTGCAAGCTCCTCAAAAGTCCAGTCATAACCCCTGCAAATTGCTTTACGTCTCATCCAGTTGCAAGCTGATGGTTGAAATTCCATCGCTGTGAGAGGGCTATACATTGTTGTCGGCTGTAGCCAGGTCAAGTCCATGGAAAGACAAAAGCATTTCCCATTGTTTCCTAGTTAGCCGCGACCTGTGTCAGCTGCTGCTTCCCTATCCAAGCAAGTTTCATGTGGCTCATTCAGATGACCATTTTCATCATCCATCTCAAAAGTGTGTAGATGCGATGGAAGCCCTAAATCTCAACAAGAACGGCAAGCTGGCCATGTTATTCGTATTTTGCTGTAGTGGGTAACCAGTGCATAAAAGAGCACAGTACCTTGTCATGTGGTATGTGTTCTTTTGTCCGCATTATTTTGTGCGCTGGTTATCCGCCGTGGATCTGAGCTCGAGAAACTGTGTATAAGCTGAATACGCAGGCTGGTAATTTCAGAGAACTTTTGCGTAACTATTCACCGCGACAAAATCGTGCAATATTGCATTTTCAGCTCTGCACCTGCGCCGAGATTGGTGGGAAGTACTAAAGTGGGCGTAACCACTTGACCACTTCAACCTGACTTCACCTTCAGGTTGAATGTGCCCCACAGTGCTATGAGGCTGAGGCTCAGAATGGATCAGTTGAACGGGATCAGAATACTCCATTTCACCCATTTTAATGTGAAGGGTTGAGGAGCGCTTTAAAGGGACCAATCTCATCACCCCACCCAACTCTGCAACACCTAGCTTGATATCAAGGGGAGGGCTGTGCATCACAAAGCTTAAACTTCTATGACATGTTTGTGGCCTTGTGTTGTAAAGACAGGTTGACACTGATTCCATGTGGTGGGATGGGGTAAAACATTAAAGGAGCACTAGAGGGAAGTAGCAAGCCTGACTAAATTAGTAGGTTAGTGTTCCAGGGTGGCATATATATTGTCACGGAACCAAGGCAGGGGACACCGTTCGCCAGCAGCACTAACAGAATCAGCCCTCAGGGCGCGTGAGCCAACTCTCTCCTCTTTTTCTTCTGATGCCACCTGGGGCCACCTGGTGGCATTACTCTCCCTCCCGGAAAAAAAGAAAGGGGATATGGAAAACCACTACGACGCCACGAGGTGACTGAAGGAAGTAGGGGAACAACAATCGAAGGGGCAAAATGACAGGGGGAAAACGGGCCTCTGCGGAAAAAACAAAAACCGAAACAACTGTGCAAGCGCTGTCAGTGCGTGAAAAAGGGCTTCATACGCAGTACGTGCACTACTTCTGGCTGGGGTCGACGGCGCGCACTGTGCACAGAACCGTCCGGCAGAACTTCATAAGTCACATCTGTTATGCGACGCAACATTCTGTATGGGCCGAAGTAGCGGCATAAGAGTTTTTCCGACATGCCTGGGCGACGGACAGGGGTCCATACCCGCACTTGGTCGTCCGGTTGGTACTCGACGTGGCGGTGTCGCTGGTTGTAGCGGCGTGCATCTGAGCCCTGTTGCCTCCTGATGTGCATGCGGGCGAGTTGGCGGGCTTCCTCCGCGTTTTGGAGAAATTCTTCGGCGTGTGGCGTGAGCGCCCGGTCGTCAGCAGTGCATGGAAACATGGCATCCAACATGGTGTGCACATCGTGCCCATAAACAAGGCGAAATGGCGTAAAGTGAGTGGTTTCTTGTACTGCCGTATTGTACGCGAAAGTCACGTATGGAAGGATCTCGTCCCAAGTCTTATGCTGGACGTCTACGTACATAGCAAGCATGTCTGCTATAGTTTTGTTGAGTCTCTCGGTGAGCCCATTGGACTGCGGGTGGTAGGCAGTAGTTTTGCAATGGCTGGTATGGCTCAACTTGAATACCTCGTGCATGAGCTGCGCTGTGAAAGCCGTTCCCCGATCGGTTATTACGCTGGACGGGGCGCCGTGTCGCAGAACAATGCGATGCATGAAGAACGGCGCAATTTCAGACGATGTGTCACGCGGCACCGCTTTGGTTTCGGCATAGCGTGTCAGGTAGTCTGTGGCGACAATTATCCACTTATTGCCGGCCAATCATTTTCATAAAGAGCAGGTCTTAGATAAACTGGAAATCGATGTAAACGCGAAAGGCGTAAAATAGCACCCCAGGCAAATTCTAATTGGTGTGTGCAGTCATTTGCATATTTCGCTGACCATGTTTTGATTCGTCAGTTGCCTCTAAATTTTGTATGAGATTGGACAACCATTTGCAAGGGTGGATTTATAGGCTAATCTTTGTGTGTGTGTGTGTGGGGGGGGGGGGGGGAGGGGGGGGCAGGTTTTTTTAGCTTCCTGTGTCGACAAAATGGAGTTGTTTGTAACTTTCACGTGACATTTTAATGCCCGAGCATTACAGGGTTCAGCCCAATCTATTATTACTAGCACTTTGTTGTATGAGCTACTTGACAGGCTTGCATCCTTTTCTCGTTAATTTCTCTTTTCCTCCTTTTTTCTTTTATTAATGTAGGTGCTCTTTGCGGGACCTCTGGTACTGCACTATTTTGATGGGGTCTGGAGCCTTTACATGGGCAAGTAGCCTCCTCCCATTTTCATCATTTCAATTTTCGTGTGGTGCTTTAGTCAGATATAGCAGCACGAGACAATTCATACATTCTTGTAATTCCCCGTCGTCTGTTTTACTCGAAATTCAGAACCGCGCTACTGGTACTTGAACCTGAGGAACCTCATCTGGCTCAGGAACCATGTTGTGGTAAGTGCCGTGCAACCGTTCACGAAGCCCATGTAATGAGTGTGTGTGTATGCTGACTCACTTTATTTTCATTTTCTTCTAGGCACCATTTTCAGAAGAGTTCACGTTTCGTGCCTGCATGCTTCCCATTCTGGTGCCTTGCTTGGGCCACCGAGCCGCTGTTATCATCTGTCCGCTGTTCTTTGGCGTCGGTGAGTGTTCCGCGATTTCACTAGCATCAGCCGTCTTCGGTTTGAATTGTTCTCTCTATGGCTTGCCGTAAGGAGTGACAGCTGTAATATCCGGTGCAAATTCATGGTGCAGGCACAGCCTACTGTCAATAATTTTAACTTGAGCGGGGATGAGAATTTATTTAAATTAGTAAGAACCTTTTGAATATGCTTGATGTTCACGGCACCAGAAGCATCGTTTCAAATAAATTGGATGTTCCACTTAACACAGTGACTGCGTCATTGGTGGTTCACCAGTAGGTCATTGTGTATTCATGCTGTGTGGCCACCACTACTGAGTCACGCGATGAAGCGCGGGACATCTCGAATTTTTCAAGGAACCTGCGAAAAGCTCAAATTCCTAGTGTTCCTGTAAATGCTCACTGTAAACGACTGGGGCATCACTGGCGGTATTTGATGCTTTCCTTGCTTGCGTAACATCTGCTCCTTGCGGGAGCGTTTATAGGAACACTACATATACCAGGTCGCATTTGCCGTCTACTGGCGGTTCAGATATGCTGGCTTTGCCAGTGCCTCACTGACGGGTCATGCTGCATCCAAGAAAATATAAGGGAGGCTCACCAGTGACCATGCACACAGGGATTAGGGCTCTGAAAATCGTTGCTGTAGTGAACATGTTAATGAGAGTCCACTGGGCTGTACCAAACAGATGGGGCCAACAGTCGAGAGGCACTGCATTAGTCCTTGTCTCATCTCTTACCTGCTACCCTTGTTTGTTTGTTTGTTGAGTGGTCCACTGCTACTAGGTGGTTCAGGACTTCTTTCCTTGTTACGTAATAATCAGACATTGTCTGCGAATTCATGTGGCACTGTTTTCCTGCTTTCTTTACTGTGCTCATTAAAAACTGCTTATGAAAGCATCTCAATTGTGTTTTTTTTTCTTCCAGCACATTTCCATCATCTCATCGAGAGGCTGAGAAGGACAAACAATGTAAAGCTGGCAGTCATGCAGTCTGGTGAGTGTCAACTTGGTCACTTGTGGTGGACATACATGGGCCCTTTTATTTTTGTGCTGGGTAGCTTTTTTTGCTGCTACAGGACAGAGAAAACAAGAGTTCAAACATTCGATAATCTCATAGCGATGGTTTTGCTGATTAGAAGGCGGGTGAACCATGGCATCATTCCTTCTAAAACCGAAGTGCGTGGTGTTCCAAAATGGTCTTTACAACATTGGTCACATATATTTCAGAAATTGGGATAGGTAGAAAGGGGCAGCTTGCTGCATAATGTTCACGGACACCTAAAGTTTCAGTAGCACTTTAACAGTGTTCACTGTGTGCGCCACCTGCACGCAGGATATCTAAGTGATATTCTAGTGCCTGCCATGTCCATTGTAGCATGTGCTCATTAACGTGTGCAGTTGCTACTGTGATGCGAGCTCACAGTTCCTGCAGGTCCCATATGGGGGGCAGTTGACCGTATCCTTCACTTAGCCCTGAAGAAAAAAAGTCTATGGGGTCTATGTCTGGAGGCCAGGGAATGTGTCCTCCTTGGCGAATCCAGCGACCTGGAAATGGGTTGTTCAGGGCATCCCTAACGATCAAGGCCCAGTGAGGAGGGGCACTACCCTGCTGGAAGGTGCCAGGCTGCAGTTTTTGGGTCTGTGGCAGTGCAAACAGCTGCAACATGCCCAGATAGACAGTCAGGGCATTCCTAACGATCAAGGCCCAGTGAGGAGGGGCACTATCCTGCTGGACGATGTCAGGCTGCAGTTTTTGGGTCTGTGGCAATGCAAACAGTGCCCAGATAGACAGCCTAGGTTACTGATGCCTTTGCGAAGAAAAACAGACCTGCCACATGGTCATGACGAAGACCACGCCAAACGTTTACTTTTGGACTGTTGCGATGAATTTCTGTGTTACCTGCAAAGAACAAAACTTTAGGCGTGTGTGAACATTACGCCGCAAGCCACGCCTCTCTGCCCATTTTATATGTGATCAAAGTTCGAAAGATCATTTTGGAACACCCTGTACATCGAATGATGTCTGCAGCTAGGTGATTGTACAGGAGATCTTAGCAGCAGTACACATTGTGTAGCTTAGCCCAATGTCTGCAGATGATTGCTGAGATAGCCGCTTCACCATGGCTTCGGCATGTACTGCAGCGGTCGCATTGCTCTTTTTCATGCCACCTCAGTGCGTTGGCTGTTCTAGTGCCTATGAGCTGTTAGCAGCATCTGCAGGCACATTGCTTCTTTTCATTTTCATCTTTTTTTTTTTTTTCAGTGTTTCAATTTGCATACACAACAGTCTTTGGTGCCTACTCTGTCTACTTGTTCCTGAGGACAGGTATGTGCTTATTTTGACAGAACAGGGGGTCATGGTTTGCAAAAGTCTTGCCATTGTAGCATGGCATAGTGCATTTTGCACCTAACTAAGTAAATAGAACGCAGCTCAGGGTTCTGACCCTGGAGCCAGCCATGTCACTTCCACAGATTTAGATAAGCCAGGCTTTTTTGTATGTTGGCTTCCTGACTGTTACATTCATTTCACTTGTTAGATAAACAAAGGAAAAGTACAAACAGTCAACATGGGCTTACCACTCTTTGAAATTAAACCTATGAGAGAAAGTCTGTGAGGAGTTAAATGTGTTTAAATTCTTGACAAGTCTTCAATGGATGTTAGCTACAATTTTGCAGTTCAAATGTCTTGCACCTGAAATTGAGTTTTCCTGTTGTAAGGCATCTTCATCTCTTGAAGAAGCATCAGCAGTGTTACAGAAGCCCAGCTATGAGATTTCTTTGAAGCAAAAACTTGATGTAGTGGTCCTCGTTGTCCGTCAGTCCTAGAGGTTATCTGCTCACCTTTACAACTCATTATAACCTGCTATACTTTGATTCTGAGGAGGGGTGCGAGGCAAAACAGAAAACAATTCTGCACTGCTATTCACTGCGTGCTCACGAGAGATATCCTGAGGATTAGATTTTTAAGAGCTAGGAATAAAGGCTAATGGCAAACACCTATTAATCTCTGATTTGCTTGCGCCGCCGCGGTGGCTCAGTGGTTATGGTGCTCGGCTGCTGACCCAAAAGACGCGGGTTCGATCCCGGCCGCGGCGGCTGGAATTTCTTTGGAGGAGAAATTCTAGAGGCCCGTGTACTGTGCGATGTCAGTGCATGTTAAAGAACCCCAGGTGGTCGAAATTTCCGGAGCCCCTCACTACGGTGTCTCTCATAGCCTTAGTCGCTTTGGGACGTTAAACCCCATAAACCAACCAACCAATCTGATTTGCTTGCGAAATTTTCCCTCTAAGTAGCTTAGAAAAGGAATTGATGTGCAAAATTGATGACCGAAACATTCAAGGTGGATCGGCAAGACTAAGAATGAAAATGAAGAAAACTAAAGTAATGTTCAGCAGTGGGTTAGGGACCAACCAGTTTATGATAGGCGACAGTATATTGGAAGTGGTAAGGGACCACTTCTGTTGCATCGCCGCATATCATATACCGTTGGAAGAGTAGTGACCGCAGATCCGACCCATGAGAGAGAAATAGCTAGGAGCAGTGGAAATATGTGACTGTGGCTGGGAGAATCGGATTGGGGTGGAGTGCATATGGCAGATACTCCGATGTCATGAATAGAGCAGAAACTTGGGAGGCTAACGAAAAGGCTTGGAATCAGGGAATGGATGTGAGTTGATGATATCCTGGTCCATGTGAAGAAGAGGAAATGGGCATGGGCGGGCATGTAATGTAGAGTGTAGATAACTGGTTATGGTTCAGGGTTGCAGAACGGATTCGAAAAGAAGGCAAGTGTAGCAGGGGGCGACAGAGACTCAGGTGAGCAGATGAGATTGGGATGTTTGCGGGGATAGGGTAGGCTCAGGACAGGGTTAATTGGAGGGATGTGGGTGGGTGAAGCCTTTGCCCTGCAGTGGGCGGAGTTGGACTGGGGGGGTGATGATGACAATGACAGTGGTACTGGCCTTGGTGCAGGCCACTTTGTTGCACCATTTGTGGCCCATGCCTTCTGCAACCACATGGGATTCCCAGACGTGGCCGAGGTGTTCGGCTACAAGCAGCCACGGCTGACGCTGCTCCTGCTGGCATTCTTGATGGGACTTCTGGGCTGGGCATCGCTGCTGGAGCCCTTGACCCAGCCCCACCTCTACTCAAACGAACTCTACTCTCAACCTTTATGACGCAGCACGATACTTGCACAAACAGGTGTTCTCGTGAAGTGCCCCAGTCAAAGGTCTCTTTCTCTCTTCTCTGCGTTTGTGAACCATCATTTCACCACTAACTCATTGGTTTAGGAAACTGCCTGCAGTCATAGTGGGCTTTCTGCTGTCAGGTGTGTGTGCAATTGTGGACTAGGAAATGCATGTTTCAGAGGCAACAGATACAGTTGACGGAAATTATTGGGCGACGCCGTTTGCAACGTCTATTGCACCATGCCTCATAGGCTCGAAGGTTTTTGTGCAAAACGTTGAGATAAATATGTAGTTTAAATCAATGACTCATCGCATTGCAGTGCTGTATTTAACTGTTTAGGAGTGGGGATTTTGCGCTCTAAGCAAGGCTACATGATGGCTGCTTGCACTCATGTGATGGGTTAGTGTGACGGGCAGCACTAAGTCAGAAAGCCAATGAATTAATATAATGGGCATTAACTGCATGTTCATTATTCATCCTACAAGTTGCTCTGTTAATTGCATCTGTTGCCCTGTGAGCATTTATCTTTAACTTGTTCAGCGGATAGGGCTGCGCTATGGCAGTGGTGACTAATGCATGGTTGTTGTCATTGGCTCAATCAGAGAGACTTACCAGCTCATGACATTGTTGCTTATGTGTTGGCTCGGTACCTTCGAGTGTCACAGACGACGTAGAATGAGTGTTCTGGTTGTGGAAAAGCTCATGTTTTCACAGTGAAGCCACAGAATGTTTTCATTGTGGCACCTTACATTTTGATAACTGTGATCATTTCAACAGTGGAATAGCAGGGATCTGCACTTGTTTTTACTGCTTACAAACAACTAAGTAGCGTGCAACGTGAGCACATCTAAGCGTGCCTTATTGGCACTAGGGAATTGACGAACGTCCCAAGTTGTGTGTTAAAAGGCGCAGGTCTGCCTGAGACACTGGAGTACCTTTTTTTTTTTAGGGAAAAAGCAGCATCTGCAGCATTGCAGCTTTGAAAATATTGACCCATTAGGAAGTATAGGAACACAACTTCTATATTCTTTCTCAAGAAGTTTTTCATTAGGGTAGCATGCTCCCTGAAGGTAAACTCTTGAAGCCCAAGTTTTCTTTTTGTCCTCTTTTACGATATTGTTATTTATGTTTCATGGACTGACCTCAGTGAAATGTAGCAGATCACATTTAGTACCAATGCAAAAATATCACTTTACATTTTGTTTTACATTGTCATTGTTTGCTCTTATAGTGTGCATTGGTGTTGTGTGTAGTGGCTGTGAACAGTGTGTGATAACTTATACTTTGTGTAGTGCTGACTATTCATTATGCTGTATTGTTGTACACAGTGAGAGCTTGAAAAGCACTCACTTTGTGATCAGATTTTAGCACTCTGGAATTTATAGCAGTGATACGTGCACTAAATTTATACCTGTAAAAGCTATAGTACTATAATATGCTGGCATGCTTCACAATACATAGTTCATGAAGGTACTGAACTGGAGTATCTATGAGACATGTTTGAAGTTATTAGTGAAATGTTTTATGGAGCTGTTTTGCATGTCTGTTAAAAATAAACTGCCAGAAACATATTTTTTGCGGAATAAAGCTCACCTTTGTAAAGAGTGCGATAGTTTATTGGGTGCCATGAAGCATATATCATGATCATAACACTCAAATCATGTGTGTGTAGTTCAGATGTTTAATCTTGTTCCAGCATAGTAAAGAGTGACTGAGGCATTGAAATGTTTTCTTGCTTGGCTGATGCGAGAATTACAATGTGGTGCCAAGATCATTTGGAGTACATTGACACTATTACAGAGTGAGCATATTGCAGCTTGTGATTGCAGTACTGTAAAGTTGATTAAAAAATCTTTGAGAAGTACAGTATGTCCCATACTTAGATTGGGCGAAAGGAAAAGGAAAATAATGTCGCCTTAGCCGCACCAGCTAAGGCGCAATGGACTGATTGGAAAAATGCATCAGTGATGTTACCAATAGTTAGAGAGTTTTTAAAAATCTGCCGCAGACATGTTACTGCATATTTTTGGCCATGGTCCTGCGAAGGTTTGTCTTCAACACCCAGACAGGCACTAAAAGAAGGCATTTCAAAAACACTTCAGTTCACAATATGCTGACTGCACAACATTAAGTGAGCTGTTGTCACATCTTTCAATTTCCTCTGTTTTAGTTTTTAGCTGATCTGCCATGTAATTAGTGGTGTGCTGTTATTTATGACAACCATTTTTCACAGAGTACCTATAAAGCTCCGGAACAAGCCACACTTTGTTTGTTGATTGCTGAGAATTTTATGAGCATGCAAATCACAGTGTACAAAAAGTGCAAAGTCTCTTGAGCCAAGGGAAGCGCAGGGAGATGCTTCTGACATCTATTATGATTATTTTTTTTTTGGAGCATGTTAGTAATCATTGTAGGTGGGAGATAAGTTTGACAGAGTAGAGGAAAATATTGTATGCTGCTGATGGTAGTCAAACCACTGCAAGCTACAAGCAGAGGTTTTTGGTGCAGCTCCTACTAGTGGCAGGATCTCTTATACTTTCTCAAATGATATCCCATCTACGGTGATTGCTCAGTTGCTTACCCTTTCTACCAGAAAGAAAAACTAACATTACCTGCTGCTTTCCTTAGTTTCAAAGACTGCACTGTGTCATAGTGCCGCAACAAGCCTCTCATCTCCCTTATTCTTGTCTGCTCATTGGATTGTACTGAATGTCATGCCCCTGCCAAAACGCTGCATGAAGTCTTGTGCAGTTAAAATGTGGATAACCCAAGTGCGTGAACTTCGCGCCTTTCTGCACTTGGGGAACTTTCACTATGGCCTCCGAGATTACCCGCGCGCTCGTTTCGATACAAGGGCGGGCGTGTGATCTTGGAGGCCATGCTTTTACGGTTGTAATTCGCAGTGCTGCTGGTAGGTGGCGCCACCGTGCCACTGCCGCGGTTCTGCATCTTGCGCGCGCGTACTTGGCTTGCTGGAGCCTGCCGGAGTGTTGCGCTGGTCACTGGAATGCTCACTTGTGAGCAGTTTTGCAAGCTTGTGGTCGGAACAAAATTGTGCTATGGGCCATGGATTCGGAAAACGTTATCCCCGCTAGTTTACGCACACTGTTACTTTTGATTTTGCAGGATATGCCTGCTACGGTTGGAAACAGAAAACGTGACCTGTGCGTTTAGGTTAACTACTGGCATCCTTTTGTGCGTAATTATGAGTACGTTTTGAGTCGCTTTGATTCGTTAGACCCCCATTAACTGAACTATGAGTGCACTCTTCACGAACTTCCCATTTTCGGCTGAGCCCCGCCGCGGTGGCTCAGTAGTTACGGTGCTCGGCTGCTGACCCAAATGACGCGGGTTCGATCCCGGCCGCGGCGGCCGAATTTCGATGGAGGCGAAATTCTAGAGGCCCGTGTACTGTGCGATGTCAGTGCACGTTAAAGAACCCCAGGTGGTCGAAATTTCCGGAGCCCTTCACTACGGCGTCCCTCATAGCCTGAGTCGCTTTGGGACGTTAAACCCGAATAAACCAAACCAAACATTTTCGGCCGAAGTCATTGAGCGAAAGAAGCTCTCCACTACGTTTGCGTGAAATAAGATTTAAGGCGTACTGCGTTGGTTTTGCTTACAGCTCTCCTGGAGGGCCCGATGGGAAAACTCTCATAGCGCATATATGTTCCAAACACATGCTCCACGCACATGCTGATGGCTTCGTGCGCACGCTCGCAACATGAAGATCGGTGTATGGTTGGTGGTTGACCGGAGCTTTTAGCGGACTAATTTATTGGGTGCAGGGTCTCAGTGAAAAATATTTAACATTGTACGTTCCGCGTCTGTACATATATTTTTATACATTAAAGAGATGTTATGTGCTTCGACTTTCGTCATTTTATTCGCGTTTATCTTTTTACGGCTGTATGGGAGGGCTGCGCTTAGAGAAAGCGGTAACTTGAGTTCCGATGAACCGCTGCGATGAACATGACACACGAGCGGAGTTCGTCTGCGATTGATGTACGAACTCGTTATAACGAAATAATCGATGTAACGAACCTACGTCTATAACGAAGTAATCGCCTGGCCCTTTCAACTTGGGTATAACAAGGTTCGACAGCATGTCCATGCAAAATTTAATTGCAATATCGTACTATACATGATACCTCAAATGTAGCATGGCGGAGAAGTCAAGCCTGTTTCACATGCAAGCGAAAATGCTAGCGAATCCTGTCGCGGCGGTGGAAAAACCTGTTTTGAGACGTCGCTGCGATGAGCGGCGAGGTTTCAACAAATTAGAAATTTCCAGCTGTGCATGCAGCAGCCATTCGGTAATCAGGCATGCGTTAACAGTGGAAATATAAAATGCGAAATTTGTATTCCAGTGCACAGCCACAGCTTGTGCACTGAAAGAGTACTGAGGTGGGCGATTGGAAATGCTCTTGCTTCGTAGAGTCGCAGCGCTTGTCAACAGCAGGCGACCGGACCGTATACCGGCTGCCATTGGCTGTGCTATGCAGCCAATGGCGAGGTCCGGTCGCCAGCCACCCATTGGCCTGGTCGCTTGAAAGTCGCGGGCATATCTGAGTGACCAATGACAGAGGACCAAATAGACGCGATATGGACAGCTCGTAGAATACGGTCACTGGTTTCCTTTCGAGGCTAACAGCGAACATTCCCTTATGCTATATTTGTTAAAATTTATGAAGTAAGTAAGAAACCCTTTATTACATTAATTTCATCAGCACAGGGTGTAGAGCATCGCGGCTGCAATGGCTAGATCTAGCTGCTGTATTGAGGCGCATCCGTGATTCCTTGGAATCTTCGTTTTGGATCTAACATTAGCCAAACCAACTACGGAAGCTTATCTTTCCGGCACGCCGCTAAGAAGCTCCCATAGACGGTGGCGCCACTTTACCCTCCAGGTTATTTTGAGAAACTATATATGCTTTCCATTAAGTGCTCTCTACAGCGTCGCCATGCTCTTTGCTGGACTTGTTGCACGTGGCACAGTGTCGACAGTAGCGCGAGCGCTCTGCTCCTGTTCACCACAGTCCGAAGAGCAGGTGTTCGAACGCGTACATTTGCAGGATGGAAATTGTGCTATGCTGAACTCAATCCTTTTTTGGGGGCCCAAGTTTAGCATTAGCGGGCTTCACTGTATATGGGCCACGGCGTCGTCCAGCCGGCTAAAACCCTAATGCGCTTAGAGCTCTACATTTCGCCCGTTGCTTCTTTTTCTAAAGAACAAAGTCGAGCACCGCGCAGTTCGGGCGACGCACAAGCAAAGTTGTGTGCGTATTTACTCGAGCCTGGAATGCGCTCGCCTTCGGCCTGCCGTATAATTGCTGGCGCTTATCTCCGTTTCTATCCTGCTCCCAAGTACACGTTGCCGCGGTGAAACCGAAACAGTCGAAGCCTGGACGAGAGAGGAGGTAAATTAGGGTCCGCACACGACGCTCATCCTCGCTTTCCCACGGCACCAGAACAACGCGACGCCGACAAGTTATGGCCGCAAAAGCCGACGTTTCGTACACTAGTACCGCTTATTGTGCCTCGGGCAGCGTCGGGGGGGGGGGGGGGGGGGGGAACCCAGTGACGCTTTGGCGGCCCGGATTTCTCGCTTGACGTCCGCGCGACCCACCGACGAGAGACAATTGACGTATAAATCTGCCACCGGGAGTACTGGCTCTGCGCTGGCAAGCATTCGTTATGCGCTGCGATTCCTGCTTTCCGAAAGCGTGTACTGTTCGAGAAAGAAATAACAACAACAAAAAAGGACGCTGACTTTTTTGGAATGCTTTTAAACTGCGCTGGAATGAATACAGAAGCGCGTATGAACGAACTAGAGTGCATATACGCGAGGCTTCTGCAGTGTGTTGGAAGGGTTCACAAGGGAAACATCTCTCTCACTTCATCCCACTGGGCAGCGTGGTGCGGTGCCGCTTTCACCTGAAAGCTCGGCGGCGAAGCTTTCTGTCTGTGAGCGGTTTTCAAAGTGCGGAGGATGAAAGAAGACTTGCCGTCGTTTTCGCTTGGAATTCGGAGAACGCTGCGGCTGCTGCCGACTTTGGCCAAGTATATACTGCCTGGAACTCTGAGGAAAAAGGAAAAGACGGGGACATTTCCCTCGTGAAACAAGCTGTAGTGTATAATGCCTATAAACTGAGTTACTTTTCGCAAGGTTGCTACGGGCTGTGTCAACGCCCTGGAGGAGATTATAAAGTAAGGTACACTGCGAGGGCTATGCACTTTGCTTTCGGTCACCTTTGAGTGCATGTGCGGTTTCAAGGGAACTAAGACCTTCCCTTGCGAGAAGACAGAAGAAAGACAAATGACGACTGGGCTGTCGCAGGTCACAACAGTAGTGCAGTTATGATGTCACAGGTAACAGACGAAAAAGGAAAATAGCATATGCAACCGCAGAAGAAAGAAAAGTTGCAGGGCACAGCGAATGGCGGACTGCCCAGATAAAAGGTGGTGCCAAAAGCTGCTAACCTCCGGAAACTCCATGTCCGCTGGTCGCTCACAGATCTTGATTTGGAGTACCACAACTCAGGATCGAATAAGTCTGCACCAGCGCGCCTTCCTTATTCCAAGCTCGCTTGCGATCCCCCTTTCATCCCTCGGCCACACGATCCCAACAAACACAAAACCTCCTCAGAAACTCCAAGAAAGGATGGAATGTCCCAGTCCCAGTACAACGTTTATCAAACGTTTCCAGACCATAGAGGCACGACATAGAAACACAAGCAAAAAGGCAGTGCTCCCACTAAAGGTCTAGAAACGTTTTTTCTGGAGTGTTAAGCAGCAACAAAAGCGAGTTAATGCATTTTCGTCCCAGAAATGTAACTGGGCATAACGTTTTGGGACCAATGATTTTCAACAAGAAATAAAAATCGACTGCTCGCGCTCTCTTTTCTCTCTCCTTCGCGCCACAAGCTGCGGGGAGAGAAGGTTTTGCTCTTGCACTCGTCGTTTTGAGAGATGAAACGGCAGTTTCATTCGAACAGCCGAAGGAAGCGGTTAACCCCGCATCTCTCTCGGTGCATGCGTTTCTCGCACGTGGGCCGTCGGCTCCATGCTGCAGGCAGGCGGCGGCGGTCTGCATTTTCATCGCGCCGCCGGCAGCGGCGGTCAACATCTTTCCCGTCTTCTAGCGTTTTCCCAGCTTACGCCCAACTTCAAAATTGTGTGGTGGTCCCTCCAGGCGTCTCCGACTATCGGCACTCCTCGCCGCGCCGCTGTCTAGCAGAAGTGCGGTAATGGCCTCCCGTCGCTCGCCCGGCTTCCTCGCTGGACGGTCGCCATTTTGCGCACGCTTATTCGCGCTGCCCCAGTCGTTCGAGCACAAGCCCCAGCGCGCAGCAGTTCTTGCCCTCGTCACTGCGCCAACTGGGCTGTCGTGGACTTCGTAGCTACGGATTCACGGAAGTTTTCCCGCGCACCTCGGCGTGCCCACACCATTCCTTTTGGAACTGATGCCGCGGCTGCGCATCGCAAGTCCTTTAGATTTCAAATGGAAAGACTTAAAAGAACAGCCGCTGGCCGCGCACTACTGATCAAGCTAGGATACCCGGCAGAAGACGAGGGCGAAGACAAGACAGACATTGACAGCCAAATTAGGAGCACTTTCTTGGTTAAACCAGTGCCCAGAAATATGGACCCGAAGAACCACGAAGGAAGATGGGCGGCGAGATCATTGGAGTTGGACAGGTTCCTAAAGAAGGAACAGATGGTTCTGTATGTTGACGCGTCCAAGTACAGAACGAAGGAAAACGCTAGGGCGGTAGCAGTAGTGAACGCCAATGGGAATATAGTTACTGGTGCATCAGTGCGCACAAGGACAACACAAGCAGCGGAAGAGATCGCCATAGCTCTAGCCCTGACTGAAGCCAATCGGCAGGGACTGAGTTACTGGATAGCCACGGATTCTCAGGCTGCAGCAAGGGCGTACAGAGATGGAAGGATCGGCCCAAAAGCCGCGAGTATCCTCTTCGAACAAAAACAACACAGACATGGATCAAACAACACAAACATTCAACACACCATCATTTGGGTCCCTGACACTGGGGTTGAGGGAAATCTCATGGCAGACACCGTTGTCCGAGGGTTCACGAACCGGAGGGCGGGTTTGCCGGTGGAACCCTTCAGCACGCCAGAATCTTACGGGGAGGCAATGAAGGCGTTGTTGGGAGCGCGCAAGAAGTACTCGGCTCCGGCGGATATCCTCGACAGAGAGCAGGCCACCACGCTCAGACGACTACAAACAGACACCTACCCAAGCAGAGCCATGTATCACAAAATGTGGCCGAACAGATACGCGAAAGAGTGCGTGTGGTGTGGGGGCTACGCCACAACGTACCACGCCACCTGGGGCTGCGAAAAAAGCCCTTTACTACCAAAGGTAAATAGCCCTAGTCTAGAGCAGTGGGAGGCCCTCCTGGCTGACTCCGACCCGAGCACTCAGCTTATGCTGGTGACGAGGGCCAAGGCAGCGGCGGAGGCCAACGGTATCCTGGACTAGGGAAGACCGACCACTGTAGCTCCACATCTATCTATCCCCATCCCCCTACTCCCTAACTCTTCCTTTTGAAAATAAATAAATAAATAAATGTTTTTACTACTACTACTTTGCGCAGCTCCACGGCCCTACTGATGCCGCTGTTCGAGGCGGCGTTCGTGGCAGCGGAGTTCGTGGCAATAGGTGACTCCTCGCACGCACCCTGCATTCCTCAGCGCCTCCGACGACTGCAGCACGTTGGTGGTGGCAGCGTGGCCGTCTAGTACGGTCTGAGGCGGGAAGGACCTTCCGAGACCCACCACTCTCTTTCTGCGAGTGCCCATGGATTAGCCTGCTCTACCAACTTCGCCACCGCGCAGCCATCCTGCCGCAGCGGTATAGTTTGTGCAGTGTTCGCGTGGTTATATTGACCCTCTCCCACTGGATTAATCGTGCCTTGATCTCGACTCCCACGCTGGACTGTGCCGCATGCGCGGTCTGCCGCACCATGGATGCAGCGCGCCACCGCACGTACCTGAGCACGTTCACCTTCCCGCCTGGCTCCAAGCAGTCTTATCCTCACACTTAGTCACAAGAAAATAAAACTCCCAGGATCGTTACGAGGGTGTAACGCGTAGTTTGAGCGCTCGCTGTGCTGTGAGAAGGCGCAGGACAGAAGCCTGCGTTTAATTTGTGGTTTCAGCTGTTGCAGCCTTGTATTTCATCCCTGGGTTTCCGTAGGCAACGTCGTCAAGGTATGTTGGTTTATTTTAATTATTTATTTAATTTATTTATTTAAGCATACTGCAGGCCCTTTTCGCATTTTTTTTTTATTTTCGCCTAGTAGAACTAATATTTTTTTTTCTGTTTTGATAACATGTCCCTGAAGCTTGCTCCGAGTCTCTAAGCGTGAGGGGGGTTTCAAGTTGAAGAAAATCCGTGACCTGAAACTGCGTGTCTGCAGCGTACGCCCATCTCGTCTTTTCTTTTGTCACCGAAGTTGCTCTTTACATACGTTTGCTTTTGCATGTGCATATCTGCTTTTGAAGCCCTTAGAATGCTCGTTTAAGGTGCATCAACTTTCAGCTGTATTCTGTTTTACTTGCTTCATATTGCAGATTTCTCAGGGCTGGAGAAAAAAGTGGCCATCATTATTGCATGGCGCCGTAGTGTTATGTACACTGTGTATTAAATGGTGCATACGTTTGCGTCTGCTTTTTGTATTCATTCAGATTTGCGCCGTTGAACGTAAGTTTTTCGGCACGGACTTTCAATTCGGTCTGTATTGTTTTTCTTTGACTGAAACATGAATGCATTTTGATTGTGGTGGTGTATGGTGCGGTCGCCGGCATGGACGACAGGATGCAATTCGTGCTAAGAGCACACCTAGTAAACTGAAATTACTTCTGTATGGCGCTGCTATTTGCTCTTATATGAGCCAAATCGGGTGACTTTTTGAGTTCATATTTCCTTTGTGTGCAAAATGCTAGGACATTTCACGTAAACGGATAAGTGCAGAACGGCCGAGCCAGCACGCATTCAGACGAGTGGAAAGGTGGATTACACCACCTGTAACGTAAGTATGCACCTGAAATTTGGCACATATGTGCGCTTGGATGCCTGAAGGCTGCACGAAAAATGAGGAATAATTTTATTGAACCAGAGCCGAGAAATCGAGCATTAACCTTTTGGGGCTTTCCATGGGACGCACAACTTTTTGGACATTGCTAGTTGTGGGGACGTTTTTTAGATGTGTTCGGGAAAAATGAGCACCTCCTGGGGAGATTCCAGATGTCCCGATGGGTCATTTTTGGGAGATTTTGAGGAGGTTTTATGTTTGTTGGGGATTTAACTATAGTCGGATACAACTCCCCCCTTCTACTCCACTTCTAGCCAATGGCGTCGGCAGATTCTCACGAACCTGCTAGTGTGTGTAGCATGACTATATATGCAGAGGGTGGAGTGGACTGTCCCCGACCATGGAGGGAGATGACTATCCCCTTTCATCTGTCACTCCCTGCAATTGTCACCCTAGCAGGGTCATCAGAATCGTCCGACGCCATTGGCTGGGAGGGGACCCTTTGACGGAGAAAGGCCGCTTTTGTCTTGACTTGCATACACCCTTAGTTGGGTCGTGGGAGGACGCGAGTCGGAAACTGAAGGCCGATTACAAGAGGCGGCGGATGTGGTAGTCGAATACACAGCAGCGGTAAGATCCTCTATAGTATGTATCGACGGCAAGTGGCAAAACAGCGTCCCCACCTGCTGTCACATGACTGGAAAATACTTCCAGAAATCTGAGCCCTATAGAATACGTCACATAGGGAATGCATTGTGAGCCTGATGAGTTGACGTCAGCTTTACGTTCCAGGCTCCGCACTGTCTTAATGACGAATATGTACAGATTAATTTTTTTATTTACTGAATTTTAGCTGCCAAAGCAACAGTGGACTATAACGCGCGTGGTAGTGGGGGGCTCCGCACTAATATTTCGACTCACTTTGAGTTCCCTTTAGCTCGGGCCTCCGCGGTGGCTCAGTGGTTATGGTGCTCGGCTGCTGACCCGAAAGACGCGGGTTCGATCCCGGCCGCGGCGGCTGGAATTTCTTTGGAGGACAAATTCTAGAGGCTTGTGTACTGTGCGATGTCAGTGCACGTTAAAGAACCCCAGGTGGTCGAAATTTCCGGAGCCCTCCACTACGGCGTCTCTCATAGCCTTAGTCGCTTTGGGACGTTAAACCCCATAAACCAACCAACCTTTAACTCGCAACAAAATTTCAATAAACTTGTTTTTTTTTTTTTTTTTTTTGCGTTTCGCTTCCATCGAAATACAGCGACCGAGACCGGGATTCGATTCTGCTACCTTGAGCTCAGTGGCCGAGCGCCGTCGAGCCATCGCGGCGGGTTCTTTTATGAGACAGAGCTGCATGTACTGTCCGCGGAGGAACCGGGTATACCAGGACAAAGCCAGGGGGCATTGCAAGCGATATGCCAGCGAGAGTGCACCAAGACGCGCATGGTTGCGGTTGTATTTATATGCGCCACTCAAGCTGGCCCGCCGGCTCCGCCGACACGGTGCAGAGACCCTGGCGAGCAGAGCAGTCGTGACTGGGCTGTCACAGGTCTCACCGCGCGGCCGGGCGCCTGGCAGGACATGACGACCGCCGCCGGCTGAGGATGTCCCTATACAATCGCCGCGTCCAAAAGAAAGAAAAGTTGGCGAGACAGACGCGCCGGATTCCTTTCTCGCTACAGCAGCTTCGAAATTCAGGTTCAAGATCGCTGCTTCTTCCGAAGGTTACGCAGGAGATTCAGGCGCCGCCTATGGGCTATAAAGTGCCAGCAGCGTTTTGCAACATTCTGAATGAGGTTGGACAGTTCTTTTTATTGCCACTAGATGACGCGACATCTCTGCAGTCTCCCGATTTTTGTGCCAATGAGCGTCCCGGCTTATGCAACGGGATGCATGTGGGGAGTTTCGCCAGTGTCACCGAGGAGTATCTTCTTCGGTAACAGTGATTCGTACAACTACTGGTCAAGGTCAAGTTTATCTTGTCCTATTTCAGAAATAAACTCCTGCCTAGTTTGCCAATAAGCGAAAAAAGAGAGACAAGCTATAGGCCCTCACTGCTGGGGTATGTCTTTCCGGCGACACGCGAAGACGTAGCCCGGAGGCATTTCTGAAAATATGCCTGCATTATACCTTCGGTCCCACAGGGGACAGGCGTGCCACTCATTTAGGCATCACCGCGCAACCCACGCGAGGCTGACACGTGTTTCCCCTGCGTTCACCGCGAGTACCGCGAGCGTGGCATCTCGCCACCACCGTCGTGAGTCTAACACCAGTCCTAGACATACAGCCTCCTCCTGCCCACCTCTGACGACCTCGGTCTTTTTTCCACAAAGCGCCGCTCTGCAGTGGCCCGTCAAGTCGCGTCCGCTCTTCCCAATCGTGGTCGTCCCGCGGTTATATCATCCGGGGTAATTCTGCGCGGCGTCTTTTTCCACACACACACGACGTGCCGTGCCACTCTCGGAACCCGACCCCCCCCCCCCCCCCCCCACCCTATGCTTTTCTCGTTCTCTCACCTCACACAGGAGTGGCCACTTTCCCGAACGCCAGCGTGTGCTGGCGGCGCGCGAAAGTAGATGATGTCCGCTCCGAAAGTCATTTCTGGACGCCAGCCTTGATCGAGACGTCTAGTTATCGACTCCAACACCCTTCCTCCTTTCCCATGTCTTCCTCGCGTCCTTCTGTATGGCGCTTTCAATCTCACCGGCCGACCGATCGTTCTCCGTGATGGCATCTCGTCCTCTCCTCCTCTTCTCGTGTCCGTTGCCCCGGACGTATTCATTCCTCCCCTGTGCCTGTTTTGTGCCTGCCAGCATCCGACGCGCCGTGGACAGGGGTGGTTGACGTACTGCGGACGTTAAGGACGTCCACAGGACATCCCAGGGAGTTCCAGCATTGGTACACGCAGTGGACAGGGGTGGTTTCACTGCTAGCATATGAGAAGCCACCTCGGGTTTCCACGTCTGACTTCGCGACCCCCTCGTACCGCATCGGGAATTTCTCCTCACTGTATACACGCGCTACTGTGCAACCGACGGCATTTATAAGGTGACAGTGCGACGGGAATGCGCGTCTGCATGCGAGAGACAAGGTGCATATCCGTGTACGCACGGCAACCCTAACACGGCTGCTTGGATATACGTGCGCTGAAGTTTATGAGCATTGAAGTAAAAAACATCAGACATGGTCTCTGTCTGCTGAACTGAACGCGCTTCAATTGTGCATAGATTAGAAATGCGCCTTGAAAGACACCGCCGCTTGAACTGGAACACTACATGAGACTAAAAATATGCGCCCAGTACAAATAAAAAAATGGGACGGCGTCTTTGCAGAGGACCTTGTACCACAATCTCTTCTTGGTCAGCACGGTGCGCCCTAGCTATTGTGGCATATAATTGCATATTTGTTTGTTTGGATTATGCATTCAGGGCCGAACGCATAATGGAGGGGTTACATAAAATTTTAATAACAGGCGTGACTACTCCGTGGTTATGCAATAAGTTAGCTGAAACCTATTTTAGACACTTCGTTACGTTCCTGGTTATAGAATAGAGTTCTTAGCGTAGCGGATACGTATACTAGTGTAGACGTATACGGGATTACAGGACAACCCCTGCACACGCGCAGTGGTAGGGCGGAGCTAGGTGGAGCCACTGTGCGTATGCAGGAGGTGTTCGGTAATCCTGCATACATATCAGCCACGCTAAAACTCTGCAATATTACTTAGGAGTCTAGAAAATGTGGAATCAACAATGTAGGTGAGCGATCCGGGAAAGTGGTTAGAGTCCTGTGAAGTGCGCGGCACGAGAGACTGAAATGGTGATGATGCAATTTAGGTTCGTCAGTGATCGATTAATTGTCAGATCATCGAGTAGCGTCAAGTCTTCTCTTCTTCTCTTTGACCTTGAGGATCCGGTAAGTGGCATGTTGTGGCTTCCAAAGCGCACACCCTCTTTTGGGTGTGAGCTGCTTAGGGTAAGACGTAAAAGGGGGGCCATATTATGTGCAACTTATCTCGCATATTACACAGCCAGAAATAATAAAAAAAATGGAGGGAACAATTAAGCTCCGCCGTAAGGGTATGACGCGATAGCGTATACAGAAGATCATTCTCTACATTCAACGATCCCTGGGAGTCCTCATACCAATCCTTCCGCAGTGGTGCAGCGGTTAAGCGATGCGCCACTGCTCTGCGATGGCAGGTGCTGCCACCTGTGGGGCTTGTGTGGCCCAGGTTGCTATTCTCGAGGGACCAATCATTAAATTAACTGCCACCTGCCACGGTGGTCAGTTTGCTCACTATCCTGTGCCAGGCTGTGACGACGCTGCAAGGTCACAATACCTATGTGGCCCACCTGCCTCATAGGTTGCTCTCTGGGCACCACATGCCAGGGTCAAAAGCTCGTGATTTTTCGCTGACCACGCCGACACCGGATTTTCTGGACAACGGGGCCTTTAACGCGTTCGCTTTAAAATTAACAAAGCGTCAGGCAGATACATTGGTCACAGACATAAAGGATCCAGGACGCAGTAGCTTCTTTCTGCCGCTTTCGTCAGTGTTTTGAGCCACTGCTGTTCGGAGGGTTGATAAAAATGGACCATCAACAAGGGAAAAGTTTATTTATTTATTACACCCCGGGCATCACTTCCGTGTGTATCTTACTTACGTTGCTGGACTGGCTTCTACCAGGTGCAGAATGGAAAAAAATGCAACTAACCTAGCTTTCTCGTCATCCTTGTTTTAAATGCAGTGCATTGTGGAACTGCTCAAGGTCCCGGATCCGCCCGTGCGCCGTAGGCTCAGTCGGGTGCTGTTTGCAAGGCCTAGCTTCCTCCACCACCCTCCTCTCATTCAACAGAGGTCCACTCCCACGGCCCAAAGGACACATACACCTGTGTCACATCAGCACAAACAGCTCAATATCATTGGTCACAGAGTTTGTCCATATGACCCCAGATCAAAGGCGTTTGCAGCGGTCTCAGAGGAGGGGGGGGGGGGGGGGGCAGCATTGAGAAGGGGTGGCAAATTTTGTACCATGTAATGTTCCCTGCTACCCAGAAGACATGAAAGGGTGCTACCATGAACTCATGGAGAGATTTTATAGAGAGATCTGTGCACGCCTATGCTCCAGACAGAACATTACCACTGACCAGGACAGCAAGTGGTCACGTCACATGATTAGGAAAAGGACGTCGTCGCGTTTTCTCTTATTACAGATTTACTACTCATACGTCGTCGCAGGTTCCTGGAAACCTCCCTGGTGCAAGCCTCGTATAATATACTGCATCCCTGCAAAAGAACAACAACAGTTCGCCTCCGAAATTCTCTGTAGTGCCAGCACCGGCAAGCTCGGCAAAAGAAACCGAGACATTGTGTCCTTTTGAAGATACGAACCGCCTCCACTTGGATCGCCGGCGTTTCAGAAGAAGCAGAGGGAAAAGAAGCTCGCACACGGGGCCCCGAATGTCGTCGAGCAGTGCGAAGACAGTGGTAAAAAAATGAAAGGAAAAAGACGGCATGCACGCTGCAAGCACACGTACGGCTCGACCATATAACGAACGGTCATTCCCGTCCCTCGACGAGCGCACGTGTCTCGGGCTGGGATATGGCGCGTCGCCATGCCTAGCTCAGCGGCGACACGCCTTATTACGCATTCACCTTCGGCTGTGCTGTGGTGCACGCGGCGAGACACAGGCGACGGCCGCGGTCGCTGCAGCTGCAGACGAACAGGACGACGGTACTCGCGCTCACGGTGGGTCCGCCGCATTCCACGTCGGCCAGCAAACTTGTATATGGCGTTGGGACATACGTGCCGTGGTACAGTATAGCGATAGAAAGCTCGGGTATTGAAGGCGGAACGTTGTTTAACCTCGCACTCTAGCTGGCTAAGCTAAAAAACCATTTCCCTGCTACAATGTTTTCATGAGAGCCGTCACCCACTAGCATTCGTGTGACAATGCACCATGTTTTTTTTTCTTCTGCTTTATAAGACTGTGCTTATACTTCAGCCGATTCTTCCTGCAGTGCTTTGCCTTGAGAAGGAGCAGACAAAGAGAAGAATTGGTACATGAGCTATATAGATAAAGGTCTTCCAGATTTCGCCACTTCTCGGTGCGGGTCGCGAGCCGTTGACAACAATTTGTCATGAGGAATTGTCATGAGGAAACGAAAGACGCGGTGTATCACTTCTCCGTGAACACCGGAACCACACCACGAGGAAAAGTACGAAGGAGGCAGAGAGAAAGAGTCACTGTAGTCGAGGCTCCAGATTGACTTTGGTCGCCGGGTTTCTTTAACGGACATTAGGGAGATTTAGAATGCCAGAGGCGGACTAGCGGAGACGCATACCGGTTTTACGTTAGCCTGTTGCGCATCCGTCGTAGTTCTACGCAGCCACGCATTTTCTGCGCATGCGCAGCTCGCTTACGTAAAGTCGGTATACGTCTCTGCCAGTGCGTCTCTGGTACGCTGAACCTTTCTATTGACATTGCGCAGCACCCGGTCGTCGTCTTTTTGAATTTCGCCTCCACAAAAATGCGGTTGCTCCGGTCGGGACCACACTTGCGCCCTTGGGCCACGAGGGCGGTTGCGACAGCTTTATGTCTGTGTATGGGCTTTAATGCCGCTACAAATAAATATCCCACAATCCGAAGTGGCAGCCGTCGCGTAAGCGAGAAAATATCACTCAAAATAGAGGAAAACAGTTCTTTGCTGTGAAATTGAGAGTAATGCCGTGAACAAAATTATCATCGGCTACGCTTTACGTCACTCTGTCATCCTGCTGGTTAGTCGATAGAGAGAGAGAGAGGGAGAGAGAACGTATGAACAGGGCAATCGTCAAAGACTTTAGCTCCACAAGACTGAACAATCCAATTTGTCCTCTGGGGAACGCCTGGCTGTTGCCTTCAGGATGCCTTCGTGGGCGATTAGGGATCTGGGGCCCGCCGCGTTGGCTCAGTGGTTGTGGTGCTAGGCTGCTGGCCCGAAAGACGCGGGTTCGATCCCGGCCGCGGCGGTTGAATTTCTTTGGAGGAGAAATTCTAGAGGCCCGTGTACTGTGCGATGTCAGTGCACGCTAAAGAACCCCAGGTGGTCGAAATTATCCGGAGCCCTTCGCTACAGCGTCCTTCATAGCCCGAGTCGCTTTGGGACGTTAAACTCCCACAAACCAATCAGAATCTCTATCCGCTACAGCCGCAACCTACAGCTATACACAGGCTGCACTTACTTTCTCTCAGGAACTGACCCAGGAGCTTACAGACAACGCTGTCGCACAGAGCTGTCTTTGCCCCCAACACTGCCGATGGCGATGCCACTCGAAGCGGCTAGCAGCCTCATATCCGGGTATGACGAACTCCCTATAAAGCGAATATACCCATCGCGTGACCGTCGCGCCTCAAGTTCATTACAGACAAGGCGGAGGCAGGAGAGAAAAGGAAGAAAGTGGCGCGGGAGGTTCAAGAGCACACCGAGGGGGTTTTGAAGGGGGGGGGGGGGGGGTATGAATCGTTTCTACCGCCTGGTGCTCTTCACGCGTCGCGTCGGGATCGCATACACGCATAAGGGAGGCGAGACAAGAAGAAGAAAGCCGCTTGCGGGGCTAGACGCCACGCGTGCTCATGTCGTGGATTGGGCCATCATCTTGTCAAGGATCGGCTCCTGTTTAGAGGCCGGGGAGGGCAGGACACCGTACCGGAGGGGACCACCGGCGAGGTGGCGTGTCGCCGGCGCGGTCCTCCGCGCAAGATGCTGCTGCCCGAGCAAATCAGCAGCGAAAAACACAACCGGCGGACTAACAGCGGGGGGCAAGAGAAGTGGGGGAGGGGAGTGAAGAATATCGCATCTTAACCTCCCCCCCCCCCCCCTCCACCACTCCCTCCGTGGCATATTTTGTTTTCATTAGTTTTGTTTTCAAAGTAACGAGACCGGGGGGGGGGGGGGGGGGGTATGCTGTCTCGGCGACGAGCTACTCCTGGAGAGGTGCGCGACGTTCAAGTGCCATGCATGCGCTGCAGCGAGCTTGTCTTGTGTGTGCGCGGTTTTGGCGACCGCCGCCACCGCCGTTCTCCTCATGTGATGCTTGTCTGCTTACCGCATTAACGCGAATATAGGCACCCCCAAAATGTTGGACATACTCCTTCCTGTCTCCGTCTTCTGACGACCGTATATTTATGGAAATGTGCCTTCATAAATTGCGATCTGTCGAAACGTCAGACATTGCGTAACCGTGGTGTAGAAGAAGCGCATGTAAAGGGGCCATAGCAAGTATCTCCAAGGACTGCACAGCCATCGCATCGCCCTCCTCAGGGCGAGTGGGAGAATACGAATCAAAAAGGAACCCAGGCAGGGCTTCAGACAGGGATACGCAATATCTGCATTGTTATTCACTTCATGTTTGCAGTAGGGATCCAGAGAGTTGGTCTGGTAAGAACTTGGGGTAGGAGTTAACGCGGAACGCTTCAACATCCTTTGTTTTGTTGGTGACAGTGCTCTGTTAAGTTAGGTGATCGATTGCAGCGCGTGAGTGAAGACACAGTGCAACAATAGGCCTAACAGTTATAATGTAGGATAATGTTCAACAGTCTGCCTGCTGTCCGACTTTGTGACTACCCGTTCTTTCTTTTTTTTCCCTCCTCCTTCCTTTCTTCCATCTCCTTTCGTCTTCTTCAACAGTGTCTGATCACTGAAGGCCATCGTGGATGAGCACACCCCTGAATCTATATAAGCAGAGCTCGCATTTTGAGCATGCCTCCTATATTACGGGAGCCCGCAAGTCACGACAAAGAGATGAGTTAAACTTCTATCGTCGATTCTTGGCTCTCACTCGCCATGCTCGACCCAGAGGTTCCGACGGTCTATTGAGACACTCGACTTCGGTGAAGTTCTTCGCCTTCACCCACCATGCTCTTGAGAGGGTCGGACCGTGTGTTGGGCCGTGCCTGTTGGCACCTTTGAGAAAAGCTGGGACTTTTGGACTGGAAGATTTGACTTCGTTTATTGCATGACCTTCACACTCCGAGAAAGCACAAGATTAAATAAGCATCCAAAGCAAAGCGCACCAATCCTACACATGTCCACGCGCTGAGGCGGAGCGCAACGTCCCCCTCCAGCGTTTCCCCTCGCCCCTGGAGCGCGCCACCAACCACTGTCGCACACGCTCTCTTCACGGCCAACACAATGCCGCGAAGTTGCCGTGTCACGTGGTCGGCCGGGGAGCTGCGCCAAAGCGCCACCTAGTAGTCTAGGAGGCTTTGGCTGCGCGTGACTTTTAGGTAGTGTTCTAGAACACTGTCACAGTGGCCGCCGAGTTGAAGGCTGGCTAGGCGGAGAGAAACCGTGGTGGAATGTCTCCCCCGACTAATTCCATAATAGACGAGGGCCCTAGCAAAAATTTCTTTGGGCAGTCCGTAGATTGCCTATATATAGACTTTAGTCCACGAAGTCTATAGACTTTCTAAGACGAAACGAAATTATAAGGCGGTTATAAACTTTAGTCAATAGATAGTCTATAGACTGTCAATGGACAAAAGGAAAAGTCTAAAGGATGGCTATAAAGTTTATAAAAGGTCTATAGAAAGTCTATAGACCATTTTTATAAAGGGGAGGCCCACAGGATGAATCAGGCTTCTGACTTCCACAGGGTAGTTCAAGGTTGCGATGACGTGAGGTGGTGCGTTGACGAGCGCGACAAAGTGGTTCTTAAATTCGCATTGATACGGTATATGCGAGGCGCTGGTCGAGGACGCAGTCGGTGGTCATCGGAGAACGCACGGAGGAAGTGAAGACACTACAGACGGATACAACTACACCACACATACAACTAAAGAACGAAGCGGCGAATGCCCCTCAAAGCAGGCTCTAGCCAATGGCGTCCACCGACTGTCACGACGTCATGCTTAATCCAAGGTAGTTCAGCCACAGTTATATGGCGACTTCCAGGAAGCCCTTATTGCAAAGGTCTATGCTTACCCTGACAGATCACACGGCGTAGTCCCCTAGATGGTCCTGTGTCTGTCAGATATTTGCTTCTACGTGCACTTGTGTTCAACGGTAACGGGTTTCTGAACTGAGTAAGTGTTCGTGTCTTATCTCCCAAGACACTGACGACCACATTACGATTCCGCGGCTAACGTGGTGCTCGGAGACGGCCTCTGCGGGCGTCGGGCGCTAGCCTTTATGATGATGACGGCTATAGATGTTTGCGACGCAACGGAAGCTGGGTCCAAAGGGCGTCAAATAGAAAGATTTTGCCGGCAGGAAGAGCATACGAAGACAACGGAAAAGATAGAGAGGCAAGGGGGCTGGCAACTGTTCTCCCAGGAAGCACGCCGCGCGCATGAAGGAAATAGTGAAACTCAGCTGCTCGTGCAACAACGCCAAACTTGCGACATAACGGTCTTCCAGTGGCAACACCAGCAATCAGAACCAGTTTGTCAGCCATGGAAGCAAAAACCAGAACACATGGTTCCAGCAGCGTTATGGGTTGTGATGTCTTGAAACCTTGGGAGTAATTTTTCCTGCTTTGCACACGGGGCCATTTCTTGCAGGGCCATTTTTTCTTCCGAAACCCGAACTACAATGCCTACAATTCACCTTATAAGTAATTTACAGCAGGTTTTACGAACCTGAGCCAGTTAGGATGGCACACGCTCATTAAATGTGTTGCTCTGCGCACATATTCTTCGAGTGGTGGCTCCATCTCTGGGGAGGAAGGAGTGCCATAGTCATCTGCTTTACCTTCTCAGCAAGTGGCACTTGGTATCTCTCAAGATCTTTTTTTTTTCGATGTGAAGCGATTTGATGCGAATTGATTCGAAGACTGTCAAGGCTAACTGCTACTTTGAGTGGGGAAACAGTTCACTTTCGACGGACGGCTTGCAGGAGACACGATCGATTCGGCGGACGCCATGTTTGCGAAAGGCGGCACCCAACTTCACAGCAGGCCTTCGCAGAGCTGTGTCCGTGCAGCTTTCTTCTGTTAATTTAATAAGTAATTGAAACTCTCGCTGTGTTTGGAAAACACCAGCCCGAACTACCTATTCCATTACTGTATTGATATTTCAGAAATAACTCTACATTGTTCTGTTATTTGGGGGTCTATTTGTTGCGTCTCGGCAGCACTGTTTGGTCGAGAAGTGTAGGGTCCACACTGCTGCAAGATACTTGTGAGGTGGAGTGTAGGCTATACTGCACGGTAAGGGAAGGGGTAAAAGAGGATTGAGCAAAAAAAAAAAAGAAGTGCATATACAACACGCATCTTCTGTGGCATGCGAGTGAGTAAGCAAATCAGCAAAACAAGAAGTACAATATCAGTGAAAAAGAAAGCAACGGAAAAGAATTTTAACAGAAAAGAGAAGCCACACCAAAGAGCAGAAGCAGAGCGACACCCTGTTTATTTGCATCCCTGTTGACACGTGCACGCACTTGCACGGCCATCACTAAGCCGGACAACTAGGCTTGTGTTCCCCTCCTCCATCCGTGTTGCAGCGAAGCCCCCCTCCAGTGGCCGTTGTACACCGAGAGACAGCGTTGACATCAATGGAGTCCCTCTGCGCGCGTGTCCGCCTGCGTTACACGCACCGGGGGAACCATAGAGAGGGCGCTGCGATCGGGAGCCCGTTGTACCCTCGGCGCGCCGCCATAAATATCGGGCTCGGAAGGCACAAATGTCGCCTAAATAGCCTCGCCTTTGTTAGGGACGCCCGACGGACAACGCATGCAGCGCCCCCTCTGTAGGCGTGTGTGTACGTGTACATTGCCAGGACCCCTCGTCTCTTAACCAGGCCGCGTATGTAGCATGCAGAGGGTTGTATGGCTGGATCTGAGGGCGCACTCTTTTATGAGGTCCCGCTATTATTGCAGTGGAGGGGCGATATCAACGTGTGTATTACATACGGGCTGTCTGGCGCGCTTGGCGAATATGAGTACCGGAGGCGTTTCGTGACGCTTAGTGTTACGGACGTGGAGCCATGAGGAGTTGCGAATTAAGCGGATTAGCGAGGATATACAGCCCGTAACGCATAGCCTTTCCACTCCTCCCCTATTTTGTCGTTAAAGTTGTTGCTTACTCGGATGTTCCCTTTGAGGGGATGCATGCCTTTCGTGCTAATGAAGAGCGAAAAAATGCAGGGTCTTTCGCGACTGTCTTCTAGTTGACGAGAGGTTATTAGGATAGAAGCAATAAGTTAATTCACGCTGCCAGAACCTTGCCTCCGTAAACACTGGTTAAATACTTTTGGGGTGAACTTTGTTTCGTGTGCTCGCTCGTTTATTTTTGTTTTATTTTTCACGACTCTGTTTCCTTGCGGGATATTAACGCAGACGCTGCGTCAAGTCGCTACTTCATGTCACAGTTTAGAGTGCACGGAAAGTAAGGTGAAACTCGAACGCGCAGACACAACACGTTGCTTTTGTTGTTCGTATATTATTTTTTCTACTTTTGCCGGTTATATTCCGCATGAGTCACCTCCGGGGGAAGAACTTGATCAATACAAAAGCATAATGCTTTTTTTTTTCATAGTGTAGCTCGCCACAATATGTTGCATTGCTGACACCTGCGAGATGCTAACTTCACGTAACCGACGTGCTTTGGCATGTATAGGTTTTCTCAAAAGTTAAGAGTCCAAGGTGTTTTGTTTTAAGCCGTGTAGTGGGTATCTTGTGGCATCAGTGCATGGCAGCCCTCACTGTTGGGGAAGGACGTGCGACAGTTGCTCGAATACTTTCAAGAGATCTGGAACGCTAACGGTACATAATGAGCCACGCAATACGGCCCAGAAGCAAATCCCGTAAGCTGTAAACTTTTGACAAAGGATGCATACATCATGGACTTCTGTGCTCCAAAAACTCCGGATCTTTGACTGCCTGCGCACTCACTTTCAATCTGTGCGGCAGGAATGATAGAAATCAAGCTCATGGTTTGAAATTAGCCGGCTTAGAGACGGAGAAAAACTTATCAAACAGTATCAACTGCACTTAAGCAGTGTATCGGCTATATTCGAGAGAGTGCTGCCGTACAAGTACTGGAAAGGTGTAACATTTTCTTTTGACTCATATGAGTAAGTTACCACTCATAACCGTACGTGCCTGTCAATTGCGCTCCAAGTTCGCGGTGTTCGCTAAAGGTGGCCAGTAGATGGCGTTACACTCTAAGCGCGAATACGCCTATGTGGGAGTGAAAAAGACAGTGAGCTGTCCCCTACAGCACTCCCTTTAATTACTCCCTTTTTACTCCTAACTGTTGAGAGCGTAGTTGCTGAATGCCCAGGAAAATTGGGCCTGTAAGTCACGGACGTCGTGCCTTCGTTGTTTGTGCATGCGGTCGTTCTGGCCGAATTGGAGATGGCCTCGGTTGTGACTTGTTGTTAGGCACATTTTGTTCTTTAAACCAAGCAACAGGTTTTCAGGATCGTGAAGGCTGCAGGCGTCTTTATCAAACATTGAAAAGTTGTGTAGAAAAAGTTAAACTTATAATATCTATTATAGGTCATTGTATAGTCAAACAGAACAGAATGTATCGTACGCAGGATCTCTGAAAAAAAAAAAAAAACTTTTTTTGAAGTGCTTAACACGTAGATCATGTGTTTCATTGCAAACTCCTTCTCGAGCATACTTGTTCCACTGCCAGTTTACTTTCGATGACGATATCTTCGTCTGCAACCGATATTTCAGCCACTTCTATTAATATAACCTTCCGATAAGCTGAACATATTTACAGGGTCCCGCAAAAGTGACCGTGTCAGCAGCTGTTCTTATTTATGTCTGCCAGCAGTGCAACAGACAAAGGGTTCCGTTTTGTAAGGTTCACCATGTACACGAATAAAATTATTCTATGGCTCGTGGACTATCAACGCGAGAATGCAAATCGCGACAAAGCCTAAGAACGCAAACGCGTGCTTCGTCCTTGTTTCACTTAACGTACGCACAGCGGAAGCTTTACTCGGCGATTTCCACTCAAGGTAGAGAAACGCCATATGCACACCAACGTCCTTCGGTGAGGAACCGAGAGGCGTTCCCCTAAAGGTGAACAGAAGGCCATAACGGGAGCGCAACGATGGAGAAGCGTAGAAAAAACAAGGACGCCTGACTGGCATACGCGGAAGCGAAAGTGAAGCATAAAATCTGGCGGGTAAAAAAAGGAAAATACTGAAAAAAGGCGCCGATGATAAGTAAAGAAAACAAATACGTATCCAGATCGGAGAAACAGGACGGAACGATCGAAAAATCGCCCACTGGAGGGGGACGCCTCCGGAGCGGCGAATCTCGGTGGACGGGACCTGAACACGTGACCCCGGTCTCGAACCCTGGTTGGTGCGGTCCCCAGGCGATCGTTTTGGCGGGCAGCGGCCGGGCCGCGTTTAAACACCGCCCTCTGTCGGGTGCTCCCCGAACCACGTGACCGGTATCGACTGCAAAAGGTGGTGGGGTAGGGGGAGGGGGCGCTCGTGTTCCGTGGCGCCATCTGCTGTTTCCTCAGCGCGTGCACGCGTGGCGCTAATGCTTCCGTACCACTGCGCTGAACGGAAACGCGGTGGAGGTCTCCTTTTGGCGCCACGTGCGAGTTGGGCGACAGAAACAGGGACACGTGCCGGTGGCTGCCTGAATGACACGTGCGCATCGAAACGCAAGCCTGCAGAAGACTCACGCTGCCTTTTTGACTCGCGATTGCGTTTGCACAGTGTAGTGTCCTCGAATTTGCTAACCCAAAGGAAAAAGATAAAAATGGATGAAAAGTGTGTAGGGAGGGCGCACGGTGGCGCTGATGTCTTCATTAGCAAGATCCACAATGAATTGGAGCGCTGAAACCACACGTCTTGCGATTGGCGGCAAGGGCAGGAAGCCTTTCGAAAGGAATTTATCGAAGTAACAGCTTTCCTTTTGGAATAGTTACTTATCGCAACATCTTCGTGTTCGTTTCGTCCTCGTTTCCCGCTCTATTTAATAGTTACTTTAATCTACCCCTCCTTTACAGTTGGTATCTGAAGTGTCTATAGCCAGGTATTTACGTTCAGTGTCTTTGTCGTCTTCGCTCGCCGAATTCTCTCTTCACTATTTCTTGCTCTTTAAATGTGTGTTTTAGTATCTCGAAATACTTTTATACGAATTATGTTGTTACGTTGTATTGTAACATTCCCTATACACCTTTCCAACCTGGGCGCTGCCATGTTGTTTCCGGCGGCGGAACCGGTTTCTAGCAGTCCAGAGAGGAGGCGTTTTGCCGCTTCCACCGTGCTAGCTGGAGGTGCCCACTGCAGTCCAGGGAACAATATGGCAGCGCCCAGGGAGCCCTTTTTGGAAAGTTCTAATTTTTCCTCGTTAAATAATTGCTTTTAGAATTTCATTTTCATGAATGAAAGGTCCACATAGTCCATGCCTCGACGGAAATTCGCCTCGTCCATCGTGGAACAATTAATGGTAACAAGAAAATGCGTACTTAAACTTTCCTTCCACGCTGAAATGGACAAGGCAATATACCTGTCAGTTCATTGTGAACACAGAACTGTTATTTTGATTCCGAAGCGTCAGTAACATGCCGATTTGGTCGCTGTATTTTGCATTGCCAAAAGGCAACATCCCCTACGGTAAGCATAACTGAGGCCTCATGCTCTATATTAACGGCCAGTGCACATCAGTATCCTCACGTTCGACCTCATGGAGTCATCATACTCAGCAATTCTGGGCAAAACCACTTTTGAAAGAGCTTATGAACGCAGTTTTTTCATATATTGCAAGAATTCCCTATAACGATCAATATATCTGCAGGTCTCCTTACAGCGGGCTTGAATTTTTTGCTGTCAACATTTTTGCTATCGACAGAAACGTTCCTCATTGGTTTTCAGTAGCAGTCAGCTGCTGGATGTGATCGACGGAAATACTTTAAAAGAAATATTTTTCGACGCATCGGAAGAATGGACCATATACCTTCAACATTTACATTTCCACCTTTAAATATTCAAATATTCAAAATTTTTTTCTAAGAATGCTGGACATGTTGTAACGAAGGTGAAGAACAGACACTGTACCGTGCGCGCATACCACAATATGGATCTACGGCGATGCCGATGACGTCACGTGAATACTCCGCACACGAGACCGGAACGACCGCGGCGTATTTGCCACACTGCTCGAACGACGGATGCTAGAGAACAAGTACTAGATCAGAAGCCCTGCCACTTCCTCCCACAACCTTTCTCTTCACCTGACAAAGAGAGAGCGAAGAACTCGCTACTGCGCTGACACGAACGTTACGCAAGTCGTCGCCAGCACCCCGGCAGCTGCCGAACTGCGCGAGCGGTCAACACTTGGAGCGCGCGAACTACATAACGACGCCCCCGCCAGCGCCACTTCGTCACGCGTGCTGCTGTGTGTATCTACGATGTATACGCGGTGAACCTCAGCCCGTCGTGTGGCGGTCGACCGCCGACAGGTTTCACGCTGCGTGGTGCAAAGAAGGGGCCCGAGCAAACAGCGCGCAAGGTCTCCCCGTTGCTCGCCGGGTTTCCGCACGTCATCTAGGCACAGTTCCCGGCAGTGCCGTTGAAGCCACGGACGCCTTCGACCAATGAGAGGGCGCCAAGATGTCTGCTGCGATGTGTTCGTCTTCGTATTGCCGTCGTTTCATCTGCTTGTCGCCTGAGGATTCTGTCCACCTGCAAGCTTTCAAAAATCACTCAAGTATTTCTTTTTTTGTTGTTGTTTTAAACTCCGCCTCGTCTTTTGATTGTTTCGTATACCTAGAAGTATCGGCACGTCGTCTCTTTTTTGGTGGTTCTGCTCCAAATTTCACTCGATTCCTTACAGTGGCTGCCAGTAATTTAAAATAACTAGCAGATTATTCGTGAAAAGACATCGTTCGGAGCGAAAAGGATGCAATAACAAGAATCTACTTAACACGGGAGGTCCCTGGAATAAGTGCACGGTGAAGATAATATACTCTGTCGCAGCCGACGCAGTCTAATGCAGACGATGCAGTCTAATGCAGACGATGCAGTCTAACGCAGACGATGCAGCGTAACGCAGACGATGCAGCCTAATTACCCGTCGCAGCTTCGGCAGCGCTGCAGGTAACAGACGAGACGGAGTGAGACGCGAGCGGAAGCTGAAGAGCCGTTCTGGCTCGGCCTGTTGATTTACATGTAGCTGCAGGCTACTCAGTGGCTTCCGCGCAGACGCACTTGTTCATCGCCTGAAAGCACCTATCGGCGAAAGTGGCTCGTATAGCCGCCGGACAACTGCCGATGCACTCCTGCTGCAGTTACGTAGTTCACTAAGCGCTTCTATGTATATATATTCTTATCGTGCTGGACGTTCTCTCCCTCTCTCTTCTGCAGTTAAGAGCGTGTCTTGCACAGCCGAAAGCTTCGGCTGTCGCATAAATAAGCGTTTTACACGAGGCAATCGAGCTGGACTGACGCGTACACGCCTTTTAACCACCTGTAGGACAAGAACGGAACTGCATGTGTCGTGAGAGGCTGAGCTCTTTCTGGGCGGAAGAGACATACCTGAGTGCAGATATATTTGTCGATGAAACCGGATGTCTACGCGCGCTGAGAGTATTGCTGCCGTGCGTGTGATAATAAATATAACAATGCAGAGTACGAATTTAGCGTGCCGAGCAGCTTTTGTTTCTCTGGTTATTCCAAAATCAGTCGGTCGGTCAATCAATCAATCAATCAATCAATCAATCAATCAATCAATCAATCAATCAATCAATCAATCAATCAATCAATCAATCAATCAATCAATCAATCAATCAATCGGCCGATCAATCAATGTAAACTTGTTCACATGGTGACATATCTACGCAGATAGGGAAATGTCACAGAAAAGAAGCACCTGGGGTCCCGCATGTATCTGGGGCTGCCGAAGGAACTGCTCGAACAACAAATTTAGTTATATGTAATGAGGGCGTAAAATGAATCCCTCATTGGAGTAATTTTACCCATTAGCACCCACCAAACCGCAGCCCTAGGGTTACAAAGGAGGTAGAATCGCAGGGAGAAGTTGCAGGGGGGAATTGAAAGAAGAAAGAGGGGAAAAGGTGCTCTAGGGGAGGGCTCCGGAATAATATGGACCCCCTGCGGATCTTTAACCTGCACTGACATCAGCACAGCACATGGGCGCCTTTTGCGTTTCGCCTCCATCGAAACGCGGCCACCGCTCCCGGGTTCGAAACCGATAAAGAGCGAAATAATTAGCAGAACAAAACATATTAACAAGATTATCAAAACGGGCAGCAACGTCAAACGATCAAGTCAAAACAAAATATGGCAAACCATGTAGCGATACATGAAAACCGAAAATAATGAAGTAATACAGTGAAGTAGTAGTAGCCAACATGGCTATCGAAATACCTTCGCTCTTTGACGACCGAGCGCTATGCCATACAAGCTCAAGTGGTGAATTGAAGCACGCGTTGGCGCATTCAACTGCCGACTGCACCGCGACCCTTGAAAGAAGGCATATTGATGACAACTTGCCAATAGCAGTGCACAACTGTTCCAACAGATCCCTGCAAGGTTCCTCCAAAATTATGCAAACAGCTGTTGCATTAAGTATGATTCGTCGGCTGCCGTTTGTGGTTTGAATGAAAATCACACACGGCTGTCGATGCCGAGTGCATGCTCACTTGTGGAGCCGAAACTTGGAGACTATAACAAAACAGCTTGAAATTAAAGTCAGAACGGCGCTGAGGGTAATGGAAAGGAAAATTCAAGAAAAACAATAAAAGGTAACAGAAAGCGGCAGCGCCGATAAGTAAAGCCGCTCGTTGATGACATCTTAGCGGAAATCAAGTCGAAGAAATGGGCATCGATAAAGCACGTAATGCGAAGGCAATATAACTGATGGTCCTTCAGAGCAATTGACAAGGTGGATTCGAACGGAATTGTTATGAAGTCCGTTGAACAGATGAGGTTAGTAAGCTTGCTGGGCTACAAGATGCCCGCAGCTGGCTCAGGAGAGGAGGAGATGATTAAGCAAAGTATTTAGCCTGCAGAGGTCGTAACGATGGTGATGAGGATGGTGACGATGACGATGATGTATAGGATCATTCTAGACGCATGCAGACTTGGAAAACTGATTTGTTTCACTAAGCCGCCGCCAGGAGCTAAAAACTTAACTGGGTGGGGTTTGTATATATCCATGGATAAGATTCCTCTATCTCCACTATCAGGAGCACAGTGGCCGCATGGGAAGTTCCTCGCGGAACGGGGCTGTGCCGGTGAAAACGACAACTAAACAACAATTCGCATCGAGGGCGCAACAGACGGGTAGTAAAATCTTCGTGTCATTAGGTATAATGCCAGCGTGAAGAGTTTGGCGCTCAATGACGCTCGGCCCGTATCGCGCGCCCTGCCACAGCCCGCATCGATCGTTTATTCGTCGAACGCTTCGACCAGCGTGGTCGCATGCGCCGACAAAAACGCCTGACCCAGATGGAGTGGACAGAGCGTATCAACTATGACGCAACGCTTCGGGTATACGGGGTCAGCGGCGGCGGCCATTAACGGAGGCGCGGCAGCACCATGCCACTTCCTTGCCGCAGACTTCGTGCAATTCCCTCTTTTTTTTTGTACGCCAGGCTACTGCGTCGTTTTAACGTGTCGGAACATGTACCGCGCGACGTCTTAAGAGATTAGACCTGCCAACTGAGTGGTGTACGGTACCGCTGAAGCACAAGGTTGCCGGGTTTCTGGAGAAAAAAAAGAAAGAGGGACAAATGCAAAGAAAAAAACACACTAAAAGTAGTGTGGGACGGGGAAACAAGAGGGCACTGACGACACTCCCTTTTCCCCCACTTCACCTCGTCTGTCCAAGCGCAGCACATCCAGCGTTCGCGTTGCGCGACAAGTGATGGTCACCGCTGACGCTGCCGTCACTGCGGCCTCAAGACAGGCGTCACTCGAGTGAAAGTCACACCCGGAGCAACACGAGAAGCTCGCGAAGAAGTCTTGGGAGTTTTCTTTCTTCGTGCTTTCGCTGCAGCGAATTAGCGAGTTGGAAAGAGAGGGGGAGCGCACCTAAACGCCTCCCCCTCCACCACTCTTCGTCAAGGTTCTAAATCACAGCGCCCCCTGGGGACGATGCCGACGCCGAGCTGTCGGTACGGGGACGTGTCACCGCGTCGGACGCACGTCACACAGACCCCGGGAAAGAAGACGAAGAACGACGATGCAGGGCAGCTAGACCCGCGGGCCGAGGACCCAGTTCAACCCAGTGTCGCGCGACCGGAACCCTCCGTGCTTCTCCTCTTCTAAGTACTTGCCAGGCGACAGTGCTGGGCGGAAGTGGGCCCGAGGCGCGCTTCCGCTTCCGTCGCCGAGTGACAGCGACAAATGAGAGGACGGGGAGGGAGGGGCCCCGTGGCGCAGGGTCCGCGGGTGCCGTGCTGCTCCACTTGTCACGAAGGCCCCTGTCTTGCCACGTGACCGAGGAGCGCTCCGCACCTGAACTGCACGGGCCCTCAACTCTTCTCACCCCATAGAACGGTTGCGTAACGGCAGACACGAGAGAGGGACGGGATGATTAACGCTTTATAAGGGACTGTGTAATCGAGCTTGGTAGGCACTGTGAAGTTACCAACAGCAGGTTGCTGATTCGTCCTCATAAGAAAAGTCTACAGCACTTGTAGTAGTACTACGAGACTTTTACTACACTAGCATGGAACTTCTGCAGTCGCAATTTCAAGGCTATATGGTTTGTTTAGGACAGTGCAGAAAAAAAAGTGACGGTCGATTTGCATATTTAGGCCAGTTATGAATTAGGTGCTCTAGCAATGTGTGGTCGTTATATTGTATTGTTTATCTTGTTCCTGTAATGTTCATTGTGGTCATGCTTTGTAATGCTTGATATACTGCTATGTGATTAATGTTGTATATCAAGTGTATTCTGTCTGTTGTGTGTCTTTGCATGGAGTGGATGATGCACAATAGATACATGACACAATGTTCATTACATGCGTTCAATGCATGCATATCAGTCATGGTTACCGTTCTGCAGAACATCCGGCGTCTGCGACGTTGACCTCGGCGGAGTGAGTGGGAAAGCAGACGACCCAACTGCCACCTATGTCACGGGACCTGGTGACGTCACCACAACCTGTCCGCCGTGGCACATGGCAAACACCTGTTGACCGGAGGACCAGAACGATAAATGGCTTTTTCCGTGAATGTGAGCTTGGGTACTACGTCAATAACAACAACAGCAAATGGTTCACAGCAGCTGAAGCTGTGCGCAGTGGCTTATCTATAGTATAATAAGGCATTCGGCTACTCTTGGTTGTGCTGAGAAAATAGCTGGTTCTCGTTGGTTTCGCCACGACTGGTGCCAGCGAGCTCAATGGCTCCCACAGCGCAGCAGGCTTCATAGCTCGAGTATACAGCAAGCCTGCATTTCGCTCCCAGGTTCGTCTAGCTTCGTCTTGGGCTCACTCTGAGCTGCCTTCATGAAGCGAGCCTGCGAACGACCCTCTACGTACGCTCGAAATCGGAAAATGCGCCCAGCAGTGCACTAAAAAGTCCCGACGTTCCGGAGCTGGCTCGGCTCCTTCCAAGTACTCGTCTGTGCGCAACGATTTTCGCGTCCCCTATAACTGTCCTACACCAAAGACCACACACAGTAGTTTATGGATAGCGGTTACGCTGCATACATGGTCACTCACGTGGCAGGATAGGTTATACATGTTATTCAGGTGACCTTCGAGGACGATGAAAAAGCGAGAGCTGAAGAAACGATGATTGCCTCGATAGAATAGTCGGAGTTCTGTGGTAGCTTCTGCAAGAACGACGAGATCCGAGGAAGGGTGCTGGAGCTGCCGCGCAAGAGCCCAATTTGCTTCTCCTCGCTAGGTCGAGGCGGAGGAGGTTATGACAAGAGGAAAGGCGCATTAACTAGCGCGAACCGCGCACTATAGCAATCGAGCTCGGTAGCGCCGCGAGGAGGATAGAGAGAGTGAAAGTAAAGGCCCATGCATTCCTGCACTCGCCTCCCGCATATGCGGCGGATAGTCTCTTGACGGACATGCCAACATGATTTTGTCGGCCCGATCACGCACTGTCGAGGTGAAAGAAGCCAGGCAGTCAACGTGGTCGGCGGAAAGCAGAACACGACGGCACTGGGCTCGGGGACGTACGGACGGAAGTCTCAAAAAAGGAGGCGACGGCGACGCGCGTTTCTGAAGGACGCGAGCTAATGAGGCGCCTGCGGCAGAGCCGTCCTCCTGGGACACGCGGAGCGGTGCGCTTTTTACGAGGGGCGACGAATCGATGCCCGAGGACGGGAGTAAAAGTGAAGGAGGAAGAACGCTGCCGAGAGCAGAGGCAGAGAAAGACAAGAATGGCGGAAGGAAAGCAGAGTGTATATAGGTATGTGCTGCTTCTCTCGGCTGAGGCGGCTGGGCGTACGAGAGCTCAAGAAGTTGCACGGAAGCGAGACTTCGGGTCGCCAGCTGTCTTCATCAAACTCGGCTCCCCGCGACATGCCTTCCTCTCCCCTTCACCATCTTTCTTTCCCCTCCTCAAACTCTCTCTCTCTCTCTCTCTGTTTCTGTACATATACACCATTATAATTTATTTTTGCTCAAAAAGAAAAATATAGAAGGAGGCCTACCCTCGATGGAGAAGGAACTACGGGTGAAAGGGAGAAGCCGAACTAAAGGGCGAGGAATCTGAGGCGGAGAGATGGCGGGAGTGTTTGAGGTAAGGTGCGCTTTCCCGCCTGAAGCGTTGAGGCAGAGCCGACCGACTCCGGACTGTCCTGTAAGCGGGCTTTTACGGTGTGACGCAGGCTTTTGGTATACATATACGGGCCAATTTTTCAGATACATTTTTTTGCCAGGCCAGTATGAGTGAGTGAGTGAGTGAGTGAGTGAGTGAGTGAGTGAGTGAGTGAGTGAGTGAGTGAGTGAGTGAGCGAGCGAGCGAGTGAGTGAGTGAGTGAGTGAGTGAGTGAGTGAGTGAGTGAGTGAGTGAGTGAGTGAGTGAGTGAGCGAGCGAGCGAGCGAGCGAGCGAGCGAGTTCAAGTTTATTCGTTAAAGGCATAACACAAAAAGAAATGTTACAGTAGGAGGTACCGAAGTACATAACTGTCAGAGGGACCTCCGAGAACAATGCAAGTACAAAGCAGTGAGTGAGTGGGTAGGTAAATGGGTGAGTGAGTTGGCTTGCGAATGAGTGAGTGGGTGAGTAGGTGGTTCAGTGATTGGCTGAGTGAGTCAGTGGACGAATGAGTGGCTTAGCGAGTGAATGGGTAGTGGGTGATTGAGAGGGTGCGTGAGTGAGCGACGCTAATATGCCGGAGTCGCTAAGCTATCGTCTGAATACGAGGATGCTACAGCACTCCTTAAGCTGGCACCAGTTTCGTAGGCCATGTACGTACACTCATGGAAAAAAGTTTACGGGATGAGGGCTCACAGAGAGAAAAAAAATCCAAAACTGTTGAAATGTGCCGCGCTCGGGAACATGGTAAGGAGCAAAGCGAAGAAATTCAGTCACGTATGAAAAGTGAGGCGGAAGTCAACGCAGTTCCCCAAGTGAAAAGTCGTTGCTGCGGTATGTGTGCAAGAGTTCCAAGACCACGGAAGCATGCCCCGCAAAGGGACGCACTTGCGTAAAATGCGGCAGACGAAATCATTTTGCAGCAGCACGTAAAAGCAAGTATGAATTTTGCCGCGAACGCGCTAAAAAGTGAAAACGTTATCGCAAAACAGCTACAAAGATGATCGCTGGACTGCGATCGTGAAATTAGAAGAAACGCCTGTTGTCTGCAAGCTCGACACAGGCGCGAACTGCTCAGTCATAGCGCGCAGCCATCTGCAGAAGATGACGCATAAGCAACCCTCAAACTGCGCTGTCGTTCTGAAAACGTTTTTTTTTTTTTTTTTTGGCTTTCAGAGACACGCGACGTAGTGTATTCGCGTTCATGTGACCGGGCCTGAGGAAACGTCTGAAACGGAATTCTTCGTAGTGGAAGACGAGGTATCCATGACTCTGAGCGGCTCAGTCGCAGAAAAACCAGGCTTGTTTCGTCGAATTGCTGCACTGAAACTACGAGATTTATGCGGCGCATTCAAGCCTTGTGAAGATGTTTTCACCGGATTAGGCGAGCTCAAGGGTGTCGTCTACGGACCGAAGCTCAAACCGGAAACCCAAGGAGTGGTAAGTCAGCACGCCGGATTCTGTTTGCAGTCGAGGACAGAGTGAAGTCATAGAAGTAGCCGGAGTAGCTTCCAAGGTGACGTAGCCAACAGAGTGGTCCAGCCACTTGGTCATCGTCATGAACTACAAGGTACGGATATGTCTTGATCCATCGGAACTGAACAAAGATATGCCGAGGGGGCATTATCCTATGCCAACGCTATAGAAGACACTGCACCGTCTCTGAACGGAGCCTTCTCGACTCTGGATGCCGCTACAGGGTTTTGGCAGATAAAACCGGATGAAGACGGCTCCAAAATTTGCACGATGGGTACTCCGTATACGGTCGTTACAAATTCCCACGTACACCTTTCGGTATTACTTCGGCTCCGGAAATATTTCAGCGTGCCATGCACAAAGTACTAGATGATCTCGCAGGCGCCGTGGTAGTCATGGACGACATTCTAGAGTGGGGTCGAACTATAGCAGAGCATAACACAAACCTTGTAATTGGGCTGCGAAGATGCCAAGAACACAATTTGAAACTAAATCGCAAAAATTGCGAGGACACTCTGGCAACTAAAGTGTTGCGAGTCGAAGGCCGACGACAGTATGTCATGACGAGTTCCGGTGGTCACACCGCTCCCGTGGCTATATCGATACCCAAATTATACATCTGTCGGGGATCTTGTGTTAATTGTGCTTAATTACTCATTTTTCCATCTAATTTGACAGAAATCCGACGTTTTTCCGGCCATTCTGTGACGACTTCCGGGTGATGTGACGTCACACCGTTCCCGTAGTTATATCGACGTCCGGGCTATTTCGACGTAGTTTCGACATTTTTGCCTGTAATTAAGTAACTAATTAACCTACAGTCATAAAATGTGACTTCTAGGTTCATTTTTTCCTCCTCTATCTGAAGCAACCATTGGTATTCTATCATTTTTAGTTCCCGAGTTAAACACGCGTGACCCGCTTTGTTAACGGACGACAGTATGAGCCATTAAAGGCTTTCGCCTTGAAAAGTGTCATTTCTTGCGGGAAGCTGTCAAGTATACCTCGGGCAAGTGTTCACGCGAGACGGGTTGAGCCTGGGATCCAGGGAGGCTGGAAGACATCTTTCACGCGCAGGCACCTTGCAACCGGAAAGAGCTACAGACGTTCTCGGGTATGGTGAATTTCGTCTCCAGCTTCATTCCGAACATGTCAACACTCACAGCTTTACTCCGAGAACTCATAAAAAGGAATGCTGCTTGGGTTTGTGAGGACAGGCATCAAGCGAGCTTTGAAGCACTGCGCAAGGCACTCGCAAAAGCTCCCGTATTGGCGTACTACCAGAAGGAAAAAACCAATCACCCTATCAGTAGACGCCAGCCAAAGTGGGATTGGCGCCGTAATAATGCAGGACGGGCAATTCGACGGAGCGTGGTGCATGAATGAATGTTTATTTAAGAAAGCGAGTGGTTGTATAGACTACGTCACATATTATATCTGTACAGTCGGGTGAAGCAGTTCAATGAAAAGCATTGAAGCACGACGGGACATGCATGCTCCGTCTTTTTGAATAATTGCAGCTGTCTCACTATAGATAGGTAGGCGAAATAATTTTTGTTGTGCGAAATTGCAGCCCGCAAACTTCTGACCATGACAGTACGTACCCCCTTCGCTAAAAGTAACCGAGCAGCAGGTTTCTCACTTCTGGGCCGTATAACGGGACCTTTAAGGCACTCCTAAAGACCAAAAATTGTCAAAACGTGAGAACAAGGGTTCACCTTACTTTACACAGATTAAGAGCTTAACTTAAGGGCTGCCTTAAGTGCTTAGCTACGCGGCTAAGAAACGAACCACTGTTGCTCGGTTACTTTTGGTAAAGACTGTACGTGCAGAGCTTCCCGGATGCACAAGTGCGCTGAGCTGTGCTGCCTAAGCAGCAAGGTAATCGGCCCAGTATTGGAAATTGGACACATACAGGGTCTCTCATGACCTATGCTCTCTACTAAACGCCTGGACAAATATAGGGTCTTTCATGACCCTATATATGTCCAGCCACCGCGGTGGCTCAGCGGTTATGGCGCTCGGCTGCTGACCCGAAAGACCCGGGTTCGATCCTGGCCGCGGCGGTCGAATTTCGATGCAATCGAAATTCTAGAGGCCCGTGTACTGTGCGATGTCAGTGCACGTTAAAGAACCCCGGGTGGAAGAAATTTCCGGAGCCCTTCACTGCGGCGTTCCTCATAGCCCGGGTCGCTTTGGGACGTTAAACTCCCTAAACCAAACCAAACCAAACCAAACCATATATAGGGTCTTTCTATATATGTCCAGGCGGTTAGAAGCATATACCCACACTGAGAGCATCGTGTTTCTCATGAAGCCCCCTCTAGCTGTCAAACTTTTCTCACCGCACTGAACATTTAAAACGGCTCCCGCACCACGCGTTTGACAGACGCAGTAAGAAGCGAGGATTACTCCACCATATTTTCTTTTGGCAGCGTGAAACACAGCTGGAGCATATGTCGACTCCAGTATACGTTTCTCTCTGTGAGATTAAACTGTGGCGTACAACTCCGAGACGGGAAACTGTTTGAACAACGAGATACACGCGTTACTACTCTGAAGTTTTTCAACCTATTTACGCGAGACCCCTCGTGCGTCGCGCTTGACAAGCGTATTTCCCTTCGCGATAGCAGCGCCTCCTCAAAGACGCTGCTCCGGCACGGAATGATGCGCCATCCCACGTGGATCCTCCGAGGAGGGCACAATTTTTCAGCCCTCGAAACGAAAACAAACATCGGTATTTTTCGCCGTCTGTGCGGTGCCACACCTCTCTCTGCTGCCTCGTCGCCGAGAATGAGAGAGCGCAGATAAAAAAATAGGGGGGGGGGGGGGGGGGGGTGCGTCGTGTAGTCGAGACATGAATCCGCGCCGACCGACGAGGCGAGAGTGAGACCGGGGGCTCGTCTTAGTGAGATCGGAAGTAGATACCGTGAAGTGCTGCATATAACCCCGGCTCTCTTTTTCATGGGGTAAGCGAGTCGGCGTCGGCGTCGTATGTTGTAGCTTCATCCGGCCACATGAACCCAGAAGTGCTTGGCCCGGAAAGCCGCAATCATGATCATCGTCACGATCATTTTTCTCTAAAGAGGTTTACATGCAGGTCGGCGAGCAATGTTACCATATTTCAGAGCTGCTGTAGGGTCAAAAGTGATGCACGGTCATGGATGAGTGAGTGAGTGAGTGAGTGAGTGAGAGTGAGTGAGTGTGTGAGCGAGTGAGTGAGTGAATGAGTGAGTGAGTGTGTGAGTTAGTGAGTGGAGTGAGTGGGTGGGTGAGTGAGTGAGTGGGTGAGTGAGTGAGTGAGTGAGTGAGTGAGTGAGTGAGTGAGTGAGTGAGTGAAAAACTTTACTGAACGAAAGAGCAGAGTGGTGGTCAGTAGGTAATGCCCAGACCATGACGGTCCCCATTCGACGGCCGTGACTTGAGTGTCTTCCGCTCCAAGCAGTGCCCCCGTTCAAAAGGGTGGCAGAATGCGAGCGTACCCCCCCCCCCCCACCCACACACACACACACACACCGTAGCCACCAGTAGTAGTTGAGTGTCTCGGTCGTCGCTGACCTTTGCTGAAAGTCACGCGTCAGGCGAGGGAGCAGTCACGAGATCTTGAGGTGGAGGATGCGCTTCACAATGCCAGATTATGTGGAGATGTAGGTTTGTCTCTGCCCGATGATCTTTTTAGGTGAGGAGAATATGGAACAGGTATCGCCACTTCTACGCATCTCCCGTCAGGAGTGATGAAAATGACAGCTCTTTTTTTGCTATATTCAACGATGCCAAGTTTGATGTTCGTCTGACTGAGAGGTCTAAAACACCGTTCTGCTCGACGTCGAAAAAATTGCGAGGACACTTTGGCAACTAAAGTGTTGAAAGGCGAAAGCCGAGGACACTATGCCATGACGACTTCCGGTGGATGTGACGTCACACCGTTCCCGTGGCTATATCAACGTCCGCGCTATTTCGACATTTTTGCAAATAATTAATTAACTAATTACTTTACAGTCATCGGCTTCTGGGTTCATTTTTTCCTCCTCTATCTGAAGCAGCCATTGGTTTTCTTCTTTTTTAGTTCCCGGGTTAAACGCGTGTGACACGCTTTGTTACCGGACGGACGACGGTATGAGCCATTCAAGGCTTTCGCCTTAATGTACAATGTGCCTGGGTTTTCACGGTACTTCCCTTCCCCACCAGCTCCTCTCTCTCCTTACTCCACGCCACGCAGTGCGTACGCACCCGTACGCAGCGTACACATCGCAGACCTCCGTCGCGACGACGATACGCACGTCTCGCGGTCTCGACCACAGCTAACGCAGGCGCGTGTGCCACTTATGTGCACGAGCCCATATGCAAGCCAGTCGAGGCGAAGGGAGAGGAGGTGTTCGAAACGAGGAGTGGGAGAGGAGGCATTCACCGCCCGCATCGGTGGCACGCTGGCTGCAGGAGTCTTGATTTGACACGCCGGAGCTGCTCTCCATGGCTGCGAAGATTTCGTTACTCGAGCGTCTGCGTGTGGCAGCGGCTGATTAGGACGCGAGATGGCGCCACACGCGGGGCTGGAAACGAACCGCGGGTTAGTGTAGATTGTGCGATGAACGAGAGCGCTGCGCTCCCACTGATTTGCCCACATGTGTGTGTGAACCAGGCTTCGTAACCACACCGAAAAGGCGTGCATCGCAAATAGGGTCCATGTGACTGAGAGACATGTGATGAGTCTGCCGGAGGGAGAGAGAGAGTTAACGGTCCTGATCTCATCGAGGTTCAGCAGCGCAACGTACAAAGGACGGCAGACTGAAGAAACGAGTGCACGGAACCGCTTTGCCGATCCGAAAACAGTGTTTTTTTTGTTTTACATCTTCAAGCTGACATCACAGCTGTGCATCCATCCAATAAAAGTCGCAGACGATCAGTTCGACCGATGCGGCTGTGTATGCGTTTGCATTCAGAGTCGTCCTGGCGTCTGCATCTCCTGCACATAGCTTCAGCTGCCAGGCGGCACATGTTGGTCTTTGAATTTGCTTTCACCATGGGTTTATGGTATGGGGAGGAGGCGTGTGGTCGGGTGCTGGGTGGGGGGCCTTTGATCAGTGGAGGCTGGTATGTGTGGACGCTCGTATTTGGGTGATGCATTTTCACCGGTGGGTGCCCGAACGTGCATCCGCTGAAGGGTGTCCCAGAGGAGGTACCTTCCGACCTCTCCAGTCAGACAGACGAAGCGGACGCCACCGCTTATGAGTTACAGTGTTCGTGTCTTCCCTCTCTGCCCACGTCTTCGATTGGCCACTTCTCCACCCTCCATTCCGCAGGCTTAAACTGACACTATACCGGACACATTATACGAAGATGGCAGTACTACTGCTAACGCATTACGAAATCGCATTACCACAAGGGTAAATGCGATCTGCAGAGAAGATGCCGATGCCAGTTTATTAACTCCGGGTAGCTGAGGGGCCTTTTGCTTAGTGTGCTGGAGTAGATTAAGAAGAGAGACCACTGCTAGTAATTTTTTGCTTGGAGTGCTCGCATGACCACAGAACACACTGCAAAGTGTGTTAACGAACTCGTTGGGCTGGTTGGTGCATTTTTGTTAATCATCTCTTGGCGCAGCATGAAGACACGAAGATCGAACTTCTGGAGGGCAGGTTTCGGTGGTGGGGTGGGTTGTGGATGACGTTCCTGGGAGGTGAAAGGGGGTGGGTGTGGAGTGGGAAGGTATATCAAGAGTGGCGTTGGGTTGGCGGCAGCCCCTATAGCTAGGGAGGTACGCTGGGGAGATGGATATTGGGTGGGTGGTCTAGAGGGCAGGGTTAGATGGTAGGGTGGGTTGTGAATGTGGTTACTGGAGGGTGAAGTGGCCGAGTGGGGAGGTATGTACATCACGAGTGGTGTTGGGTGGATGGCAGCCCCCTAGCTATAGGGAGGTGCGGTAGGGAGATGGCTGGCGGGTAATTTCTGGAGCGGTAGCGTTCGGTTCTAGGGTGGGTTGTGAATCTCTTGGGTTGTAAACGTCTGACAAATGCTTTACGTGCGTTGCCCTTATCCTTCCTTTCAACTTCACGCGACTATCATAAACTTTTTGGCAGCGATCCCATGAGTTCACTGATGATTTCAACATCCATGTTGCAGAGTATTGCGCATTGCGCTGACAATGAATTGAGCATCCCGTTCGCTTTGATGCACCAACGCCTTCGGGCATCTGCTGAACAGTAACGTTAAGTTCGATGGGCTTTTTACAGAAAGCTCCTCAAGGTGCTATCTATGCCGTAGAGGGAAACTAAACTGGAAAAACAACATCACGGTGCCAAACTCCCAGAGTCTTCACCTCCCTCGCAGCGCAGTGGCAGTTATAGCTATCTGCGATGCCTCCCCCACTTTTCTACGAAGTGGGCTCATGTCCGGGTCGCTTAAAACACGGCATTGACCGCGTCATCACCACATACAGGACTACCTCACCACAGTCTGAGTGGATAGTAGGTGACAAGGCAGTGCTACATTATCATTGGTCCCAACGTAGTACACATCACCCTGGCGCGAAGACGTCATCAGTCTTCTTGTTACGATATAGAACATTTCACTAATTCTAGGGCGCCTGAAAAAAGCTCACCGCCTTCTTTCGTTACCCCGGATGAGAGCTTACCCCGCCAAGGCTTACATCTACGACCTGCGCTTATGAAGTTTAGGTTAGGTTTAAGATTAGGTTAGATATTAGACGGAGGCGTTAGCAGCTAATTACTAACAGTGTTCCTGCATACGCTCCCGCAGGGAGCAGAGTTGCGCGACGGTCCGCCATTTTGTTCCAAGCTCTGCGGGAAAGCCGGTTGTCGTGTGGCAGGAGCCCACGAGAAGGCAGTTTAGCACCTCTCCTCCTCCCGGTGGGGACTTCACTATACCCCCTCAGTAGGATAACAACGCAGGCTGAGCTCAAGATGGGAGCGGCTGGCTACCTCCGGCTCATAACCGACACGGATTGGAACATTTGACGTCAGCGGGATCATGTGATCGCCGCTCTGCGAATAGCGTTACAAGCGGTGCGGGTAAAACAGTTGCGCAACTCTGCTGTCTGCGGGAGCATATATAGGAACCGTAATTACTAACTGCGCGAGTTCATGTAATTTGCTAGGTTAGGCTTAAGGTTAGGGTAATTTTAGGATTAGTTTTAAATACAGCAGTAAGAATGAACGGTTAACATTTAACTTCGTGACTTCAAGGCAGTTATAACGTAGGTACGTTTAAGATTAGGTTAAGCCAGGTTAAGTTTTAAAGAGATGCGTTAGCAATCAACACCTAACAATTGAGAAATAACTGCTTAAGTTCATGATAGTTTACCGTAGGTTTGGTTTGGTCAGATTAGGTTTAGGATTAGGCTTTAGCTGTAACGGCATGATATATTAACGATTCTCTGAAGAGACAAGAAGGCTTCGGCACGACGAGCTGGTGTCCGGGGTCAAATGGAAGTGATGCCTTTTTGACCGGGTCAGTTTAAAATTGACGAGCTTTTGTGCGTTTTGGTTTTTTCTTTTCGAAATCCCTACTACTACGACGCCGCGAATGCCAGAAAATCTCGGTGATAAAGTTACCGTTGAAATATGCGCTTGAGGATCCTCGATAATTCGAACTCGAAGCGGGCTAAATTATTTTTAATTACGAGTTTCTTCAAGTCCAGCATTCTCGGACAAAAGTTTTGAAAATAAAAAAATTGCAAGATACTGTTATGAAAATATTGAAGGCAATGGTCCATTCTTTTGATATGTAGCAAAATCTTTCTTTTAAAATGTTTCCATCGCTCGCACGAAGCAGTTAAGACTGCCATAGAAAACCAATAGGGAACGCTTTTGATAATAGTAAAAACGTTAAAAGAAAAAAATTCAAGACTGGCGTCGGGTGATCTGCGGATATATTGAATGTTATAGTGAAGTCTTACATTATATGAAAAAAAAAATTGTTTCCCGCTTTCCAAACGGTGTCCCGCTCAAAAATGGTTTTGTCCACAATTGTTTGGTATGAATAAGTTAACTTCAATGCACTCGGTGTTGACGGAACCATGGTTTTGCGCCGACTGGCGGTTTGCAAGCCGCCAAAACTGAAGTTCTAATTAACCATACTCCATTGAGTATCCGATATTGAGCTCACGGGTGACACTGGATCTTTCCAAGACACGTCATCCATTGAGAGATATATCTGTACCACCGTTATGAACATCCCCACTTCCACAAGTGTTATTACCGCGGCCATAGACGATTCTGACGGGGGCGACCTCCCAGTCTCCGAGAAAGCCCCGCTAACGCGTTCGAAATGAAGCGTGTATTCACCCGATTACCGGCGCGTTCTGCGCGCGGCGCCTTCTTGTTCGGGCGTGTCGAGCAGTGAGGGAGCACCAGGATGCCAGGGCGCCCCCCGCTGTTAGCGGGTGGTGCTGTTCAGCTTTCGTGGCTCAAAAACGACACGGGGCGCCGCGGATGAGTGGGGACCCGTCTCCGAGGAGGCGACGACCGTCGGCGCGTCCTTCCTGGGAAATTTAATTAACCCAGCTAACATCGATCGTGTCGGCGAAGGGACACAACGGAGACGAAGAACGCGGGGAAACGAGAATAAAATAGTAAGAAGAAAGGGGGGGGGGGGGCTATCGAGGGAGTGGAGTCATCAAGTGCGTGTCCGGTCGATAATAAGGCGAGGCGAGTGTCAGTGACGTAAGCCCGCCGATGGGGTTACGGCGTCAATGACCATAGTAGGGGCAGCGAGGAGGGAGGGACAGGTTGAAGATGCAAGTGCGCTGCAGCAGCTTCAGGTGAGCGCGCGCGGCACACGCATTCCGCGGCGGCACAGCGGCCGAAAGGGCAGCCGCCGCACTGATTGGAAGATGAGAGGAGCGTTGCTCACAGACGGGGGCAAAAAGCGCTGATGGAGCTGCCTGCACCTGTGCCGCCGCCGAGCAGCAGCAGCAGAGAGCCCCCCCGCCGGTGTCCGGCGCCGGTCGGGGCCGGTCGGCCCCCTTCTTCTTGCACCACCTCCTCCTCCTCCGGCTACCGCCCCACGCGGGGGCCTTTTTCAATGGCCACGGAATCCCAGCAGCAGCAGCGGCAGCAGCCATGGGCGGCGCCGGGAGAGGAGGCGACGCTTCTGAGGGCGAGGAGGGGGCTACGACGCGCGCCCCCAGCAGCAGGAGCAGCCCGATGCACGCTCCGGGAGCCCCAGCAACCAGTTGGTCGGGTGGTGTACTCCCTGAGTGGCCGAGGCGGCGGGAGCAACGAGACGACGGAGGGGACGACGACGACTCTTGCGCTGGATTCTCGCCGCGGGAGGAGCAACAACGCCGCATCGCAGCAGCATGTGTCGCGGGTCGTGTGTGACGGTGCGAGGGCGCCGGACGGTGGTGCGGCGGTAGTCGCCGCCGGTGGCCATGGATGTTGTCTGCCGCGACGAGGACACCTGAGAAGAAGACCAGTCGGCTGTGATGACGGTGCGCGGTGCTGCCCGCAGGTGGGCCGGCCAGGGCTCGGATCGTGCCACTCGCGCCGCGGCCGGCAGTTAGCCATGGCCAGCCGTGTCGTGCTGCCCCCCAGCCTGTTGTGCTTCGTGGCCGCGGCCCTGCTGCTGCTGCCCGCGGTTCGGGCGTCGGGCTTCTTCGAGCTCCAGGTGCTGGGCATCGAGAACCCCGGCGGACTGCTCCTGGACGGCGGCTGCTGCGGTTCGCGCTGCCCCGGCCGCTGCAACACCTACTTCCGGCTGTGCCTCAAGGAGTACCAGGCGCAGGTGGACCTGTCGGGAGCGTGCACCTTCGGCAACCTCACGTCTCCGCTCATCGGCGGCAGCTCCTTCTCGCTGCAGACGCACCCGGACCGGCAGCTCCTACTGAGGCTGCCCTTCCACTTCCGATGGACGGTGAGTGCAGCCTCACCTGGGGGTAATGGCCGGCCTGCTCGGTCAAGCCTGGCAGCGGCCGGCTACCGCCGCGGCGTTCCTGCCCCCGAGGAACCTGACGGAGGAGCTCGCGAGACACATCCTTTGGCTCCCGCTCCGAGCATGCTCCGCGTGCCACCGTCGTCGCCCCCCTTCTCATCTGCATGCGTCCGCACGCGCTCCGCTTAGTCCCCCCCCCCCCCCCCCGTTCTTTTTTACTGTTGGTCCCCCAGGCTGTGGACACAGCATGTATACACTCTTTCCACTGAGACGGGCCAGCGCTCCCTTTCGGCCCGCATACCGACACGCGCTCTTGGTGACTCCGCGAGACGTGCGCGCTGAAAGTCCGTAAGATTTTGCGCGCAGATATGAAGCGATGTGGCCCTTACTTCAGATAGCGACGTTGGATGGTCCACGGTCTTTGCGGTCTTACTGATTTCAGCTGCACCTATACCCGGTGCTGGTCAGGTGGGGGCAGCCCGCCATTGTGGCGCCCATACGCGTGCCCTCTCTGGACGGGTTAAGAAAGCAGCCGCTGTGAGACGGCAGGACCGGTCACCGCGCCTATATCACGGGGAACGTGGGCTGGGATAGGTTTCGGGCCTCCGCTGGCTGCAGTGGTGTAGGGGCCGAGCACATGACTCTGCGTCGTGCTCCGACTTGTCTCTCAGAGTGAGAGGACATGAACTCGCATTCACACGGCTTCGACGACCGGGCGACGATGACACTGTGCGCGTCTACAACTTGCGCATGATCTGAAAGTGGTGATTTGGATGCATGCCCGACTCTTACTGCCCGCATGGCATACACCGCGAAGATGAAAATAATACCGTTTAGAGTGGTTTAAAGTGTGTGCAAACAAGTAAAACTAGATGCATTTAAGGCCAGGAAAGGAAGCACTGAGATGCAATAGAACTATACTATCAGGAATGTGTTTGATCACTGTGAGCTAAAACGCTCCATATGCAAGGATTTGTATATTTGCTAGGCATAGGAAGTTACCGGTGGCTGGCATAATTCGAAAACACTGATTTTTAAAAGGATTCCCCACAAGTGGAGGTGATGTTACTTGCGCCATCGTCTCCTCATGCCCCCCCTCCCCTCAAAAAAAAAAAAAAAAAAAAAAAAAAAAAACCTTGAGGCTCCGCTCGTCGCAACATCTACCGCATAGAGAGGGACGTGACATGCTTAGCTCCCAAACTGACGAACCGTTGTGTTCTTGTCGTCATTCAGCTGAAGCGCTTTCGTAGGCAGTGCGCTAAATCTATGGCTACTGACATCAAGGCGTATTGGACACGCCGCAACTTGCTGTTTCACTATTTTCAAGAATTGTCCATGCCTCTTCATCGCCCACATGACATACTAGCGCTGCTGGAATTCTTGTGAATGCGATTTAACTAGTGAGGTTACTATCTCCACTGAGATTCCTGGAGAATACGCTTATCATCGTTTTCAACCTATCAGTCCTCGGCCAAGGGCCGAAAGATCTGCTGAAAGTGGCTGAGTCTCAGTCAATAGCGAAAAACCGGTTGCGACTCAACAAATCATACTATACTGCGTTACACATAACATCGACATTTCCGAAGTGCGAACGCTCTCCGCCGCACCCCTATGAATTTGTTAGGTTTATCTTATGGGATCGGAATTTTTCCTTTTCATGATGAGAATCGGCACAATATATTCTCACTTTTTTTACGAATATCCTTCTGAGTGTCTTATGTTTCAAAAGTACATTGTCCACCATGTTCCATGTTGGTGATTAAAGCGGAGTTTTCTTCTGACTTTATGACGAGTTTTTTAGCATGTTCATGTTACTTGTCTGTAATGTCTTTGGTGAGCATTTTAAAGCTAATCACGCACATGTTTTAAGCGAGAAACTGAAAAACTATTTTCGTGAAGGGAGATGCTAAGACACCCTCTAGCAACGGTCCAACCCAGCATGGTTGCGCACCAGATTCTGACGCTTGTTTCCGTAAGTGACGGAGAAAAGTGTGCTACGATGTGTACTTCAAACGCGTGTTTATTTCAACATATTCGTGGCGCCGCCTTTCGTCTCTGTACCGCAAATTTTAAGTGTGCATGACAGGCCAGTGTTGCTGGTTGAGCTTGCAAAACGTTGAATTGCTCTTCGACACGTAACACTTACTTGTGTGACAATAAAATCAAATTGTGCCTATAGGTTGTTTGTCACACAACTGCAACCGCCGGATTAAACATACGTTGGCACTCTTTCTCCTGTCCTGCGCTTTTTGACAATGCTAGCTTGACCAAAGAACGACAAATGAATCTTCATAATACAGAAACACTTTGTTCGACGTTTCTTAAGCGATTCCTAGGGACCTCTGTAGAATCGAAAGATGCGGAGGGCGTTGCAAGCTGGCATGCAGGGCGGAAATGTCGAGCGCATAGTGTTTTGCTCAGCTCATCCTGGTTGAAACTAAGCTGGTTTAAATTTCGTCAAATAAAAGGCATGCACATTTCAATGACACGAAGTGCTGTTATAAAAGTAATACATCTTGCACCATATGTGAAAAAGAAAAAAAGCTCCGAACGTAAGCGACCGGCCGAGTCGACTTCAATGAACTCGACACTGTAAGGGCCCACACTGCCGCGCTTATCCGCAGCGACGGGATTCGACAAGGCGGAGGAAGCTTGTGTATAAGCATGCACTATCGAGTAGCGTCGTATACAGACAATTTAATTAAACTCCGGAAAATCAAATACGATACCGAAGCATATTGAACTGGCCATGCCCAATGCGAGCTGGCTCTCGCGAGGAGCAACCCCGATATAGCACACACTGCCAGGTATAGATGGGTGTTAGCCGACTGAAATGAGTTTCACTCTGACGTCATTGACGTACCTCCGCGGAGCTTTACCAATTGTGAGAGATACTTGCAGTCGCATTACCACATTCGCTATATGCTGGCTCTAAAGACAAGCACGGTGGTGCGTTCGAGGCTCTGTACGCGGAAGATGTGCATGTGCACAGACTCCGAGAAAAGCGTCGCCTGTTGAACCGAAGCGACACTGGTCGCGATAAGCGACCGCTTAACCGCATGCACGCGCGGGCGGTCGCAGATTACTTCCCTGTACGCGATAATTTCCTCCTAACGCACGCGTGGCCGCAAGGTTGATCCAGAATACGTGACATAATTTCCCCCGAGCGCGCGTTGAACGGCTCTCTTTAACGGATAGCCTTCCGTGGCAGATAGCCTATTCCGCGTTCGCCTTCGCAGAGCTTCCTGAATAGTTAGGTGTACTTTTCCTGCGTTGCGTATGGCTTGCGTCACGCATGCGCACGGAGTCCATAGCGCACTCGAGGCATGTCGTAGGCATGTTTCAAGGTTATTGCTGTTTTAGTGCGGAAACTCTACTTAACGAGGTCGAACCCAACCAAGAATCTCGTGTGAAGTCTCGGAGTAACTGGGGTTAGTACGGAGGAGCGTAGCGCCAGCTGCAGTCAATGGGAGGAGGGTGTTGCGCCAGCTGCAGCCAATGGGAGGAGGATGTTGTGTCAGCTGCAGCCAATGGGAGGAGGGTGTTGCGTCAGCTGTAGCCAATGAGAGCAGGGCGTCGCGCCAGCTGTTGCCAATGAGAGGAGGGCGTTGCGCCAGCTACAGCCGAGTGCAGAGAGGGTGTGAAGATGAAGAACGAGAAACGCGGTTGCGTGCACATGGCAGATGCCAGTAATAAGATGCGAAGAACAAGCATATACTTTCGCACATGTGATCGGTTTAACTAACGTTAAAACTCTACACCACTTTGTTATCTGCTCCGAGCACCCTTAGTTAACGAGGATCGACATTATTGTTTTTAATGTGGTGTGCAAGAACGTCAGGCCATGCAATGGTAGCAAACAGTAACACATATTAACATGTGTGATGTAATGGAAATGTTATATATCGGTGTGTATACGATATGCGGGGTTTTACGTTTTAAAGCTGCACAGTTGGTTATGAGAGACGCGGTATAGTGCAGAGCTCCGGATTAGCTTAGACCACCTGGGGTTCTTTAACGTGCCTGACATCGCACAAGCTGTTTTGCATTTCGGCCCCAACGAAATGCGGTCGCTGCGTCCGCGTCCTTGAGCACCGCAGCCGAACGCCATATATCAAGGAACTGTGTATACCTTGAGGGCACGATAAATGAAACGAAATCCACAGACCCACCGTGACAGGTGGGAAATGTTACGTCGGCAAGCGAATAAATTGCAAGCAGTACACCAAGATGACGAGTAACGAAATTGTAATAACCACGAAAACTACCAGCATACGTGCACAATAGAGTTTTGCTGTTCCAATGAAATCGCAACGAAAAATAAAATAATGACGACTGACGAAACAAAAGATCTCCCGCGATGCAAGCAATATCAGCAGGAATTAGGGTGGCGGTGTTTGGCAGAGATTGTACGACGGTTTTGGAAACGCAGCATCGGCTCCCTTTAGATTTCAACGAGAGAAAGAATCTGCGCGAATGTGCGATATGCGACGAGCCGATTCGGAGCTCGCATTTTCTCCCCTTGTGTTTGGCGCTGTTCTGCGATGTTGCCGTTGAGGAACTGCTTCGAAGAATTCAAAATCATGGAACGGTTATCGTGCACTTTCAACGGGCTGTAACGACAGCAAATCCCTTTGAAGGGCGCCCCAGTACAGTAAAGCTTATAAATGTTGTTGTGTTGGGTTTAATGGCACATAGGCAGCCAAGGCCATCATGCGCCAAGCACTAAAAATAAATGTGCGCGCAGTCCAGCTAGAATATGCTATATAGAGCAGAAAAAGACTAGGAAATGAGGACCTCGTTCGAACCTTCATATGGAGGAAGCCAATATCCATTGAACCTGTAGGAAAGCATAGGGGAACGTTTTTATTTTTACTTGTGGCGTTAATCGGTGACAAATCATAGTTAATTAGTCTTTTACCTGAAGGATAATTGATTAGAAAGTATACAAGGAAAAGAACCACATGCCACCGATGGGATTCGAACCGACGACCTCCGGAAAACATTACCGTTTGTTTTGAGGTTTCCTTCATACTATACTATGCATTGTTCTCGAGATGTTGCAATTTGAGTGCGGGAAACATTTGTGGTTTCCTTCCTACTATACTATAGATTATTTCTGAACTATTGCTATTTGTCTGCGGATTATTCGTGTTGCCAAATGAAAGATTGCTTTTGCGCAGTTAGGAAATATGGTGGTTTTCAGTGAAATTTGCCGCTGATGAAAAATTACATACTTTTAGCGCCGAGCTAGGTATGTATACGCATTGTACGCTGTAACTGCCTGACACTGGTACAAACATTTATGTGTCAGTAAAACAAATATGCTTGGAGCTTTTGACAGCCTACAGGAGCATCCCTCCGTGATCTCACCTTTAGGGATTTCTGCAGAAATAACTTATTAATAGCGATAATAAGCGTTTGTTTATTTTCAAAAAACAGGCTACAGTTTAGGGCCTGCCTGAGCTATAGAAGGCTTGCAAGGCAATCTCCGGCAGATGACAGCATGGCATGAGTAAGAAAAGTAAAATGCATTTCAACGCTTCGAAAAAAGAAATACAGAAAGAAAGTTAGCATGTTATCAAATATAGTTAGCTCTTTCCTTCCGAGTTCGCGCTGTTTGAGTTGTCGATTAATCTTCTCTAGTGCTGCCAGTAATAGCGTCCTCCTCGTATGCCTCAGCTTGCAGGACGACTGTCCTCACCCGCTCGTGACCACGAGTTTGAACATAGGATCACAGATGTTTGTGCTTATTACTATTTTTTTTTTGTCAACAACTAAGTTTGCTTTCGTGGAATCAAGTAGATTTTGATTGTGTGACTGGTCGCCATGGGGCGACAGGTTGCTGCTAAGCGAAATTCACTTCTATTTCCTTTAGGCAATCTATAGACACTGTATGTAAAGCTCTACGTAATATCCATATGCTTTATATGAAACTTTTCCGTAGAACATTTCGTGAATGACTACCATATGCTTTCTTGATTTTTTTTTTCTAATCAACCGCGTAGGAACTGTCTATGCACACAGATAAAATAGCAAGTTTCACGCTTCATAATTCAATACCACTAGTAATCAACTGCACTAAGACCGTCCACAAAAACTAGTTGTAGTCAGCGCATAGACAATCTACTGACTCGTAGCATTTAGTAAACTAACGCAAAGAGACTGTCTATTCGTACGTGTGCCTAAATATAGACTACCTGCATACAACCTTCTCAGACAACGCGTGGCTACATCAGGCCACGCTGTATATACAGTGCTGCAACCACTTATAAATACACGCATTGCAGTCCCCGCTCCCACGCCCTTTGTTCCCCGGAGCGGTTTCTTCCGCAAAAGGAAGCTCCTTCGGGCGCGCGCTTCTAATCTCCTCATCCAGCTAATCTCCGTAAGCGCCGCAATAATCTCCGCTTTCCCCTTCTCTTCTACGCCGCAGCCCGGTCCCCGTTCCTATATACGAGTCGTTACGATCACCGAGCTCAGCGCAAGACCCAAAGAAAACAACGGTTTCCTTTTTTTCCTCTCTCTCCGCGACGACGAGACGCTCCGTTCTCCGGCATATGGCGAACGAGGATCGATATATATATATACGCATACACAGACACTCTGCGCTCATATAGACACGGATACATACACACACACCCTTTCTACGCGGCGTGGCGGGCGCATTTTTATCCGCGGCTGCTTTAGGCGGCCCGCATCGGCTCGCCAGTCGAGGCTGGACGGCAGCAGCGATATAGCGAGGCCGCCCCGAGCCGGGCGCATAAATAAAAAGTTCGAACCGGTATACGCGGCCACATGGGATTGTCGAGGCAGCAGGTGGGTATAGTATAGACGAGACCGAGAAGAAGGAACGAGCGTGTAAGAAAGAGAAGAAGGGATAGCCGTACCGGAAGGAAGGAAGAAGGATTCGAGGAGGGGGGGGGGGGGGGAGGTCTACAAAACGCTTTCTCTCGCGCCGGCGCTCAACGCGGAACACGTTGGCGCCGAACACGGTGGTGCACATACATAAACAAGCGACCGATCCAGCGGCCCGCCGGGCGTAGTGACCACACCCGACGGAAACTCCAAGGGCGTCCGGCCTGGTCTAGATACCGGCGGACGCCGCCACTCCCGCCTCGAAGGCACGGCTTGCTCGATGGCTGGCTGCGAAGCCGCCGTTCCGTCCGTCTGTCTGTATGTGCGTGTACACGCTTGTATGTTCGTAGCGCGGACGCCGCGCGCATGTGTGTATGCGCGCACGGCCGCTCCATCAGGGCGTGTGGGGATATCAATCCGCGCGCACGACTGGTGTTGCGCTTGCGTGCGTGCGTTTGTGGCGGCGGCGGGAGCATTTCTCGAGAATCCGATGGGAGTGGACGGGCCGTGCGCGAACGGTATGCAGATGGGTTGTATTGGCGGATATGGGGGCGCAGTGAAGCGATCGGAAAAAGGGCGACCGAATGGGCAGAATTGAATAATTATCGAACAAGTGGTGCTCGCCTTTGAAACGAGTGCAACGAATCAGCGTACAGGTTAACGTAATAGCTTATAAATATTCATCGCGGGCTTTACGGGCAACAAATCAGAAGTCGGATATTATCTGTTGCTGTTGACTAGTGCGTGATCGAAGGCATGGTCACCTGAGCAGACGAACGAATAAGGAATTTCTTAATATTCGTATTCTGATTCTTTTTGTCTTTTCTATTAGTGATGAATTACAAAAGAAAAAGAGAAATATTGCTCAAACTGCAATGCATAAAAAAAAATTTCAGAAGCCATGTTGACCCAGAACTTGTACAAAAAAAAAAAAAAACCAGCCGCACGCACTTCGTAAGCTGAGTTGGAGCAGGAGACGTATCGACATTCGGTCAGCTTTACTATTCAGTAAGCATCCGGTAATCACTTGCGGAGTGGTCAAACAATGCTACCGTTCGATCAATTCTGTAACCGGTAATCTTTACTGACTGCCGAGCGATATCGGGCGTACTGCGCATGCGCTGTTATCCGCGTATCAACAATCCTATACCACGGCCGCCATCGCTTGTCGCCGAGGCGTGCGCTGTCGGTGCAGGTTCCAGGGAATTGACTCGCGTGTCGTGCTCCGCTGCCGCGCACTTTTCGCATTTTATTCTCGGGTTCTTATCTTCGGCGCCGGCAAAAGCGCACGAGTGTCGTAAGAACCGACGGATGGCGGGGCTGTGGTCGTGGGGGCGACTGCGGTCGTGATGTCGGCAGGCGGGCAGTCGTGACTCGACCAAAGTTGTGCGTTGGCGCGACGCGAAAGATGTCGGTCGGTCAGCTAGCGAGAGTCGTACCGGAAGTCTCTGCATGCAGTGTCCGTGGGGCGCCAAGTCTTTTTCTTTCTTTTGTTCTTCTGTTGTGTGTCGTTATTTTTGCTGTTGTCGTTACTGTAAGTTTTATGCTGCGGAGAGATCGAGCTGTTGCATATGCATCGGCGTCTCCGTTCCCTCTCCCTTTCCCAGGAGAATGGAATATGAAATGAAAGTCTCAATATGGCTGCACGCCGCAGCTACTCAGAAAGATGGTAACAGAGCTTTTAATATTTACAAAGAGCAAATAAGAAAATTACACGCGAAATATTTACTTATTCTTCACGTACGGGTTTGTCAAAATCATACAATAATCCACATACTGGATGGAATCGTGGCGGTATAGTACATACAGTCAATATATTTACAGTGTGCTTATTTGTTTCCTTCTCTTACATCTATACCGTTTCTTTTCGAGAAAAGCGCAGCATAAAATGAGTACGTAAATAATAGGAATAATTAAGAACCAATTAAGTGTAGGTAAAGGAAGATGAATAGCTGCACACTGCAAGCACGAATATGCCTATATGGGAGTCAAAACAGTCCTCCAGTGCATTTTCTTTTCTAAAAGGGAGTAAGAGGACAGCTTATTTCCTTATTACTCCTCTCTGTTTGGAGTGTAGAATCTGAGTACTCGGCTGTTCTCTTCAGCCTACATCTAAGCACGGATCAATAATGGAGAAATATTTATTTTTCAGTAGAAAACGGAAAGCTGGGAACATTTTGTGAGGGAAGCATGCACCGCAAACCTTCTGTTTTTTTTTTCTTTATACGGCTTGTGAGTTCGTGCGCTTTGGAAGGCAAGCTCGACCGTCTTTCCGACACCTGTACTCTATTCCGTCACAGCGGGGAATCGACAGCGTGTTACGTTCGCGCAAGCGTGCGCATATAGCTGCGGTGATCTGTTACAGGTGCGAAATGCGTCGCATGCATTATTAAAGAGCTAGCGAAATTGATTTCACTCTGTATCGATTCGTATGTGTCATTGTATGCGTACACAGGCGTAGGCGTGAGCGCGCTGACTTTTGTAAAGGAACGACATTTATCTCCCATGCCTCGACTCGAGATTCACATGGCGCGCATCGACGACATCGAATTAACGCTGTAGCCGCGAGAACACTAGGTCACGTATGCAAAGCGCTGCTCGCAGGAACGAGGTATACGCAAGGGCAACAGTTGAAACAATGCTACGATTCGGCATCTCGTGTTGACAATACTCTCTAAATACCAGTACTCCTATATGGGAATAAAATGGGTGTAAACTGTCCTCTAGTGCACTCTTTTATAAAAGGAAGTGCGTTAGAGGACATCTTACTCCCTTCCGTGTTTTGAGTGTACATCATGCGCGCTGTAAAACTGCCGCGAACATTTAAGACAGAGTGCTATACGTATGCTTAATGGAATGCGAATTTTATTCGTGGTGCAAGCAACACTGACTGATCGAGCCTTGTCTTGGAAACACGTGGTGTTGTAAAACTCAAGGCGATGGCTTTCGGGAGGTTTTTTTTCCCTCGTTTTAATCTTCAAGTTGAGTTTACCATAGAAATGCTAGGGGATTAATGCTCGGTGTTTAGTAATCTGTTGGATCAAAGACAGGACGAGATGACTGAATGCATTGTTTGCGTGTGTCGTTGAATGGTGGAAACTAACACTCCCAACCCTTTCAAAAACGCAGTTTTTAAGTGGTGGGTGAAAATGTGCTAGGACAGGAAATTCGTGGACGTCTGCCTGCGGCAGATTGGTTTACAGCTGCGTGCGAGGGTTGGGATTAGGAGCGAGGTGAGGTGAAAGAGATAGAGATGCGTGAGTTGCGAAATCATGATAGTTATTGCAATGATGGAGCAGGCGCAAACGCCTCATGCTAACCTTCGCGGATTCTACTGACTTACTACAGAGGGTCATCAAAAGGCTCTGTAAAGTCAATCGTGCTTGGAATGGAAACTTTCGGTGATTCAGAGTGCTAGCGAATCGTAGATCCACAGATGCAGGTAAGCCTCGATGATGACATACGGTGTTTGACGAGATGCTGAGACGCTTTCGCTCTTGTGTCGGATACTACGTGTGCGCGCGGTTTTGATAACCCTGCACACTGTATGTTGTAATGTAATAACCAAACGCGTGTTAATTAATTTCGACGCGGTTGGCTTTAGGTTAAGTTCAAGTCCTGTTTTCGGAACCACTCTTCGGAACACTCTTAACGACAAAGACAGTAACGACTATCTTCCTTCCTTCCTTCCTTCCTTCCTTCCTTCCTTCCTTCCTTCCTTCCTTCCTTCCTTCCTTCCTTCCTTCCTTCCTTCCTTCCTTCCTTCCTTTCTTTCTTTCTTTCTTTCTTTCTTTCTTTCTTTCTTTCTTTCTTCTTTTCCTTCTTTCCTTCTTTCTTTCTTTCTTTCTTTCTTTCTGTCTCTTTATTTATTTCTCTCTTTATTTATTTCCTTCTCTCTCTCTATTTCTTTCTCTCTCTCTCTCTCTCTCTCTCTCTCTCTCCTTTCTTTCTCTGTCTTCCTCTCTCTCTTTCTTTCTCTCTCTCTTTCTTTCTTTCTTTCTTTCTTTTTCATTAGTCTCATTAGTCATTCGCCGGAAAGGTGAAAACGCCGAGATAAGCAAACGAGTGACATTCGCCGCTGTCCGAAGATCGGGAAAATCGGGAGAGGCGGAAAGCCACAACACGCGGATAACGAGATCACCCGACATGCTAATGTGGCCTTGGTGGCGGCTTCCTCGGGAGCTCGTGTATACGTCGACGGAATTCGAGAACCTTCGTAACAACCTCTGAGACAAGGAGACGGAACCTACATAGCTGAAACTTGTATAGCCGAAGTCCAAACTGAAAACATGCTCGCGCGTGGAAGTTACAACACGGGGTGTAGCGTGTACTAAAGCCGTACAATTTTAGCGCCGCGACCCATAAATAACTCCCTGACAACGGTCACTTTTTGGCACACGACGAACGCACGCACGGAACCATGTGTCACGAAAGAACGGATTTAAAAAATCCTCACGTCGAGCAACGGCGCCGCGGGTTGCTGGGTGCATTTATGCGCTGGCCGTGCGGGCTAAACTTAATTGCATCCGCGGTAATTAGCATTGGAAACCGAACCGCGGGCGTGCCGAGCTCTGCGCTTAATTCTCGAGCGCGCATGCAGCAACTGCTTAGTGTGTGGTGTGGACGCGTTAGGACCCTCCCCCTCGAGAGAAGTAAATGTGGGGCAAGGCTGCTCGTGCTGCAGGACGAGCGTGTGATCGGCGAAACGCGAGCGGCGTGCGAACGTGTCGCGCGTTCGTTACGCGCACGTTAACGCCTGGGCGCAGCTATATAGCCGCTATGGGAAAACGCTTCCTGATTTCGTCTGTCTGCAAATACGTTAGCGCGCTTAGACGTGCCGAGATTTTTGACGAGGCAGTGATTGCAATTAGGGCGCGTCTACGAGAGTGAAGCAAAGCGGGTTTGTACGGACTGTTGCGACACTACCCTTATAAAAATGGTCTGTGGGCAGTCTATAGACTTCTTATAGACTCTATATTGGTATTTCTTCTTGTCTCTCCATAGTCCATAAAACTTCGGTTAGGCCTAGTTGGTACATGTTGCTGTTAAGACGAAGGTTGCGCAAACACACTCACAACGAAGAGACACAGAGACAGACACAGGTGCTATATAACTATATAAACTATCTATGGACTATAGAAACTATGTAGTATATAAACGATCTATGGACAAAAGTGTACTTAAAGTGTATGGCCGTAAACTATAGATTGTCTATAGGCTTTCTATAGCATTTGTATTGCCTATAGACTGTTCTCTAGGATTTGTCCATAGTCTACAGACTTTATAGGCAGAAGTCTATGGACAGTCTACACACTGTCTACAAATTTTTTTTGTAAGGAATAACCGCTCACTACGCGAAAGCTGCTTGTTATAGGTGGGTCGCCACTGCTGCAGATGACGTGGAGTTACAATTAATTCTGGTCAGATCAGCTGAGTATACGCCACGTAAGCTTTATTATTGAAAAAGAAGAGTATCGTATGCCATTTCTGTGTCAAATACCAGGGCGAATAAGCAAGTGGATTAGCTGCGAGAAGCATTTTAGGGTGCGCGTTTAGCGTTGCAACATTCTATATATTCTAAACACGAGCAATCCTACATGAGAGTAAAAAGGGGTAAATTGTGCTTTAGTGCACTCCATTTCAGGGGCATGACTTAACTAAGGCTACTGTATTATATGCATGGATGAAACGTGTTCAAAACAGACAAAAAAAAATATTTAGAACACCCATTAAATGATAACACAGAGCCCTAGAATAAGCTACTTCTCCATGACTGGAAAGCGGAGATGCGTCTTATACACGAAAACCCAGTGGTCGCAGATCAAAAGCTTTCGCACCATGTAGCAATAATAACAAATGAACCGGCGGATTCTCCGATCGGAGCCTAAAGCAGACAGGCCTCGGCATGTTTCTGCCTCAGACTGGCCAGCGAAAGTAAATAAATAAATATCAAGCAAACGAAAGCATATAAACAGACACGATCCATCGGAAAGCCATTGTTAGCAGTAATGGAGGAGTCGACTCCAGCGCCCCCCGTTCTCCAGTGGGATTTCCACATACGCGAGTGCGATTGAAAGAGGGCGCGCGCCCGCTCGCGGCTTGGCGGCGCAGACGATAACTCATGCGGCAAACGATAGAACAATAAACTGAGTAACGACTGCGCGCCAGTTCAAACGTTTTGCCCCCTTCAAACTCCTTGCAAACGGCGGGGTGTATATATTTTATGGGGCACAATATAAGTGGGACAGGTTTACAGTGACTTTGTTTTTCTTTTCCTCTCTTTCTTTTTCTGTCTGCGAAAGCGCTTGATTGTTCGTTTCGTCTGCGAACGCTCTCGATTTTTCGTCTGCGAGCGCTTTTGGCATTTTTCGTTTGCGAATGCTGGAGTGGAACGCTAGATAATAAAGGGAACACGACGTCTTGACAGTCCAAGGCCGCTCCGTTGCCGGGACGCCGCGTAACATAGTCGCCATATTTTGCTGGGTCTGCTGCCACCTGAAATACGACGGGCCACTCTGAAAGGCGAGTGCGGCGTCTGCGTATTGCGCTACAACCGCGCAGGCGCGATACGGCCGACTGGCGGGGAATGCTGGAATGCAATTCCTCTACGCTGTGTCCTGGAGACTTCGAGCAAGAAAGGAAGGGGAAAAAAAGGAGTTGTAAATTAAGTTCCCTCTGTAGCGAATAAGCTCGAGCTGACGTTTACGTGTTTAACGTTTACTGATATATGGTATACAGTCGTGCGCGCTGAGTCCTGAAGTTGCCTGCGACTGAGGCTGCTGCATGGAAAGCGAAACTGAAAAATCTTGACGAACGTTAACAGTCCTGTTCGTATTTTTAGAGTGAAGCATTTATCCAGAGCTTGCACCTGCACATTCCTGCAATGTTTGGTCCTTCGGGCCCCGATATACATGTTTTTTTTTTTTTATTATTACCACTACTTCAATGCTTGTGCGTTCAAAGAGGCCCGCTTTATATCACTTCGCCGCCTAATGCGAACCCGAATATGATAAGGGAGGCGATATCAGTACAATGCTACAATTGACCGTGTTTGAAACAGAAGCCCAACACAGCGCCGCAACACAGAACTGCTCGCGCAGGCCTTCGCTGATAACACTGGCGGTGAGGAACTCAGGAACATGTGTTATACTATATATCGAATCTGTCCAAATTTCTAGTCCCTGCGCATGTAGTACATAAGGTATAGAAGGCATTGGTTGAGCGAAACCCGATTATCCGAATTCTGCGCAGAACGAATATGGCACCGTGCACTTCCTCATTGATAACGAAGCTACACACATACATGCTTTTCAAAAAAAACAGAATTCGCGATTTAACGAAGCATTTATCAGTTGCACTGCCTGTGACTTATTTATTTTTATTTTATTTATCACATACTGCGGACCAAATATGGTCCAAGCAGGAGAGGCACAGTACAAAACACAAAAGTGCAAAACTTCGACCTTAAAAAAGAAAAAGAAAAAAACATGCATAACGACGAAAGAAGTACTAAAAAAGACGACCAGCACTTATATGACGCTAAATAGGCACAGGAGGAAAGAAGCAACAGGCAGTGTCAACAACATAGCGCTTCACAGGCAGCGCCAACCGACGGTTGAAATTACTCAGGGAGGCAAGCAAAGGAGAATCATGAGGCAGTGCGTTCCAATCATTAATCGTATTCGGGAAAAATGAATACTTATAGGCATTCGTGCGGGCAGAAGTGGGTTCAATGTAGTGTTTATGCTTATGACGAGACTGCTCAGCGGAACTTCAACGTACGACGCCGAGCAAGTTCTGGCTCAGCTATACCCGAACGCCGCAAGAGAAGGCCACTACCCGCGGAAGCCATGGCTTCCGCCAACAACAGCTGAACGCTTTTATTTCTTTCATTAGTTTCGGTGGAGTTGTTTAAGCATGCAGAGGAGTAGCGCGCGCATATCGCTTTAGAGTGGCTACACCACAGGTAGTGAGAGAGACGCAAAGAAAAGAGGCCAGCTTCCGGCCTAGGGCTGAACAGCGTCTCCGCCCTCCTCCAAAACTTTCTCGCCTTCGGGCGGAAGGAAGGAAGGACGCCACGGATTGAGTCGTTCGCTTGAACGGACGCGCGGCGCACCTGTCGCAACAGCAGCACCACCGGCGGGCATGGATCACTACCTCCATGTATGCCTCCTTCTCGCCGCTGAAAGGAAAGCTTATCGCGTAACGAGCGACCGCGGACGGTCGCCGAGGAGGAGCCGCTCCGCATCGTTTTGACGACCACCGAGGCCCTGAGGGGAAAAGCTGGCTTTCGCGGTGGAAGGGGGGGTTACTTGTGAAAAGCGAGGGTCTATCGACTCCTCGGGGGTGACCCAAACAGTGCGTGCCGCCGCGGAGTCCGTAGAGATTCTCTTGGCTCGCGTCGTGAGATTCGGGCCCTTTCCCGAAGAGTTCAGTGCACCGTTCTGGAAGCCGGCGCGTCGAGGAGGAGTTGCGCTTTTATCAGAGGAAACGTAGTGCATCTGTGCAGGTAACTACGCCGCGGGTTTCCTCGCTGCCCTGTAATCCCCCATAGAGGTAGAGAGGTGACAATGAGTGCTAGGCTTGAGCTGCTTTTTGCATCGTATGTGTACAGCCTCGGTCAAAAGTGTTGGGGCGCGCGGTTTCCTCTTGAACCGCGTAGCGACAACTCTGATGGGGTTCAAAATTCACCATAATACAAAGAGAATTTTTCTCCTCATCATTTTTGACCTCTTGGTCTCGGAGACTTTTGACACCATGATTACAGGTGAGGGACCTCGCATCTTCTTTATCTGAAGATACATTGTTGGTCAAACTACAGAGCCTGGATAGTTGGTCAGTGCATGCATACTATGGAGGCCGCCATGTCTCGAGCCCGGTCAGCGCTCTTCTTGGGGGGGGGGGGGGGGGGGGGGGGGGGGGTCTTGTGCCTGACAGCTCTGCCTCAGACGTCGACAACTTTTCAGAGAGTTACCTGCTACGCAACGCCTACTATAAAAGTGTTGTGAAGAAGGGGGTGTGAGGAAGAGTCTAGGAGGTGTCGGGACAACACCGTACCAGCCTTCCGCAGCGCTGCCCGGAACTTTGAGTCTTCCAGACACGGGCCTCGCACGCTCCTTCCACGGGGAGTCTCGGACAGTGAGCGGACACAGTGCTGGTCAAGCAGGAGGAGAAGGGACGCGGCGTCTCGGCGGCCAGTAGCTCGCGCCAGGCCGAGAGAGAACGGCCCGAGCAGCTATCTGCGGCGGCCATCGCGTCGAGTTCGGCCATGCGCGCCGGCCGCTCGGTGGCATGCACGCTCTTCCAGCGACGCCGAGACCACGCAGGCCAGGCTAAGGTGGGGGGAGGGGGGGGGGGGGGTTCTCGCGAGAGCCAAACCTGTTTGTGCCAGTGCCCCCCGCAGCCCCACTGTGCGCGAGGACCGGCGCGGCTACCGTGCATGCCGCCGCCACCGCTGCTGCCGGTTGCTGCGCGTTCTTCGCTCGAGGGTCTCTCTCTCCCCTTCAGACAAAGAGAATGCCACCGTCTCCTTCTCCCAGGAGTGCAAGCAAGCCTTCCAGCCTCCTCACTCTCTTACCGGGCGTTGTGCGCAGCCGTGCCGAGGATGTCTTTCTTCTGTACCTGGACCAAATTGAGTGCCGCTTACGGTGATCCTCCCAGCTGAAAGAACAGTGGCAGTAGCATCGTCGTTCAAATCCCACGTCGCCGCCGCGACGCCCGCCGCCCCCGCCGTGTTCTTCAGCGTGAAGACTGCGCTGAGAAGGCTACCACCACCACTCCCAGTGGCGCGATCTCATATTATACGCGGCTCTAGTCGCCTCCATCTGTCTAGAAAGCCCGCTCACGACGACAGGTATCGGTTGGAGAAAAGGGCGGATATGTGCAAAGCTTTGCGGCACTTTTCTTTGTTCTTTTTCCTGTCGCCCCATTCTTGAAGACCCGCTTTCGCGCAGGAAGCAGAGGGTGCGATAAAAGGCGACATATCTGTACGCATTAGTTCTTCAGCGAATAACAGCGTCGTGCTATTTTTTTGTTTTGCTATTAACTTGTGAATCTGGCTCGACTGCCGCCGTTCCCAGCTTTTGTTGGCGCTCTTCGTCGCTCATAGGCTTCCCAGCGCGCATTCCGCCGTTCTTCCGCTGTTGGACATCGCGGACCTGTCTTCCGCGTTAAAGCGCTGCAAATATGCTATAGCGTGGACATCTCGAGAGCCCGAGGATTTTGATCCCGTTGATGATGTTGATTAATGAGCCTGCTTCACCGTAATTCAAGGCAAGCGCTAGGTTCACCGAGGTCCAAGACAAGCAGTTAGTTCCTCCTAGATGAATCTAAGCAATTGGTGGCTTATCGTAATCGAATGCATGCCGTACATCGAAGCATATAGACAAGGCTAAACAGAGCTTACTTTCACATCGCCACCTGACCCAAGTTTATACTACTGGATGAACAGACGCAGCACGGATCGATGCAGAGAGGGCATTGACAGGAGCGGCAAAGAAGGACTACATAGGCAACAAACGGGCTTCACATATCGAATAGCTCGAAGAGTCAGGTACATGAGCCACACGATGCAGAACTTCCGTTTATCCGATCGTTCGGAACGGAAGGAGCCCATGTACAGGGGACCTCTGGGCAGCCTTTCCCTCCTCCTCACTGCTCGATGAGGAGGAGACCATTTCGAAGAACCCGTGTGAACGAAAACTCCGCAATGCGTCATAGAGTAGCCATACTCGGGGGAACGACTTCCTCGCTATGGCCTCCTCCCGTTGGCGAAGGGGGCGTCGGCGGAATCGCATCGTCCGCGCTCTCTCGCACACACACATCGAGACCTGATCGCCATATTCCCTCTTGCCGAGGTGCATCGTGACCGCCGGGCGTGTATCGTTACCGTATCTGCTCGCTGCGCCGCATCGTTCCTCCGGGGTCCGCTCCTTTTCCCAGCTTTGCCCCGAGGAGACCATCACGTAACGGAGGGGAAAACAATGAGGGACTTTACCTCTCCGCGGGCGCGTGCTTGCGTCGCCCTGCTGGCTCCATCATCAGGTGCGGTTACGTATCGATGATGCGCCTCTCGTGGGAGCTGCGCTGCCTGGTCATTGTTCGATAGCGTTGTTCTTGGAGCGGACATGGTTCTCGGAGAGGGGGATTGGCTCGCGGGCTTTCGTGACTTGCGGGTTTGCGGTGTGTACAGGTGCATGTACGCGTCGTAGAACACAAGAGGGCGTGGCTGGCCCCTTCGACTGGCCTCCCTCCACGGAAAAGAGATTCGGCATTGCGGCAGGAGGCGATGCGCATCCCTCGATGTGGCTACAGCTGTTCTGCATGTCCTATGTAGTTCTGAGGCGATCCTGACACCGGCTTTAGGCCTCCTTTTCTGTAATTTCAAGTATACTCGTGTTTTGTAGGGTGTGGCCGGGGCAAGATTTCATGTTTAGGTTGTGCATTTGAAACAGTTCGATGTGCAAGACTGGATGTGTCGCACAAACGCACAAAATCAACCAGAATTGCTCGCACTGAAGCCTGTGTAAGGAGGCATGCGAAATTCAGCTGAAGAGGGCAACGCAGTTATTAGTTTCGCACAATAAAGACGCTGTGCCGTGTCGGGTCGAATCAATGCAAGACGAGCATAGCTCGCCAAAGAGAAATACGTGAAGTTTGCTCCGAGCTATGCGGCGCAGAATTCGCCGCGTCATAGTCACATCCAAATGTCCCTTCATTTACTTCCGACGGCTCTGAGGTACGATTTCGCTTTGGTGAGTCCAAAACCAAACACAGAACGTGAATTGAGCTCAACGCTTGATTCCAATTTCGCATTGATCTGAGTCTTTCGGTACAGGCGGTCTTTACAGCGAAACTCGCAATAGCGATCGTGACGACGCAGGTGTGAAATGAGCCCGACCTGTAGAGCCATCAAATAATCCATGATTTGCGTCATTCTCTGGCACTATATTAAGGCCGCCATATAAAAGACAGAACGGTGACGTTCACGGTTTTCGGCCTAGGGGTCGCTGTGGTCACAGGAAGTAGCTAACATTTTAGGGAATTCACGAAATACGGTATTGACATATTGCGTTGAATCTCTTCATCACTGGACACGTCGAAGGTCGCATCGGACCAACACCATCACCGACTAGGATTAAATTTTAGCTCCACGGATATACTTATGGATGTAAGGTTGCAAAGACAGCTCAGAAGACAATTATAATGTAACAAAGAAGTGCAGCGGCCTCTCAAATATAACATCGTAAGCAGACTGGGATATTTAGGAAGGAAATACAGCATCAGTGTTGTGCGATGACTTTGTTCTTGCGTCCCCCACTGCTTGATCGCCCATATACCTATAGAGATCGATCATCCCAGCAAGCAGCTCTCCAATATAAACCACAACGTCGCATACAAAACTGCTGACAAGGTCAAGCGGCCACACGCGACAGACGACAGGCACGTGCCGACACAGACAGGACACACGACAGCAGGGCGTACACCCGGCACGCGATGCTGGTGCTCAGAAAAGCATCGGTCTGCACTCACATAATGAAGGAGGTGCTGTCCGCTCCACTTGACCGCCGCGCACTCTCCCTACATAGCGCACTCCGCACACACGCAAGCGTCCCCACTCTATTTGGAATATGAATAGGCGGTATATTTGTACGTATAAGAAGGGAGGGAGGGAGGCTTGGCCACACAGGGTCCCGCGTTCGAATCCCGGAGAGAGAGAACTGACGGACGCCCGTCCGTAAGCTGGCCATATATTTCTTTCTGTTCCAAAGACCGCGGCAAGTGTGTTGAAACAAAATTAAAAAAAAAAAGCCGGGGCAAACAGCTCTCGCGCGGTTCCCTGGAGGCCTCTTTCCCCGCACGAGCGCTCTCCTGACAGCCGCTGACAAATGGCCCTCAACGAGGCACCGCGACAGTTGTCGCGCGTCCGTCTGCGGTCGCGCGTCGGTCTGTGCCTCTCCCGGTCTTTGTGCGACGCTTCGTTCGGAGGCGGGGATCCGGAAAAGGTGTACGAAGTGTGGGGAGGGGTGTTTGGCAGAGAGCGGGGGGGAGGGGGGGGGATTTGGAGTAGCGGTTGGTTTGGTGGGCGTCCTAAGCGTTTTAGCGCGGCCCTCCACTTCATCGGGCCACAAACGGGCCGATTCTTCTCGCCCGATATGATGCCGGATCATCGTCGCGGTCGGCACTGCCGAGCGCTGATCCGTGGTTTGCGTCACCTTCCGCGACGTGGCGCGCTGCGGTAACTGGCACGCTACGGCGTCCTCTACCGTCGTAGCACAGAAGGCGCGTGCTGACGCGATTAGGGTTAGCTTATAAACCTACTTTATAATGCAGGACATCCCCCACACACAACACAGCCTGTCTTGTGTGCGCTGCTCGTTGTACGGATTACGGAGCCGCGCTGTTTGCGCTTTGGCGCCAGCGCTGTCGAGAGGACAGGCAGCGGGGATGGGTGGTGGAGATCGCGGATTGGAAACTTGCCCACTGTGCGGGCACATGGCGATGTTTGAATAACGTTATCTATATTCAATTAGCCCTAAGAGCCGAGGAGTCGCGCCAAGTGTTATGTGGCCGAGTGGTACTTCCGTTTCCACTAAAAGAAAGTGGGACAGAGAAGTGGTCTCCCTCGAAGACGAGGCTGCACTTTGTGTACTCGTGGTGTCAACAGCGGTGGCGGTGTACAAGAAGTGTTTTCTGACAAAACAAGGAACACTACTAGGCACTTCTCGTGACGTAAGGAAAATGTGTTTGTGAAGGGCACGGCAAGGTTAACAAAGCCAAGTGTTCGTACCGCGTCGTTACGTAACAGGTGCGCTGTTGTGAGTTTATGACGCAAGAAACAAGTTTTGTACGAATTCGAACGAAGAGATTATTCGCGCGCTATAACATGTGACATCACACTCACCATGTCGTAGTCAGGAACAATTTTCTAGTTCGGTAGATTTATCTTACTCTTCGCTTGATACCGTTTAAATAAGACGAAAAAAAAAGGGGGGGGGGGGGATACTGGCAGGCAGCTCTGTAATTTCTTCTTATCTTAACTCCACGTACGATGCTCAGGCTTTCATAATGCCGGATACTGAACTTCAGCATTTCGTCGTTCCTGGTACCTAATTCGCAGAAATGTGTAAAGAAAGAGCGGTTCATTAACAAAAATATTCTCAGCGTATCGTAGTAAGGAATGAGAAAATCTGGGCGCTTAAAATAAATAAAATTGTGCGCGCATGTCCGCGCACGTATAATTCAAAACAAGGATACGAACTCATTACGTTAACACCTGATGTAGCAGTCTACGTCCGTTAGCATTTTACGTTGTTAGCAGACGATGATTTCGCTTTGAGAAACATGAGATAGAGAGAGTAAAGTAAAGATCATTAAAGGTTCCTGGTCCAGTGCTTTTATCGGTCCAATATTGCCTTGACGTGTCCCACTAGAGGGACCACTTCGAAGGTTTGGTACTCATTTGCGTGCGTAAACAAGACGTAATGCCATTTGTAGACTATATCGTACACGTGTTACGCTATATGCATTACAGGGTGAAACTTTCGCCAGCATACTTGAGCCGTTTTCTTGGATGCGGTTCGAGTTTAGCGTACTAAGTGCATTCTTGTGACTACACTGCACTAGTGTTGCAATCGTCACCGCAGTTCCCTTTGCCGAGCGATATCAGAATGACGCAAGTCGTCCCGCATCATTTCGCTCGTGACGCTTGGCCCTCAACTATTGCGCCCAGTGTTCGCAATCGGTAGCAGCAGCGAGCACGTTTCCAGAACGTCGTGACTCCACCCGCCTTTCTCATAACACATAAACGCTGCGTCAATCAGGCCGACAGACCGAACGTGTCTTGGCTTTGACTGCGCCCTGCCGCCGACAGCGCCGCCTATCCACGAGCGAAGAAAGCAGATGGTCGCGGGAGTGGCTGGGCGCCCGACCGGCGCAATCGAGACACCGCGATGTGAATCACCGCGTCGAGCGGCCTTTCAATTGCTGCGCGCTAATGGTTCCACCGTAGACCCTTACTCGTGTCGGTTTCCAAAGCGCCCGTTGCTCCATGCTCGCTTTCATAAGCGCCAGTTAATGTCTAAAAAGAAAAAAAAAAGTGCTGGGATTTTAACGTAGTTAAACAGAGCAGACGTGCGCAAGCACGTGTTTGGCCTGGTTGGCTCATGGTTTTGGTTTGCTGGTCCGGTGGATATTAGACTCAGGTTAAGCTCTGATCGAGGTTAGGCTATTCGCGTCGCCACGGGTTCGAAACCCAGTAGCGGCAATGTTTGATTTTTGCACCCTCAAGGTCAGGGACGCCACACGATTCTTGTGCGCCACAAGACGCCTCGTGAAGTAGTGACTTCGTACTACAAGCTATTTGCCTCATTTAAGCAAGAGGAAAGTTGTTTATTGCCGTTGTTCCATTGTTTCTTCTCGCCATTGTTTCTTGTGTAAAAAAGAAAGGAACTTAGTTCAGCCAGAGGCTGCGGGAAGCATAAATAACTTCGCTCAAGCAGCAATACTTCGTTAACCGTTGGAAATGTTAGACCCAGAATCTTTTACTGCAAAGAAAAAAGAGCATTCAAATTTCGTTCACCAAATCCGGAACTTCGCAATAACCGAAACTTCACAATAACCAAAAATTCGCGACTCCGCGCGTTCAGGCTCTGACCCGCTCTCTTTAAACAGCAGCTCACGTGCACACGGGTGCCTCATTAGGCATTCCGTGTGTGCACATCGCGTAAAGGAGCTATCTCTCTCTCTCCCCTTGCCCTCTCCTTCTCCGAGGACCACCGGCAACTGCCCCTCCCAGCTTCTTTTCACCCCGACTTTTAATCAAAGCAACGCCCCGTAATCACGGCGAGAGGGGGGTTTTTCTCGAGGTGGCCGATAACCGCAGCACGCGACTCGTCGGGCGGAACGCACACGCGACTTGGCGCATGCAGCACGGAAGAACGCAGTACTCCTAACCGAAACTGCTGCCACGGGCGCTGCTTCGAGGAAGCGTCGTGCGCCGACACACACACAGTATATGACGTTCTTCTGTTTTTCTCTCGCGTGAAAGAGAGAGAGCGACGGAGTCCGTGCGAAATGAGAGAGCGAGGTTCGTCAGGGGAGAGGAGGTATGGGGGAGAAGCGGAGGAGGAGGAGGGGATGTTCGTGCCTTGACCCCTCTGTGTGGCCGTGGCAGTGGCAGGGCACCGGTGACGACCAGGGCGACTGACGATTGCGTGTCGCATCGCGAGAGGCCACACAGCTCCGGGGAGAGGAGGTTAAGGAGGAAGGTATTAGAGAGGGCAGTGGGGAAGGGATGAGCAGTTCGCGGTCATCGCGCGCGTTGCCTTTTATACGACCGCACGCTTCATTCTGCACGTAGCAACACAAAAAAGAAAAAAAAAAACCTTAGCGCGGGAATAATTAATGAGCGGCCCCTCATTAGTCGCTCGAGAGACCGCCGAGGTTGCGTGACACGACGTAGAGGAGACGCACGGACGAAGTGCGCTGAGAGAAGAGGGAGGAGTCTCCTCGTGCAGAGCATTGTTACCCGGCTCCGTTCTTCGCACGCAGCCCCCCCCCCCCCCCCCCCCCCCCCCATCGCCTCGTTCACAAAGTACGCACGTTCGGCCGCCGCTTGGCCGACCTGTAACGAAAGGGCAGCGGCCTCTCTGCGTATAGCATATAGAGAGAACATACACTGTATATACAAACCCATGGCAGTAGAGCCGTTCGTGCACGACATGGCTAAAAGGGTCGGGAAGAAGATTTCGCGGTATTGTGAGGAACGAAAGAAAGAACAGACTTTTGCGTGCCTTCTTTTCCTTTCTTTCTTTTTTCTTTCAATCGCGAACGCTGCGATCAACGCCCAGCTCGTTAGGCAGTAAAGCTACACACGCACGCAGCTTTTGTTCTTTTTTTGCTGCAGATTAGCGCCGCGGAGAAGAAAGGAGCTGTTCGCCCCTGTGCATATCGCGTGGTACGTGGTACCTGTGCATGCGTGCTATGGGTGAGACGTGATGTGCCGCGCAGAAGCAGCGTATTATACCAATGCGAAACGAGGGGTGGTACTGACAAAGAATAAAATAAAAATAAAAGCGAGTTCCGTTAAAGGAAGCAACGCTATTATAGTTATCCAGTCACTCTTTTCTTTCAGGTTGCGTGTGTACGAAGGAAATTCTCGGAAGAATTTCGCGCCTACAGCCGGGATGGTTCTAAGGGTCTCTCCAAGGGTGGATGAACTCGACGCTGGTCCGACAGATTAGGACTGCAGTTACCCTGAAGGGAGTGACTAAAAATGCCGTTTTAGGGAGAGGCGTCAGTGTGCTTAATTACACTTTTAGGGACATAGGTACGTGAGGGCTGGATGGAAGGGTGGTCCAATTAGCGCAGCTCTTCTCTGGCGCTATTCTGGCGGCACAGTGCATGTATATACACACGTTAGAAGCATTGACTTTCCCACTGTAGCTCCTCTGTATACTTCTTGCTATCCTCTCCCAGTCCTTCTATTTCCGCAGGCCGGGTGCCTGAGCTAAAAGGGAAGTTTATTGAACAGTGCAAACAAACAAAACATTGCATACACACACATGACTGAGGGCAAAAAAATTCATGGGGCACTTTGACTGTCTAAAGTGCGTAGAGGCGAAAGTGTTTTCCGAACCAATTTCGCTGCTTCTGTGGCACTGGTGGCGTCACATATAATTGAGTACTAATTACTAAGTGATGACAATCACTAATTAATGGTTAATTACTGATGAATGCCTAAATACCAATTAACTCCTAATTAATGACGCTCAAGCTTCGCCTTTAGGAGTGGAACGCGACAGCGTGTTGTAGCGCTGCCAGGGAGTACACGGAACACCACCCCCCGTTCGGCGCGATGCCTTGCCCTTTGAACGCAACGCTTTTTGAGGAAAGGAAATGGCGCAGTAATTCTCTGTCATCTCGGTGGACACCTGAACCGCACCGTACTGGAAGGGAGGAAGTGGGAGTGAAAGAAGACAAAGAGGGCCCGTAATGAAGAAAATGAAAATTGTATTTGAGGAAAGGAAATTACGCAGTAACTGTCTCGCATATCTCGGTGAACACTCGTCAAAATTCAGGGGGGGGGGGGGGGGGGGGGGGGCACTTTTTTTTACCTAAAGTGTGGTCACTGATGTGTGGTTAAGATGTTAAGCTTCGCCTCTAAGAGTGGAATGCGACAGCATCTTGCAACGCTGCCAGGGAGTCCATAGAACGCCATTGCCCATTCGGTTCTACGCCTCGCTCGTCGGTAAATTCGTTTTTGAGGAAAGGGAATGTATCTGTCTCTCATATCTCGGTGGACACCTAAACCTCTCCGGAAGGGAAGGGAGGAGGATGAAAGTGAGCGAAGACACCGTATTCACTAGACGCGCCTTTGTTCATTCCAAACCATCGAGCTGGCATGGCGGACTGGATAGCATGCTCGTCTCGCACTCCGAAGACCGGGGTTCGATTCCCGAGCTCGACCAATTTCCTACTCGGTTTTATTTATTTATATGGCCTGACTAGAAAAGTTAATTAGGCTAATGGGCAATTAAGCAATTAACTAAGCTCAGTCCCACTTACTTGGAGCATCACTATATTACGCGGTGGCTCAGTGGCTATGGTGCTCGGCTGCTGACCCGAAAGACGCGGGTTCGATCCCGGCCGCGGCGGTTGAATTTCTTTGGAGGAGAAATTCTAGAGGCCCGTGTACTGTGCGATGTCAGTGCACGTTAAAGAACCCCAGGTGGCCGAAATTTCCGGAGCCCTCCACTACGGCGTCTCTCATAGCCTTAGTCGCTTTGGGACGTTAAACCCCATAAACCAACCAACCTATATACGATCCCTTCAATTGGTTGTTGGTTACTAGGCAAAGTACAATTGGCCCCGTTTGAAATTCGCGCACTGTGACGTCACGGCGTTTCGACCAATTGAAAAGCGTGACATTTTCTGTCGACAACTGCTGCTTACAACGATGAGGCATTAAAGGCTTTCGCCTTAACAAATGTATACAAAGTGGGTGGCCACCCAGAAACACCATGACCTTATTTTAACACACCGTACATATCACAAATTACAGCCTATAGTGCACAGAACGAGCACGAGGTATCAGGTAACCAACGAGCTTCACCGCTTTCAGAGCTCGAAAGCTCGCATTGCTCAAGGTCGCGTTAGTATGAAACACAAGGCATTCAAGTGGGACCAGTGGATGGCACCATTGGTACACAGATTGTGGACCACCTAGTTGGCGTGTATGTTCGGGGTGGCGTCAAAGGATTGGACGCGTTACGGAGCATAACATTACTAGTCGAATCAAAGCGCAGCCTATCATAGGGATTCGCACCGACGTCCTTTGGTTCCCCAAGCCGTGACTTCTTGAAACTTCAAACGCCAATTACGGCAAAACTAACTGACATAGGGAATTCTAAGTGATGTCAAACGATTTGTCTTCTTACGCTGTATAAGTAGATATCCGGATATAATGACAAAAAAATTGTACCGGATAAAGCGAAGATGGCTAATGACGCAATATTCATTCGCTATTGCTACCGCTGGATACTCATGCGCTGACGTAGAGTTTTACTCTTTTTTTTTTTGAATAAACCGCTACTTAAACTAGTTCGCTGACGTCAAGCAATAATCTCGCAACAGCCTTCTCTTTTTTCTAATCGTGGTCAATCACCTCGAGGACGCTGCTGACCCGGCGCACGCGAGTGGTGCGCACACTAAATGAGCACGACCAGGAGAGGATGCATTATCTTACACGAGACCGTCGCACGCGGACGCACTCGGACTTTAATGGGACGTCTACGGGACGCTCTACAGCGCGCCCCGAGCACCCGCATATGCACCCGTGTATACCGTGTCTAGCCGCGTATAGGACTGAGCCCATTTTGTGAAAATCACGAATTGAAAAGTCAGGCCGGATTTCCAGGGTGTTTATGTTGCTGTTGTCGCTTTTTTTTTTTTTTCGAGTTGTGTGTCTTTCCGTAGCGGTGTTATGTATGTATTTGTACTTAGCGGCGCGGGAGTAAACTTTCATTTGATGGTCAACGCTGCGTTCGTCTTTTTCCACGTCTCTTTGTGCTTGTCTGTAAGGAGGTCGTGCGCATGTGTCAGTCAACCTTAGTTCCATCTGGGGTTCCATTTGGGAACGCCTCGCGTATATCCTCCTATTTCCTTTCCTTCTGAAGTAGTAATATCCGTTAAAACATAAATCGCGGCACTATATCATCTTATTTATTTTTCCGCGGTGGTAGTTGTGTACAACACTTTCACTCCATCCTATTGCAAGCAGAGTTGATGGCGGAGTCGAAATAAACACAGAACCGTCCACTTCGTCATGTTTCGTATACACAGTGTCACTTCGAAACGTGAACAGTTCGGCGACTATAGTAACCGTCCTCATCATCATAATCATGATGCCTGCTCTCTAAACACGAATAAGCCTATACGGAAGTGAAAAGGGAGTGAGCTGTCCTCTGCCGTACTCCCTTTTAAGGGCAGAGTATGCTGCCCAACTTCCAGAGTAGATTTCAGTCACTAAATATACGGAATGATACCTCTTGGCAGCAGAGACATATTCCCACTGCAAAGCATAGCAACTTGATGCAGTTAACAATAGTAGGTGGAGGAGGCTTCTGAACACTGCAGCAGAGGTCTTGAGGTGGCAAACAGATGAGATTAAAACTTTGGTTAAAATCTTCGTAACTGCAAGAACTTTGCACATTCTGAAGAGGGAATTCATTTCCGTTATCGACCGTAAGTATTCCTTATGTTTGGGGATGGAGATCTGCCCCCAGTGCTTGGGCAGCATACCCTCTACCTTAAAGGGAGTGCACTAGAGAGCTTACTCCCGTTTTACTCCTTTCATGTGAAGAGTGTACCTACGCCCACTGCAGGACAAACGTGTCTCCCATATATCTCTCCACTTAACCTTCTCCTGTGCCAGCTGCTGCCATCTTACACCGTTCAAACTTCATAATTCACCCGCCCACTAACTTTCTGCCCCCCCCCCCTCCGCCACGCCTGACTTCCCTTGAAATCTTCGCCTTACATGCCCTGCCTATTGCACATTTCTTCTTCGTGCTTCCAGCGATAGGCTATCACTGCCCGTTACACGCGGGGAAACACGGGACACTCAGAAGAGGAAGCAAGGGCGACGGCGCGCGGGGTCACGTGCTGATCTGTACGCACGTCCACCACGTTCTATAAGACACGCGCGGGCCGGCTAGAGAGATAGCACGTTCAACGCGCACGGGACGGCTGGCCAGTACGCTCGTGCCCGGCCGCGGTCGGTCCCGTTGTTGTTCAGCGCGAAACACAGCGGTGAACGAACGAGCCGATCTCGAACAGCTAGGAAGTATGTAGTGCACGCAGGAGAATGCGCCGCGCGTATAGAACGGGGCGGTCTTGTGTGTGTCGTATACGCTCTGCGCAGGCATGCCCGTGCCGTCCCAGTTCGTGCGGCCGCGTTGACGGATCGGACGTAATTACACAATCCACCATCACCCACCTGTATCCTCCACCGTTCCCCCCCCCCCCCCCCCCTCCTTTTTTTTTTTTTCAGCCCTCATCGTAGTGCTTTCATTCTCTCTCGTCCTACCCTACTATCAACTTGTTTTTCCTCGATTAACTTCTATTTTAGACTCCTTTTCTGGACAGTTATAAGAGCTACGGGGGGACGCTGATTGAATCAAGGGCTCGGCCGTCGACCTGAAAATTTGTCCGCCTTAAAAATAAAACGCTGCGGGGATGGGGGTGAGAATTCAATCGATCATTTCGAGGAACAGGTAGCGCGTTCCTATATACGGCCGCCTACTGCATATAAGCGGAGTTGAGCGTAATATTTTTCTTGATTTTTTTTTTCTTTTTGTTTGTACGCCTGAAAGGGAATGCCTCACGCCGTTTAAATCGATGAGGTTGGAAAATTTCGAGGAAACGCGCGCGATGAATGGCTGGCGTGTACGCGCTTGGCGCGCTGGTTTCATTCATCTTGATGAGCGGCAAAAAAAAAAAAAATGTACTCTGGCAGGTGCAGTGTGTTCCTAACGACGCCATCACTGCACTGTATATGCAGTGTGCACTGAGAATGCAGGTATACAGTACGTGATCAGTAATGGCGTGCTCACGTATAGCTAAACATGATAGCGCTTCTTGGGAGCTCACTTCCTGAGTGGACCATTCATAGAGGCTTTATTCAATGCGACACACTAACTATACATGCGTATTTAAGGGCACTCAGGTACGCCGTAAAGTGGTCACCGTCTTCATCATTATCACCACCGCCACCTAACTACGTCCACTGTAGGACAAAGACCTCTCCCATACCCCTCCAATTAACCCTGTCCTGTTCTAGCTGCGGCTACCTTATCCCTGCAAGCATCCTGAAACCGCATCCGCCCAACTACAGACTCTCAGCCGTATCCTGCTATACGCTTTCCTCTTCTAGGAATCCACTCATCTGCAATACACAGACCACCGGTCGTCTTCCTTTCGCTTTAAATACTCCTCCCATGTCTCGTCCATTTACGTACTCTATATATGGCAGTTTATGGTGCAACGATTCAGGTTAATTTAATATTTGGCACACCTATTACAATCACCGACTTACCAGCATGCGCCCTTACCCTGTGCACTTACTTTTTCGACCGGCCATTTTTCTTCCAACTAATATTGAAATCGAAAACTAAACAAAATAAAAGTGCCACTTCAAAGAAGGAGCCTCATGCAAAGGTTTGAGCCCTGTATACAACGAGCTCCGCGCAACTGCGTCTTGATTTTTCGATTCGTGATTTTGGTGAAAAACGTGCCGACTTCTACGCGAGTAGATACGGTATACGTGCAAAAGACGCGGACTCCTATAGGTGCGCCAGGTATTGGAACTGTGAACAAGCGCTCAGCAGCGGCGCGGCGCCTCACAGTCGCTGATCCCGCACGGCTCGGGTATACAAAGAGTTAAAGGTCAAACGTCTCTCTCATAATTCTCCGGTTAGCGACGCCGAATGTGCCGAAGTCGTTTATTTTCCATTTCTCTTCATTTTTTTTGCATATTTATTAGCAGCGCACAGTTAACAGATAGCGGCGGCCGAGAACAAAATGGCCTGTAACAGTAAACGAGGCCAGCCTCTCGAAATGTATCTCCGCTGCGGCAGTCCCATGCAGGGGTGTTTGGTTGTGGGCGTACAGCATGTATACACGTACACTTTCCCGCAGAAAGTCGATGTAAAAACCCCCGCGCTCTCTACACTTACAGCCCTGAAACAGCGCCATTCGGGCTGGGAGATGGTATCTCGCTTTCGTTTCCGTCCCTATGTGTATACCGAAGACTGCCTCTCCCTTCAAGCCGCATAGTAATAACGTTAAATCAAGGGCAGTATATGCGGACTGCACGGTCAACTTTTCAAGCTCCACTTCGAGCTCGTTAGTGTTTGGTTTGCGTCTGTGGGGGGTGGCCGTATACCCATAACCTCACGACGACTCAATCACCGCGAAGGCATTGAAATCGTCCTTCAATGCTCACTCAACGGGATATATATCTGCAGGTCGGACGGTGAAGCGATAGAAACTGTCCAAGAATTTTTTTTTTACTTTGACACACACCTACGCCTACTGTTTGCGAGAAACAAGGATGTAGGGGGAGAGGGATGGTTGAGTTCGCATATCTCTCGCGAACTGACCACTGCTGGCTCAAGGTAGGACCATAAAAAAAAAGGATCGCCTGGGATCACCGCCCTTTTAAAGCAGAGAAAAAGGGCGGACAACTCAATCAGCCCGAGACAAAGAAGTAGAAATAAGCAGGAGCCGGCCTCTTATTGAGTGTCGTGTCTCCTTGAGGCCCGGGCGAAGCCGACCGGCCGGCGGTGAGACCAAGGACGATTTACCCCGCAGCAACAACAGCGGCGACGGCGGGAGAACTATATTACACGCTGCGTGCGGCTTGAAAGCCTGGGTGGAGGACGCGGACGGATTTGCGCATATCTCTCTCTTTCTCCATCCTCTTTTCTTTTACTCTCTCTCTCGTTATATTTACGAGAACTGAACGGCCTCCTTTCCTCTTGGACCGTTCCTTAGTTCGAGTGGCTATCGCGGCGACAGATCTTTGTTCTCGGCAATGCGTGCTGGAAAACAATAAAAGAAACAAAATTTGGCGCAGCACGCGCAGAAGTTATTCTGTCTGTACAGAATAAGCACGTTACTTTGGCTGCGGAGTCGGTTGTTCAGGAGTAAAAAAAAAATGTAGGTGTAAAATGGGAGTACAAGTAGGAGTAAACGCCGTATAGTTTTCACAGCGAGCAGTTTATTCGCCCGTAGTGAGCGTTCCATGGTGGCGACGCCACGTCGGCCACGTCCTGTCTTTTAAGACGAAAGCCTTTAATGGCTCATACTGTCGTCTGTTAACAAAACGTGTCACACACGTGTAACTCGGGAACTAAAAAAGATAGAAGGAAATCAATGGTTGCTTCAGATTGAGGAGTAAAAAATGAACCTAGAAGCCAAGTTTGGTGGCTGTAGATTGATCAGTTAATTAATTATCGGTAAAAATGTCGAAATTGCGTTGAAATAGCGCGGACGTCGATATAGCCACGCGATCGGTGTGAAGTCACATCCACCGGAAGTCGTCACGGCATAGTGAAAATTGTCGCAGAATGGTCGGAGAAACGTCGAATTTCTGTCAAATTAAATGGAAGAATGTGTAATTAAGCGTGATTAACACTTAAGATCCCCGAAAGATGTATAATTCGGGTATCGATATAGCCACGGGAACGATGTGACGTCACATCCACCGGAAGGCGTCATGGCATAGTGCCCTCGGCTTTCGCCTCTCAACACTTTAGTTGCCCAAGTGTCCTCGCAATTTCTTGGGGTTCAAGCGCACGCGCTGTTGGCTCGTATTGTCGTTCGGACGCTGCAAATGCCGCGGACAGTTATATAGCGCTGAATATTTACCTGGCATATCGTTAGCCTGGTTAGTAAAGCTCGGCCTGTGTCGCTTATTGCCTCCAGACTAAACGTACTAAACGCACTAAAGATAAGCGGCTGGTTATAGCTCGATAAGAGGTGGCCACGGTTAAACGCAGTTCTTAATTTTCTGATTGCTTGCGAAAGGAAAACCTGTTACGTATAAAACGACGTTCCAGGACCCTTTTTCGGACACTGACGACTTCGTTAAGAGGGATCGCTTCTCTCGCCAGATAAAAATCCGCGAAGCATTTCAACGCTTCTGCGACCGGCATGGCGTTTCAAATCGCAAGGAGGAAGGTTTGGTTTATTGGTTTATCGGGGTTTAACTTCCCGAAGCAACTCAGGCTATGAGGGACGCCATAGTGGAGGGCTCCGGAATAATTTCGACCACCTGGAGTTCTTTAACGTGCGCTGACATCGCACAGCACACGGACCTCTAGAATTTCTCCTCCAAAGAAATTCAACCGCCGCGGCCGGGATCGAACCCGCGTCTTTCGGGTCAGCAGCCGAGCACCGTAACCACTGAGCCACCGCGGCGGGGCGCAAGGAGGAAGGGCCGTAATGAATGATCCTACCTCCCGGTCGTCGTCTTTTCTAATTTTCTGGCTTCACGGAAACTCGGCTTAAAATAAAATAGGAAAAGGTTTGTGTGCAGGAGAGCTATTTACAGAGCACTTACAATGACTTGCAGTGAACTAACTCCCTAAGAGCCCGGCGGACCTTCTGCACACCTACTCGAGCATGGGGTCTGCCGATCTAGCTCCAGAAGGAATTGTCCCTCGTGGTGGTGGGTTGGCGAAGAAATGCGATTCGCACACCCCTGCTCACATACGTAAATACGCAAATTGTAACTTCATTCACTCTGACATCACTCTGACGTAACTTTGAGCTTTTCTATTCGTCAAAATCGCTGCCATTGTTTTTCACTCTCCCTCACATACCGTATATACCTCAGGATAGCACAGCGTCATCCGTACACTCTAAACGCGAATACGAGAGTAAGAAGGCTGCTAGCTGTCTTCTAGCGCACTCTCTGTATGAACGGGAGTGAGTTGGAGGGCAGCTTACTCCCTTTTTTACTCCTTTCTGCTTATACCGAACACCTTACGCTCGGCACTGCGGCTTCTCCGATGTTCAAGCCGGTTAGTATGGACGAGTGGCAAGAAACGCGTCGCCTAGCCTCACACCTCCCTCCGAATTGATTCAGTAACAGCAAACAAGATTAAAGGCTTACACGACAGAAAAGGTGAGGTGGCAATGCCACTTATTGTAGACGCATGCTTTCACAATCATAGCACAGCGTCAACATCTTCATTAGCGTCACAGATATAACTAGCCAAATGAGTGGGCCAGGTCATTAATGTTTCGATATGAAGCGATGTTCCTCGTTTTACTTAACTTATAAACCGCAGTCGAGAAATTTTTTCTTCGCAATATATATATATATATATATATATATATATATATATATATATTATATAGGTTGCGAAAGCATGAAGTGCTTGACTGCTTACAAGAATATATAGCGAAGTATACGCTTCGTTAAAGGGAAACTGCATAGGTTTTAGAAATCAACGAGCTTAAGAGGGTCGAATGTGTGAAACCTGCAGGTAAAGCATGCGAAGTATTTTTGGGCTAGCACTTGAAATAGTGAAGTAATCGCCGATTAAACTCCGGACGCCATTCCAGCTTCTCCGCAGCGCACAACGCCAAGTGGGGGGCGCATGATGACGTCATCGAAGGTATGGGTACATTTCCAACGCACAAACGCGTGCTTTGAAGGAAAAAAACCAACGCCACCGAAGGCGAACCCTGCCGAGAGTTGTTTGGCAGCGTCTAACGCGTCAGGGCAGGGTGTGGCTGACGACAGTGGTAATTTGAAATCATACCTTCCATGACGTCACGCTGAGTTTCCCTGCACTTCTCCGGTGCATTGAGGAGAAGCGCAAAATTCAATCTTCGATTACGTCACTATTTTAAATGCTAGTGAAAAAACACTTGGCATGCTTTACCTACAGCATATAAAGATCTGTATCCTTGAATGCCGCGAAATTCTCAAAAAAGTGCTGCAGTTGCCCTTTAAAGGAAACATATTTATTCGACTCGACGTTTCGATCGGAAGACCGATCTTCTTCAGGAGTGATTTTACATTGTTAATGCATCCCCTTTTATAGGGTGGGCACAGAACAGGTAAGTGGGAAACACAAAGCACATAGCAGAAAAATACGCATAAAAAATTATTAGAGGCAGTGCGATCCACACAACAACAACAACAAAAAAAAGAGAGAGTGCGAGGAACAGGTACTCAGTAAGAAAATACAACGTCCAGATGCGGCCTCTGCTTTGTTAAGCACCACAGGCTTGCTTATTGACAGGCGTGTCCAGCTCGGAGGTGCTCGACAGGTGCGTGGCCGTTCAACAACTTTCGTAGAAAAATGCGAAAACTTGTTCCTTCTATACATATATATAGAACATATTCAGTAATATTATACATAATACATAACATATTCAGTAATATTATAAATTGATCAACACCACAAAATAAATAAATTAATTAAAAAAATCCCCTGTGCCCCTTGGTTTCTGTGGCTGTTGGCTTCTCTCATATATATATATATATATATATATATATATATATATATATATATATATATATATATATATATATATATATATATATATATATATATATATATATATATATATATATATATATATTTCTAATCAATTACTTTAAGTGATAACATATTCAGTAATATTCTAAATTTATCAACGCCACAATATAAATAAATTAAAAAAAAAACCCTGTGCCCCTTGGTTTCTGTGGCTGTTGGCTTCTGTCATATATATATATATATATATATATATATATATATATGTGTGTGTGTGTGTGTGTGTGTGTGTGTGTGTGTGTGTGTGTGTGTGCGCGCGCGCGTGCGTGCGTGCGTGCGTGCGTGCGTGCGCGCGTGTGTGTGTGTGTGTGTGTGTGTGTGTGTGTGTGTGGCGTAAAAAAGAGATATGTGGGTTATAATAATGTACGCGCGATCTGACGGGGATATATAGACCGGCCCGCGGATCATGCGTTCCTATTCCGCCGCGAAGCCAACGCAGCTCTTACAACCCGGCCAACGGCCGAGAGCGGCGGAGGTGATTTATGGCAAAAGGCAAGGTTCACTCACGGTCGACGTGGTCACGACTCTCGCGTGTACACACACACACGCACGCTGGCCGTGGGAAGCGGCGTCCCCGTTCTCGCGTATGTACATATATGAGCGCGCTGCGAACTACACAAGGCGTGGACGGCCAGTACAGTTGCTTTGAACTCAGGTATACAAGCGCATTCGCATGTACACAAACACATTGCTTTCAAGGCTTTCTGTGTGTTGTTTTTATGATTAGTTGACTCATAGCGTAAAATTATGCCCTTAGTGTCATTTACTATATGTGCCACCGTGCTCACGCAAAATTAGAAACAGCAGCGCCCGACTCATGCGTATGTTTTGTTTCAGAGCGGCTAGTCGGCATGCGAACGCCACCGAAACGTGGATCGCACGTCCTTGGGTAGAAGGCTCGGCTTCTGGGCTGCACCAACCGAAAGCTCAGACTGTTTGTTTAAAGCGCCCTGGAAGGCTCGTGCATGGCAGCCTCCCAAAGTGATATCTTTGTTTCTATCTTTTAAGAGGAATTGTTGTTCGAAGCGAATATATTCGTACTTTAAGCAGTAGTCAATAGAAAGGGAATAGGAATTTCTCTTTTCAGACCTCCAAAGAGTAGACAGGCACTGAATATCAGAAAATCCTTAGGGTTGGTACTGTACATGTGTCATTTAACCTGCGCGCACAAAATCAAACTACTCTAACTATATATCTATCGTCGAATACATCATCATCATCATCAGCAGCAGCAGCCTGACTACTCCCACTGCAGGCCAAAGGCCTCTCCCATGTCACTCCTATTAACCCTGTCCTTCGCCAGTTGCGGCCACCGTATCCCCGCAAACTTCTTAATTTCATCTACCCACCTAACTTTCTGCCGCCCCCTGCTATGCTGAATTGAACAACAATTCAACTACAACTCAAGAACAAAGCTGCTTTTCCCCCGAGTGGCGGATTAAATGCGATAGTCTCTTCCTTTTATGGTCGGGATTGTCCTCTCCCTACATTGTATACATTGTCACGCCGCTCCGTGCATTGTCACGCTATCAGGCTCACGAGAATCGGCCGATGCCATTTGCTGGAAGTGGGCCCTTTGAGCGGGAAAAGCCGCTTTCTCTTGAGTTGTATCCGGTGATAGTGATCAGAATGCAGAGAAGTTCAAGGGGGCACGTCCCTTACAGAAATGGTCTATAGACAGTCTATAGACTTCATATATACTCTATTGACTTCCTACAGATGTTTATTTTTGTCTATTCATTGTCTGTAGACTGTCTGTAGACTGTCTGTAGACAAAATTCTACTAAACGTGTATGGCCATAAATCTACAGATTGTCTACAGACTGTCTATATAATTTGTATCGCCTGTAGACTACGCTATAGAATTTGTCTATAGAGAATCTAGAGAATTTATAGACAGAAGTCTATAGACAGTCTATAGGCTGCCTAAAAATTTTTTGTAAGGGGTAAAAAGCCGCTATTCGCGCATGCGCCGCAGCGATGGGCGGACAACGTCTCGAAGCACGCCGAGCTCGGGTGGCTGTCCTTCCAGCCCAGCTTCCCACACTGGTCGCAGCATGAGCGCGCACAGTGTCGGAGCCCAGACGCGTCCAGCTTGACGCGCCCAGAGTGTGTCCCTGTATTTAAGGAGGTCACGGGGTGCCTGTCCCCTTACGCGTCACGCGACGTGCAGGGTGCAGTGGACGGCTGAGGGCCAGCCGGTCGCCTGCCCGCATGGCGCCGGGGTCCTAAATTGGGATCGCGGGGTCCCCCTGACCCCCGGCGCCTCTCTGTGTCAGGTCTTGACCCACAGGGGGACGACGGTGGGAGAAGGAAAGAGGGGAGGGCAAGGTGCGATGGTGAGTCTTTCCTGCTGCCCTGATGGGACCTGACGTCTCGCAGGGTGGCCTTGGTTCGTGTCCACCGTATCGACGCGCTTATAAGCACCGCCTACTTGTGGTGCATATGAGAAGCCGGGTGGTACTGGTAAGGCGGCGTTAATGGAGACGGTGATCCGTAGTCTCTACGAGTGTTACGGTAACCTGGCCGGCAACTTCCCTCAAACCTAGCACTTGTTTTTTTTTTTTTCTTTTTATAAGTGTGCATTCATTTCACAGTAGCTCTACTCTAAAATGAGCACGATTTCATTTTTCCCGAAAAGTCGCAAAGCAAGCCGCATCATCACCTAGCGTGCTCTCATTTGTTAAAATTAGCATACCCAACTATTCCGGACAAAAACATTTTTGAGCCGGAAACAGTTTATGAGCGCTATTTTTTTCCATATATTGATCTATAACAACAAAGGTATCCGCAGATTTCCATTCAGCAGGCTCTCATATTTTTTTTTTTTTTTGCTATTAACGTTCTTGCTTTCGTCAAAAGCGTTCCCCATTGATTTTCTATGACGAGCATAACTGCTCCATGCGAGCGATGGAAAAAGTTTACACGAAAGTTTTCGCTACGCATCGGAAGAATGGACCATTACCTTCAACATTTCCATAGCAGTACCTTACAATTTTCCAATACTCAAAACTTTTGTCCAAACATGTTGGACATGCTAGCCAACAAGTAACCGCTAGCGACAAAAACGTGGCCGCCATTTAAGAAGTGACTCCTTGGAAATACAGCGGAGGTAGGTGTGCTGACTAAAACCGAGAAAGCACGGTGTACTCTGCTCTTCGTGCGCGTGGATGTACTGCCGATGCGCTCACAGGGTCGCCCCTTCTCCGCTTCGGCGCCGCTACGTCTCCGCGTCTCGTCACCCGCGGAGCTCCGGATGCTGTCAGTCAGCCTTAGCGAACGGGAGCCATCGGCCACCTCGTTAGTGGGGGGAAAAATCGTGAAAATATGCGTGAAGCTTGCGCAACAAGACGCATATAACGAAGAGGCTGCAAGCACGTGTTCAGAGAGCAAGGGAACTAACCATTGCCCTTGTGACCTCCATTGAGTTCCTGCTAAGATTTTATCAGTACCCTTGCAACTCAGTTGAGTGTCTATTGAAATTTACCAAGAATTGTTGTATTGCTGTTTGAGAAGAGAAGCGCTCGCATCTAATTTTGGTAGGATGCTCCCGGCCTCTAGCCTGCGGCTTCACCTTCAGGTAGCATGAAGGTGCGGCAAAGCATCCTTGTTGTAAACGAGCACAGAGTACATACGGGGAAGCAAACCATGAACACAATAAAGCGCCTCTAAACCGCTTTCAACCGCACATAGAGAAGTACGGCTACAGCGAATAATGACAACGCCGAGATTTTTGTTGCTCCAATGTATTCTCAGTCTTTCCTATATAGGGGGTTAGGATTGTATGTTTTGGAAAGACGCAAGGGAAAACCGTATGCGCAACATGCATGCTTTGAGGAAAGTCGGCCGGACACTTCGTCAGGCAACTTTGATTGTCTTTATGTCGCCTCTTCGGCAACAAAGGGTTGTTTTGAAATGAACTATTTTACTTGACCTCATTTTATTGCTTGGTTGGTTTGCAGTTGCAGTTCACTGCTTTGTGTCAACAAAAAAAAGTACGCACGAAATGAAGTGCCTGAACTTACCGTTATAGCATTTACCTGTGTCAGCTAATGCATGCAGCCGCAAGATAGCTTTTTGTTTTTGCTTTTTTTTTTCACGTCGCACGTGTACCTTTGTTACAAGCCGTTCTATTGGCCGTAGTTCATCCCGCAACTTCAAAAACTAGACTACAGTGCTCCCGTCTTTTCAAACAACTCTCTTGGATTAGCGCTCCGTCGGGCTACATTTTTTTCTTGTATTATAAACCCGTGGTTGCGGAGAATCCATTTTCAAATAACGGTTGACGCGCAAAAATAGACGTCGCCCTGTCTTTATGAGCCGAACACAAGGAAGCGCTGTCACACCCGAAGAAGCGACAGAGACGCACAATCAGCAGAGCGGCCTGCCGAATCCATTAAATACCGTTTTCAGCAACTATAGCAGCAAAATGTATGCGCTTTCCGCGGCGATAAATTTCGCTCGCTGAAAGATGCCGCGCGCCGCTTATCCGCGCAACTCCGCTACGTCGGCGCACATACACACACGAACACACGCAAAACGGGTGGGCCAACTGCGAGCGGTTTATGCATTCCCGACAAAAACAAGAGAAAAAGTAAAAAAAAAGATAGAAACGCATGGGCGCTGTGCGGTGCGCTTGTAATGCATTATCCTGCAGCGGCAGTCGCGAGATAATTGCTGCGGCTGCAGCTGCCCGTGGGCGCACGTAGCATACATGGCAAAGACCGGTGCGCCCGCGAGAAAGCGCCTCTCAACCCTTATCGTCGGCCGGTCGGTCCGCTCTCTCCGAGAACGATCGGCGCGGCATTTTCTTTATAGGGCGCTCGTTGATCGCGAGGTTTGGCCGAGCTGTATAGGCGAGCGCGGGAACTGGTTGCCGAGGTCCGCGCGCTCTGCTCTGTCGCTTTCGAGGAAGTTGTGTGCATCGCTGTGGAGGCTGTGCCGAAGTCATATGATCCTTGTACACTGAACATCAGCATGATTTGAACGTCTTCCTTCTTTCTCGTGGAAAGAGCGGCGCCCTTTCGGTATTAGAGAGTTTTAGCGGGGCGTCTTTGCGATATAACTCGTCGCTGTCGATCCGCTGTCTAGAGGGGCAGCGCGGGGCCGAGAACCTGCAATTGCGCATGCGCAGTCGGTATACTTCCATGCTTGGACACGAGACCGGTATTATACAGCTCTCTATTAGTTCGTATATAGTAATGCTATCAGCGTCGAGTGAAAGGCGGACATGACTTCACTTCGATGAAGCGCTAACTCTTGGTGGAAATGTAATAACAGTCGAGCCTCGTTAGAACAAAAAGATCTATAACGAAATAATGGATATAACGAAGAAATGATGATTCCTCTTGGAAGCTCGGCCAAGACGGGCTATAACGAATCTACGGCTATAACGAAGTAATCGCCAAACCCCATCAAATTCATTATAATGATGTTCAGTTGTACCACAGTTGTACATGCCGCCTGTATTTCCTCTACAACAGCTAATGCTTATGTATAAAGAGTTTAGTATAGGGACGGTATAGGGAATTCAAAGAGAGCGAATAGCTCGCCCTCAAGAAATATATTTATTTCCCGCTGCAATGACCTTGAAGAATATTGCGGGTGCCACAGGTCGCGAGGAAAGCAACTTGGGGGAAAAAAATAAATAAGAAGTCTACCTCTAACTCGTACTTGACCAACTCGTCATTGGTCGCAGGCGAGTCATTCTCCCCCAAAACGCCAGTGACCCTGTGTTTCCGTTTACGCGTGTAGACATATCCGCTCAGTGTTCAGGGCCCCAACGCCACTGCCACGCGATTTCTTTCAGGATCAAAGTGCCGAATACCTCCTTCTTCGAACTCACTGATGCAAACGCTTAACGGGCCTTTTTATCGACGGAGGACGAAGGGCAAACTGGAATGACCACTTGAGATGTTAACCAGGTAATCTACCTAACAGACCGCTTCGGAAGCTTCAGAGTATATACGTACGTGGGCCTATTCCGTTTACACTGTACTGTGCCCGGCGGTGCTTAAACATTTCAATACATCCTTTGATGGCGCGTGCCAGTTCTGTGGGGAGGTGGCTGACACCTTCCACATGGTTTGGGCGTGTCAATCAAACCCATCTATCCCCCCCAGCCCCAACCCCACCAGAGAGGACTGGGAGGCGGCCCTGCTCAGCTTTCAAGACCTAAAGAGCCAAAAGGCCTTGGTTCAACGGACGCGGGCGGCGTTGCTTGCCAATGGGGCACCGGAATAGGGGCTCCACCCAGTATTGGAAGGGGAAAGGGCCAATAGGGTCCTGCCCCAATCACCTTTCTGTGAAACTTTAATTGCCCATAAATGTTTTTCACCACCACAGCAGGACCACACGTCATACAGGGATCTGAACACGCTTGGAGTGGGAAGCAAGCTCAGGTAATGGGCCCAGTATTGGCAACGTGTTGGCATATGCCGGCCCTACAAAGGACCAGAGTGAGACCATCCACTTCCAATATTGGACCGATTATTAGCTCTACTGCTTGGGACAATGTTCATTTAAGTGTGTAACACTGTGAACAAACGAAACGTAACATTCAGGTGTACAGTAAGGGTTCTCAGGTGAACAAACGCATTGTTGCGCTCGTACCTACCGTCAAGTGAACAAACACACTTATGTATACACTCAGGCGCGTAGAGTTAGGCGAACAAGCGCAGTGTTATACTCAGGAGCACATTCCGTTGTGCAGCGGAGAAAGCGTGTGTAGCGCTTCGCGCCGGCGCAAGGACAAAAACCAAGCACCGCCTGTCAAAACACAAGGACGTGCATGCAGACGGTTTCTTCTACAGTCTACGCTCGAACCGTGCAGCACGCTGCTTATAAGGCGCTCCTTGGAGTTCCACATCGCCCTCTCTAATAGCTAGCAATCAGCTGGTATGCTGTGCTTCAAGAATAACCTCACCCAACAGGGGCAAATACAAGGAAGACAATGCGATTCGAGTTTGTGCCGGCTGAGCCGCATTTTTTTTTTTTAACTTTAAAACTTCAGCGAGAAACGTGCAACCTATTCTCTATACCAGCACCTTAAAGCTTCCGCCCGCGCTGCACGGTAACGGGGGTAGGCTCTCCGATCGGCCGCCGCCCCGGCCCCGGCGTGATGAATGGTGTGGCGAGTTTAAAGCGCATGGGAAGGGTTCCACGATCACGAGGGACCTCGGGAGGCGCGCATATCGGCAACTCTATTGTCGGAAGAAGTTGGAGGAAAGGGGGGGGGGGGGGGGGTGAGAAGTAGAAGCTTGCGGCGTTGGAGGGAGTCGGTGAGAAGGCGAAGGCATTTCCGCACTGTGCGCTGGATACTCGGTTCCTTGAATATTAACTGTATCAGTAAACGTCGTCTGTATATTGAGGAAATTGAGGGTGGTTCTGAGGCCGATATATAAATGGTTTATGTTGGCGCCACAGCGGCCACCATGTTGGAAACGATGAGCTCGACGAAGGGCTGGGCGTTTACCTAAATCCCTTATCGTAAGCTGCTCTCCGACAAGCTTATGCATCGTGGAAACTGCGCATATGGCCTATACCATCAACGGGACTATCGCAGTAGTGGGAGGAGAGTATAATGCGATGTGAAATACCTTAGCCGAGTAGGAAGCATTGGGGCTGTGTCGAGTAGCCCGATCGAGCAGCATGATGGTCCGCTTTTGACGATTATCAGAATATGGGTCAACTGGAAGTTAGTTGCTGCGCTTGAAACAGGATCTGGCTTTCTTACGGAAGACGTATAGCTTAGCCAGTCGTAAAGCATGCCTCAACAGAATCTCCTACCGACCGACCGTCCGCATGCTGAAAAAAAACTAAGGAACCTATAGGCGTCTATATGCTGTAACGAAGCGGCCTGCTGTCCTTCCACAGGGTCACATGACGCGCGAGAGGTCCCGTATTAGGGGTATTATGGACTGCGCGCTCAGCTTGTATTTTTATTTTTTCGTATATATATATAATCTTTTCATTCGTTTAAAGTAACTTCGAAGAAAGAGCGTATCCGGCACCACGGATCCTGGAGACACTACACTGTGCGATGTATACAAGTTGAGGGGCATTGAAGTAAATCGTGCCGTTTCGGTTGACCATGAGTGTTCATCAAGTGTCTTAACAATGAGCGGTTTTACTGACGCAACTAGATCGACCGATCGGCCGTCCAGATGGCCGAGTCCATTGCCATTAGGCGCTGTCGTCTGCGAAAAGAGGGGGGGGGGGGGGGGGGGGGGCATGGAAACGCTACTTGAACCCATGACTACGGCCACATAAAGTTGGAGCTTCTCCCGTACAGGGACCGACCGACGCCCACGGATCGAGGATATAGACGCACGCGCTTACTACGCCTCCTCTCGGCCAGTCTTAAAATGAAGTACCCGGAACTACGCGGTACAGAAAAAAACCTGGTCGTCTGCGAAGACGATGACCGCGAAGGTGGACGGCGTCTCCACGAGACCGAAACGAAGAGCGGTCAACCGTCCCAGAATCCTCAGATAACGCGCGCTGAGGGCTTGCTTGTTTTATGTCGAGCTCCCGAAACGGCGTGCGTGGGACCGGTGGAAACTAACAAAATATAAAAGAGGATGAGAACGGACGCGCACCCAGCCGAGCTCGAGAGCTCCTTGCTTACTTAGATCCCGCTCTGCAAAGCTATAGTAGCCGCGCTTGCATTTTACTCGCATCTATATCGACTTACGGCCGACGCCTTGAAATAGATACTTTGTGCTCACCGCCGTGTTTACGTTATCACTCGCGTGTGCCTGTGTGTGTGTGTGTTTGCGTGCATATATCCACGCTGCCCATCCTTGACACGCTTATTCTGCTGGCTGGAGGTTGGTTTGGGCGCGCCTAAAAGGGACGGCCGCGCGACTGTCCCGGAGATAGGCTGGGGAGCGGTTCGTGTGACTGCTGGGATATCGCGCGGTCGTCGCTGCACTTATCGGCCCGTTATTTCGACGCCGTTGGTCAGCGGCACGAAAAGGCCGCTTTGCGAGGTGTTTGCGCTTATCCAGTTTTTTTTTTTTTTACGTTATGATTTTAGTGTTTCTTGGTGCGCCTCTGGCTGACTGCTTCCGTCATCAAGCCAATCTGTTGAAAGTTCTAAACCGCTTCACAACCGACCTCAAAAGGAGGCGGGAAAATGGTCAACTCATTTCAGAATTTTATTACGCACCTCGTGAATAATACATACAGAAAAATCGGTCAAAATTTTTCGCGCTTATAATTAGAAAAATTGCGTCCACAAGCGTGGACATCAGTTGTGAACTGTATAAACCGCACGAAACAAGGTTTTGGCCTGCAGGCACAAAAATACGTTGCATTTTATGCATCGCACCCTAGCTTTACCTGAGCAGTTACTGTCCGTGCACCACATCTTATTCTGTAGCTTGCAAAATTCCGGGAAATGATCGCAGCAGTCATTGTGGACGTCTTGATTGCGCAGATATACTGGCCTTGCATTCTGTTGTGGAGCTCCACTCTCATTTCTTACAGACGTGCTTTTGCTCTGAGTTGGATTACATCTGATCAGTGTTTCGCTGTTTTGCTTGAATTGTATAGAAGCGAGAAAATTTCTTTTTGTGGGACGTTCATGGTTCTATCGTCTGTGCGGTATTCAATCCATGCATTGCAAACAGCCACGGCAAGAGAGTGAATGAAGAACCTCAAAACGCTTTACGAATCGCCTACCTGCTGTCTTCGACAAGTATGCAGCGACCAAAAGCAAGCACGCTAAAAGATTGAGGCTGCGCCGCTTCACCGAGTGTTCCTCAATCGCATGTCTGTATATTTCGAGCTCCCATTTGGAAACAAGTTCGTTTCCTGCTCTGAGCGGCCGCACCAAAGACGTCGTTCGTGTCCGTATACACACAACTTCAGGTACATATACGATATCGCGTCAATTTGTCGCGCGCACAGCGCTCCAGGTATACCACTTTCGCTCTCGCAACCGTCGTTATTCGGTGCCTGCAGGATAGGAAATCTCCGGCGCCTCCAAATGGCCGGGCAGTCGAGCGCGCGGTTCTGTTATTTCCGCATCGAGCGTGGAGAATTGGCGGCCCAGCCTTGCCGAGCATTTCGGTGGCAAGACACACATCAGAGTCTGGCAAGGGCCGATTACAACCGAACACCTGCGCCCGCCAGGCTCGGTCGTGTGCTGCGTCGTATACGTAGATATGCTGTTCTCGTCCCAGAAATGGACACGGATAGCGCGATCGCCACGGCGTCGCTACTCTCATACCCGGTGCGTTGCCTGTGAACGGGCACATTTGGGCAAGTTAGCTTGGCGCAGTTGGCTTGGCTTTCGACGGACGCTCGTATTGTTCGCTGGCTTTTGCCTCCACGTATCCGGTATAGTCACGACCACTCACGTCCAAGTCCATGCTTGGTATGTATCTGTAGTTTTCTCTATCCCCCCCCCCCCCCCCTTTCCCTTCCCCACTGCTGCCTCTTTCACATCCTTCATCTCTTCAGTGAAGAGATGATTCAGATGATTCAGTGAAAGTGATTTATTCAGCCTTTAAGGGAAAAATAAATGAAATGAAATGAAATGAAAAGCGACGTTCAGGGTGCGCATCCAGGCGTTCGTGCGCCTTTCCGTTCCTCATAAGCTAACCTAGCCTAACGTAACCTCCTATATATGTTCTTTGTCTCAGGGTAGTATTCGTTGTAAACTACACTATAAACAGAAAGGAGTGAAAAGGGCGTAAATTGTCCTCTAGCGCACACCCTTTTATAAAAGGGGTTGCACTAGAGATCAGCTTACTCCGTTTCTACTTCCATATAGGCATATTCGTGTTTAGGGTGTAAAAGTATACAGTGCTCCGTCTGCCGAGGACGATTAGCCAAATCTCTCCGATTGCACCAACGCCTTCTCTCTATCTCTCGGCTACTACTGCAGTACAGGCTGAGACTGAAAAGAACGAACTAAAAATGGCGAAGACACTTGCAACTCAAGTGTTGAGAGGCGAAAGCCGAGGACACTATGCCGTGACGACATCCGGTCGATGTGACGTCACACCGTTCCCGTGGCTACATCGATACCAATATTATACATCTTTCGGGGATCTTAAGTGTTAATTACGCTTAATTACACATTTTTCCATCGAATTTGTCACAAATCCGACGTTTTTCCGAATATTTTGTGACAATTTTCACTATGCCGTGACGACTTCTTGTGGATGTGACGTCAGACCGTTCCCGTGGCTATATCGACGTCCGCGCTATTTCGGCGCGATTTCGACATTTTTTATTGTAATTAATTAACAATTTACTCTGCAGTTATCAGACGTGGCTTCTAGGTTCATTTTTTCCTCCTCTATCTGAAGCAACCATTAGTTGTCTCCTATCTTTTCTAGTTCCCGAGTTAACACGAGTTAAACGCTGCCAAAGGTGTGACACCTTCTGCTAACGGACGACAGTATGAGCCACTAAAGGCCTTCGCTTTAAAAGAAGGGTCCTCGCCCATATATAGTCGAGACTTCGTGGCCAGTCAGCCCCCTAAAGCCGCTTCCTAAAACAACACTTTCACGTGTGCCCGCTATACCGCACTACACACTTGCCCCAGCGCCGTCATTTTCACAGCGCTGCTGGGACGCAGTCATCAATCACGGTCCCGACAAGTCCATAGCCCTTTCCACTTCTTCCTTCCTTAATTTTTTTTTTTTCATTTTCTGCTCGCGTTTTTCGTCCGCTAGTATATTACATCCGGGAAAAATTAAGGAGTGGCCGCTCGCGCCGACCACGTTGCCCTCGTTTTTTTTACTCTCTCTCTCTCTCTCTCAATGTTGCCCATTCGTTTACCTCTCCCCCTCTTCTTCACCGGCGTGTAAGCGTCTGCGTGTAATAGTTAAGCAGGGGAACGGCGTCCAGATCTCTTTAAGCTAGAGAGCAGAATTCCGTTCACTGACAACGCGCGGCAACTATACAACACACCCTTTTGCTGCGTCCGCGCCCGGTAGCATAACCCTCTCCTCCTCCTGGAGTAACCGCCCTTCCGCGGACTACGCCCATTAGGCGCTGGCCGCATGCCATCTTCTTTCTCAGGGTGTGTGTGCGCGAGTAAATGCGCGCGGAAAACTCGTCGCGCACGACTGAAACGCGACGCTCGCTCATAGGAGGCGCATACGGCGCCGCCAAACGGACGGTATTGTTGTAATAGAGAGTTGCGCGGCCGACGCGGAAGCGAGGGCCGTTTTGTTTGGTGCTGTTTCTCTCGACGTTTTTAACCACTTCCGGCTTTCCCGGAAGGCGCGTTGTTCGTAGCCGGCTGCGGTATGTTGAGATGTTACCTAATGGGTGCTGTCTATAGGCAATACAAGCGCTATAGACAATGTATAGATTTATGGCGATACACTTTTAGAAAACTTTTTTTCTATAAACAGTCTGTAGACTACGAATAGAAGAAAAGAAATATCTGTAGGAAGGCAATAGAGTCTATAAGAAGCCTATAGGCTGTCTATAGACCATTTTTATAAGGCAGTTACATGCATGTAAGTTTACATGCATGTAAGTTTAGATCGCGGCGGCGTCCACGTTCTGATGCCTGATATGCGTTAGGAAGCCAAATGACCGAAAGTCAGCTGCAAAGTTTATTTTAACCGATGTTTACTTCAACGTTTAGGTTATTTTTAACGCAAAGTGATTTTGTTAAGTGTTTAGTGATGTTTACTTTTACGCTTACTTTACCTGATGGGGAGGTCTGAACTATCTGCAGCTGTCATAGAAGGGCAATGCACTGCTAAGTAAATGCTTAAGCGATTTCCAATAAAATACGTTACTACACTTTAGATCTACAAGAAGGATGACGGGTGACACGGCAGGCCATAGAACCGCATTTTACGACGCAGAGATAAGGTGTCTTACTGTCGAGAGTTTGCTCTATGTAAGCGAACTAAATATTGTGCGTGAATCTCCTTACAGCTAAACCAGCCTACCGACGGCATTCTACCTATGCACTTGAATTCTGTACACTGCGCGGAGCAGTTCCTTAAAAGGCATTTAAAGGCAACTAAAGGAGTCACGTGACAGCAGAATAGAGCGGACACTATTATTACCAAGACACGTGTCGACGGTGATGCAAGCCTCGATCGAACAAAGCGCACACGTATCGAACGAGCCCGATCGACATTGTTCGTGACCCGCCCACGGATCCAACGGCACCGCTGCTAGAACCGCGGAGGAACAGGTGCGAGTTCCGGCTCCCCCGGAACACACGGGAGGCACAGAGGGGTATCGGGCAGCGACAACCGATCGCGTCCCCGCGTGTTCGGAGGCCCGAACGCTTCGCAGCGGTAGTAATAGGGCGCGTAAAAACCTCCCTTTCCGCCGAAGAGCGCGGCGGAGCTATAGCCACACAAAAGGCGTTCGTTAGTCGAGGGCCCCACACAGATGGGACGTGGCGGCGGTGGGGGAGGCAGGGGTTCGGGCGCGAGCTGTGTACAGGGGCTCGACGGGCCCAAAACGAATGGGCCCCCAAGGAACGCGCGAGCAATGAGTCGTGGCCGGTCGCGTCGAGAGGCTTCTCTCTCCCTCTCTCCTTCTTTTGTCTAACGCTCTTTCCACCTCCAACGAGAGCCACGCGTCTTGGGCAAGGGGAGACTCAGGCTCCGAACTGATTCTGCCGCGCAGTACACTGTACCGAACAGGAGGTATTTTGCTCTAAGGTAACGCCTACGTTGGCGTCATCCATGTATGTGCGCAATGGAGGCACAGGTCTGGCGTGGCTGTCTGTGTGTGTGGTGGAGGGAAACTGCGGGCGATCATTGTGAATTGGGAGAGGATAGTAGGAGAGGGGAATTTAGGCTTCCGAGGCCTATATATCCTCAAGCGACCGCAGACGCGCCGCGCTCGTCACGAATAATTGATGTGAATCCCCCATGCGTAGTGTACCACGAGTTCGAGGCAGATCGCACAGGAGGCCGTGCGCGCGACGGGCCGAAACACCGCTGCGATTAAAGGGTGCACCCTGGGCGGGCAGAGGGCGCGCTCAGAGGTTTAACGAGGGAACCAAGTTTCAACGTACGGAACAGATAGGGTGCGTAAACTGCGAAGTTCTGAATGAAGTATAGCTATACAGCTGACGCGACTGTCGTTACGGTTTGGTTTATGGTGTTTTAACGTCCCAAAGCAACCCAGGCTATGAGGGACGCCGTAGTGAAGGGCTCCGGAAATTTCGACCACCTGGGGTTCATTAACGTGCACTGACTTCGCACAGTACACGGGCCTCTAGAATTTCGCCTTCGTCGAAATTCAGCCGCCGCGGCCGGGATCGAACCCGCGTCTTTCGGGTCGGCAGCCGAGCGCCGTAACCACTGAGCCACCGCGGCGGGGCCGACTGTCGTTACAAACTACAACAGTTGGCAGCAAGCGATGCGTTGACATTGTTAGCAAAGGCAGTAGTGTACGTAAATTCTGCTAAGGTTGTCCCCGAGAAACCTCGCACCCTTTTTCGTTAAGTTTCAAGCTTCTGTTTCGTTATTCTAGCTAGCCCTGTTCAGGACCCAAAAATAAAAAAAAGGACATAAAAGAGGAGCTCTGAAATCAGTTCAAGGTTATAGTTGGATACAACTCAAGTCTGCAATGAAGCTACACCCGCGTTCAGGACAGCCGCAGAGGATTTCCCCACGACAGAAAAGTAGTCCGTGGTTTAAATTTTCCTTGCTACCTAAACAAGAAGCTAGTCAGTAGAAAAAATTCACAAGCTCTAGAATTGTGATACCTGTTTAATATAGCCAAACATTAAAAATCTGATTTCGTTTGATTTCGGTTGGCCAGCGGACTAATACAGGACGCCGCGGGCCATGGCCCAGTGTTAACTGCTGTTTCTTTAAGTTGTATCCTACTATTGTTCAGTATTAAATGTGTTTGCACTGCATTTAGAGTGGTCGTAATAGAAGGTTTATTTTATTGATATATAGGATTCGACATCGTTTCGATTCCACTGTGTAAAACACACACGCGGGTGCACGCACGCACACAGGGTGTTTCATCTAACGCACACACACACCCCTGGTCAGCGCAGACGACACAGCCACAGCTGTACTTGATATAAATCACAACCAACATGTATGTGCCGCCGTCTGATCGCAGCCTCCGCATTTACACCCTTGGCACAGACGCCCCTCAAAAACCAACGCCACAGCTGAGCCTCGTACCGGGCGCGCGAAGGTTACCCCGATAGCCACGCCGGCGATATCTGGTGGCCGGCGAGCGCATAACGGACCGTCCGGCCACGCCGATATCACGTGATTCGAACAGTGCCGCGCCGTTGTTGTTGCCTCCGGGCGGTGCAAAACGGTTCCGCTCGTCGCCGGCCGTGTGAATAATCGAACGACCCTCCGCGAGTCCGCACCCGTCTGCGCACACACTCACGGACACCCCCATGGGCAGCAGTGGCCACTCTCTCGCGCTTTCGCGACCTCGGAAGGAAGGGAGGGGGTGCGGCCGCAGTCCGGCACGGCCAGTGGACGACGCCCAAGGCGAGCACGCTGTTCGATCTAGAGCGAGGACGCCTGGGCCCACATATCGGCCACGCCTGCTGCGTTCGCGCGGCCGATCGGCGGCCCAAGGGACTGACCGACCCGCGCCGTCGACGCCTCAGCCCCAACACCGACGTGGCCACCGTCCAACAGAGCCAGCGGAAAGATACGGAGCGGGGAGGCCGCGTCTATTGGCGACCCTGTCAAGAGATGAAGTTTTCAAACGTTCGTGCGCTCGAAAAGCGTTCATGCAGTGCATTACTCTAATCCAGAGACGTGACCAAAAAGAACACGGACTCTACGTAGGCGGGTTGAAGGGATATGAAAGACAGCACTTTTATTATCAGTCACGGGCTTCTCAGACATAAGCGAGAAGCGCACCGTAGGTGTTTTTTTTTCTTCCAAGTAGTTTTCTTGAGAACTTAAGCCAGTTTTTGTTCGCAGTAAAAATTGATTATCTGGCTGTTTCTGGGCGTGCTGATATTTGTCCGGAAGCAGAAGACGCGTTTACTGCTGAAAGAATCATTTTTCAAAATTTTCCCGCCACTCAGTTCAAACTTGTGACGTCAGCATCCCAAAAAAATGATTCCGTGATCACCGTTTAGACGATTGGGGATGTTGCTTAGCCTCTGAGATGTGCGTAAATCATTGGCTACGCACCGCAGTTTACTTGCAAAAATTGACCGGTGATGGCGCCACCTGTATGTTTGTCGTATTTTTTTTTTTTTTTTGCTTATCAAACCTCCGTTTTCAGTTAAAGCAATGTCTTTGTCACTAGGATTCGATAATCTATCGGTACAAGCTAACTTCAGTTTGTCCCCTGATTTAACGCCTTTTCCAAATTCTATGCAGAAGTAGAAATGAATCTGGGCCCCGCATTCTGGCGAGAATTTCTTCACGGTAAAACCTCCTTTCATTTGAACTTCACGTGCACATAGGACAGACCTTTCCCTGAACCGCACCCTTTAGAAGTTGCTCATAAGTCCGTTCGTGCCCCTTTACTTGTATAAATAAAGTTCGTTGTTAAAACTCGGAGCAACAACAAACTACATTTTCGTCTGCGTAGGATGTTGCGCGCAGGAGGCGCGATAAGCTTTCCTCCACGTAAACTCGCGCGGGCGAAAGCACCGTTCCGCAGGGTGGGGAGGGGGGGGGGGGGGGGGCGAAAAATAAATAATTAAAACACTCTCGAATGAAAAGAAACCGCGCGGCAGCCTTTATGCGGTTTCTTTATACCACCATGTCGGTAGAACATGAATGGGAGAAGCGACGTAAAAGAAACTGTGTGTACGCTCTGGTCTTATCGCAACGTGGCGATCGGGGTGCACACATGCGTTGGCGAGGTATACAAGAGTGAGTCCTCGGGCTTTGTACATAGGCGACATACATGAGCTGCCGAGTGTGACGTTGACGAGGACAGAGATACCCGTGCCATTCTCGGGGGGAGCGGGCAGGCGCGCCGACAAAGAAAGCGGACGTAGTACACCTAAGCAGATGATGATGATGATGGTAGTGCTGGCTGGCGCTTTCTCAGGTATATATTTTTTTCATCAACCATGACTTGAAAGGCACACAGGCGAACGCGGTTAAGTCGGGGACCGTGTAAAGTATTAGGCTCAGATATGCAGATGTCTGACTCACCCTCGAACGCCGGCTTCCGCTGTTCTCGAAGCTTGGAATTAATGATTTTTTCATTCTCAGCTTTTCATATATTTATTTGTTATTTATGTTTGCTCCAAGAGAGAGGTTCACACACAGCTTCACGACGACTTCTCTTTTGGAGCAAGTACCACCCGCTGGTAGAGGAAAACGTCACCTTGATGGGCCTGCTACGTCACATGTTTTAGGCTGGAAATTGTGTGCCCCAACCTTACCGCTGTGTAGACCTTCGGGAAGCCGGACGCGACAGAGATACGCCCCGTCAATACATTAGCGAAAACTCATCGGTCTTGCATATACGTACACCCCCCGTCAAAAGACCTCAGGCCACAGCGTTCACCTCCAGCGAAATGGATGTCCCTAGAATGCTCCGTGTTATAGCGGATAATTCAAAACACAAGTCAAACAGGAAGCTTCTCTACATCCAAAATAAACCTGCTATCATTTCAAGGTCCTTCGGTCTTCAATAGTGCCGTAATGGCTCCATTATACGGCTGAAGCGAGAAGCCTCTGAGCTAAGGACTTTTGACCAAGACTGTATGCCCATTAGCCGACATGCATACTTTTGGCGGCGACTGTATACCATCCACATTTCGACGGTACACTCCAACGTGGCGCTACGCGCGACAAGGGAGGTCCTGCAACGCTCAGCGAAATAAACCGCGCGGAACGCTCAACCCCCCACCCCTCATAGCTGCCCCTGCGAGCGCTGCAAACCGCGACGAGCGATAGCGGCTCACCGCCGCGTGCGCACGTGCGGTAGACAACGGCGAGCCGCACGTGCATGCGGTCGACGCACGCAGAACGGCCGTGCGCCCAGGGAATATGTCGTGCCAAGCTCGGCGTGTCATGATCCTCTTGTGCGGCACGCGGCGCATAGTAGACCTACAGCGCCCTCTACACCTTTCTTTGAGCTGAGCCGCCGCGCGCGCTTTGCTGTAAGCCGATACAGGCGGCACAGATCTCCCCTCCTTTAATTTTTACGCTTATGTAGTTTAGAGGGTGGGCAGCAGTAGGCTTTGCGAAGGGTGGGCAACCCCTCAGCCTTCTTTATCGTGTTGGCCGATCGAGACCGCGTGTGCGGTGTTATGTGACTGATCGATGATTTTTAGAGCGAGCAGCCGATACGGACATGACGCGCAGACGGCCGCTCGAACGTGGTGTGGAAGAGAGATGAAGCGAGTCGGATTGGTCCAAATGTTTCCTGATCGGAAGCTGTTACGTGGCGCCCTCTACGGAAGGCGAGTGGGAACTGGGCCGCACCAGTTCTGCTGCGCGTGTTTCGACACCAATGTGGACAAGCCCGCAACCATGTCTTAGGCGACGGAATGGTTTCGTTTCATTACCGATGTGAATAGTACCTGCATGGTTTTTCCCTGCTGCAAATTTGCTAGCGCACTGAAATTCCAAGGGAAGCAACCGAGATGGCAAGGGAGGGGGGGGGGGGGGGGGGGGCAGCTAGGTCACGTGACCTCCTGACGTTGCCACAACCTACTCACACAGATAGATGAGAAGCGGTTGAGTGAGATGTCTTGTACTAGCGCACTAAAGAGCGGGAGTTATCACACCAGATTATTCTGCAACTAGACTTTGCCGCAAATATCACATGGGACCCAAGATGGCCGCCCAGTCAGCTTCCAGCAGTATCTAAACCTTATTGCGATTAAGAAACACGCTGTATTTTTTTTTTCATCCTTACAATATATATTTCATCCTTCCCGTTGACAGTCATGGCGTTCACCCGATCGCCTTCACAGCTCCTCTAGCGAGAGTTCCCGCCGTTTTGTTTCGGTCAACGGGGATATGTGGGGAAGCCCACTGGCGGAGTTTCGCGTAGGTCCACTAGACTTGCCATTCACCCGCCCCACTTGGCATCATTACCACCATTCCAAGACGAGACCAACCCGCATATTGGATGCCGAATACAGAAAAGACAAACTGCGAAGTTTTTATCCTGGAAACAGTTCGAAAACACAGACGCATTCGAAAGCCTAAAAATACTTCCAGCTGCAGTTCGATACTTCATCGCTAGTTTTGGATGAAAAAAAAAATGATGGGAAGATTAATTTATGCGCTCTTAGATCGTAATTTATATGGACATGTTTCTTTTCCTATTGCTGCGGGGGGCTTATGTGTTGCAACGGAGCATTTCCTTTACGTCGCCTTGAACAATGCGTGAAGCGAATATGCGACCATCGTCTGCGCCTAATTTGCCAGCACGGTGAAGCGGAGCAACCAGTGAGAGCCGACTAGTTAGGTACACAGCCTCGAGGAGCTGTTAACCGAATAGACTTGAATATGGATTGCTTGCCGTGTTTCGCTCGGAGCCCAAATTGTTTTCCAAATGCACCTGCCTGCAGCCGACGCTTATCCCCGGAGAACATAAAGCATTCGCCGCGTGCTCGAAGGTCAGTCAGATAAAGCGCTCGCAGCTTCACGACATCGCACGCCCGAGCGTGATCGCCGTGCTAACGGCCGGTTGCAGCCTTGATAGCGTTAGCGAGCACTGATGATGCAGAGATACGTCGGAGAGATACGGCCGATAGGGTCTGCGTACAGGAATCGCGCGTAATCCCTTATATAGAGCCGGTAAATGGCTTTCGATGCATCGAGGAGCGCCCAGCATGGGTAAGTCTCGGGTGGAAATGAATCGATGCCAGTTCGATATCGGCGCTCGACTGTTTCCTATACGAACCGTTTCGAAAAGCGCTGGCGCTCGAGACAAAGAGAAAAAGAAAAGATGGCGCCCGTAGCGAGAGAAGGGACCATGGCTGACTATGTGTTTTCGTGTTGTACAGTATATACTGTCGTATAACCACCCGCTGTGCACACTGGGCGGCTATGGCGCTTGGCTGGTGTGCCAAGGTTGCGGGATCGAATCCTGAAGCCGCGGCGACCGAATTTCGATGGAGACGAAACGTTAAAGGCGCTCGAGTGCTGTGCGATGCCAGTGCACGTTAAGAAACCTCAGGTGGTTGAGGTCAACCCGGAGCCCTTCACTATACGGCGCCTCACATAGTCCATGTGTTGCTTCGAGGTCTCAAGCCCCACATATATCGCTCTAAACAAAAAGGAGTTAAGAGGGAGTAAGATGTCGTCTAGTGTACTCCCTTTTATAAGAGGGAGTGAGCTAGAGGACAGATTATACTCCCTTTTTACTCCCATATAGGTGTATTTGTGTTTAGAACGTACTGAGCCATGCATATATACGAACAATTTATATTCATGCCAACAAAGCATGCAAAATTGCTATAATTTATTGCAAAAAGAGAAATTCCCGATATGACGTTTTATGCGGATGCCTACCAAAAAAGGACTAACCTGAATGATCTCGTGCGTCTGAGCTGCATGTGATCGGTAATGGATTATAGTATAATACGTGCTCTTTATAGGTGCTGTATTACTAAGGGTCGCCCAATACAAGTGCTGGACGTAGAAAGTCTTAATTTGGGCAAGAATTGGCCAGCTTTCAGTCCATATTCCACGCAATCCTCATGAAACAAAATGGCGTCTCCCAACCAAACTACGGTTGCCAACACCCTGAAGACACGCTAGAATGGAGGCGTTAGCATAAAAGGCACCCAATACTCATATCCTGGCCAACGCACCGCTCGACAACGCGTCTGGGCAAACAGTCGATCGGCGTGTTGCCCGGAGGCGGCCGTGTAGCGGCCGCTCTGATTAGAGGGCGAGAGTGAAAGACGCCCTACAACGCCGCAGCGTGGAAGTACACGCATGCGCGAAGGCTCCATGGCGTCGCGCCGGCGCGATCCTAATCGTTCTCGCCGCTGGAAGCGTGCGCCAAGAGCGAACGCGTGAAAGTGCGTCCTCCAGCAGCCGGGCTCGCGTGTATAATACATATGTACTACGTACAAGTCTAGCCGACGGCGCGGGGGGAGATCGGTCTGCTTTCAGCTTCGATGTAACACCGCCTCAGCCGCATACACACTTCTGTGCAGTGCGGGCGAGGTTAAGCGTTTCTTCGAAGAAGGTGACGCTGCAACTGCAACTGCACTGGACTTGGCCATTGCGCCAGTGTGTCAGGCGTTTTCAGCTCGTATATGCCCCCTTGAGAGGGGCGTCAAAATTTTCACGAATCGTATCGAAAGTGAGCCATGCGTAGGCCGTATAACACCGACATAGCAGAAACCAGTCTGTCAGAAAATCAGTGTCCACGCGTTATGTTACCCTCTTCCCACGCTTCCACTCTGCTGAACCGTTCTAAGTTTGACCTCGTTATAACGAAGTTGAAGGGACACGGTGATTACTTCGTTATAGCAGTAACTTCGTTATAGCCCGTGTTGACTGAGCTTCCAAGGGGAATCGTCATTTCTTCGTTATATCCATTATTTTGTTATAAGCTGTTTCGTTATAACGAGATTCGACTCTGTATACCGCGAGCTCCAACGCCCCGCTACTGGGTTCGACTTGAAATCTGTATCTAACCACGCAAGCTTCGCGCGAAATATATTTTAGCAGGATGAAGTGACCATAAAACTTGAAGAAAACGAAAACATAAAAAAAACAGGGATGGTTCTGCACTAATGCTACGCAGGTGGCTATCTACCACAGGACATCTGTCGTGCCCGAAGCGCCTGTTTCGTGCTGCCCTTAAACGCGATCACTGCTTACTCATGCGATAGCATTAGTACCCCTGGGGCCCAAATGCGTCGTGGGTCTTAAAATTCGCTCACTGACTGGAGGAAGGTGACGTTACCAGACTGGAGCATTCCCATTGGCTGGGAGAAAGTGACGTCATCGGACCGGGAGTGACCTCACTTCCGTTAAAAGCATCAGCACCTGCTGATGCTGTCGAACACGTCGTGGAATTAGGTGTTCCGGTGTTAATTTTTGTTAGAAGGGGCACGTTGGCGTCACTGCCTGCGCCGTTCTATATGAGTATCAAAGCACGTTTTGAATCATCGCACTTGTCAGCTTTTGCTTGCTGAGCACAGCCCAACGAAAGCTTAGAACAGCACAGGGAGTAAGAAGTTACGAGAATAAGCGTACGCAGGAAAGGAGCAGCACACGAGCGTCAGAGGAGATAATTGTTAGCTAATTGCTATTTATAGGAGAATATTTACGTAATTTTAATACCCACAATGCACACTGCCCTAAATACACACCACTTCCCGCCATTGTTCCGCTCATCGCACCGCTCGCGCTTACACACTCGTCCGCACGATCTTGCCACTGACCGCACATTGCACTCACACGCCAACTTTTGAACGATGGACTCTCTTATCGCCATCTATGTCAGCTCTGTTTCAACTATGGGCGGCGACTTATAACTTCTGAGCAGCTCTGAACAGTTTACGTGATCTGCACGGGGTGGCGTGACAGTCTACAGATGCCCCGTTTTGAACAAGCCAGCGCGTTCAGTCTTGAACCACGACCGGTATACGGAGAGTTTGGCGCTATCAATAGATACGGGCCTCTGCCATGCTGCACGGAACTGTGCTTGCACCAGCCACGCACAAAAGGCGCAACGGCATCGGCAGGAACCAGGGAAGGCGAGCAGCAGCAGAGTTCCATAACCAGGTCACACAGACACACACTCGGTTCTTTAAACGCACGCGGAGCAAAACGGTTCGCTTCCGCTCTGGAGTGCGGCTCGCCAGACGCTGTGACGCCTGAGGGGCGTGGACTAGAAGATGGCGGAAGCCGATACAGGCTGCAGCGGCTGTACAGGGATCGGCCGCCGTTGCGTTCGCTTTTGTCCGCCATTAAAACGCCGGTGCGCGGAAGAGAAAGGAAAGGGTTCCGGGAACCCCGCCGCACCTAAGGCTGCCGTATATACGAGGCCTCTCGCCCATACAGCCTTCGCAACGCCCGTGCAGACGAATAAGCTCGCCGTTACGCGGTGTCCTTGCGTACCGTATTTGCGCGGATTTAACCATCGCTCTTTTCTGACAAAGCTGTGTGAACTAGGAATAGACGGGCGCTTGGAGTACAAGAGTTGCTTACATATTATAGGCGACCATATTTCGCGCTAAACGATTATGCTTCAGAGTAACGAAGTGGATTCCAAGAAAGGGCAAACTTCAGTCAAGTGGGTGATTGAGGTTAGAAAGTATTTGGCTGTGGCCGCAGCTATCACAGTACAAAACATAAGTCGGGATGAACAAAGCGAATGAAAAAAAAAATAAATTGTCCCTGCCCGTGCCACTAGTTATAAGTGGCATAATAGGCTTGACTTTGGCGCTAAAACAATGACCATGAAAGGAGAATAGGATTTTAGCGGTGTTAACGGAAAATAACATTAAAGTACACAGGAAGTACAAATGAAGAAAATCAGAACGAACAGACAACGCGTGTAAATTGTGACTAGTGATGAAAGTAATCTTCGATTAAATTATTGATTTTTGATGGATCACACTCCATTGCTGGGGGTACTGGGAGCCCATCCTATTGTTCTACTTCGGAAGTAAAGACCGTATTTTAATATTTTTCCTTTGCACAATACGGTCGTCGAAATCTGGGCGAAGTTCTAAGAATCGAGGGGTATTGGTTGTTCATCATCATCATCAGCCTGACTACGCCCACTGCATTGCAAAGGCCTCTCCCATGTCTCTCCAGTTAAACCTGTCCTTTGCCAGCTGCGGCCACCGTATCCCCGCAAACTTCTTACTCATCCGCACACCCAACTTTCTGTCGCCCCCTGCTACGTTTGCCTTTTCTTGGAATCCACTCCGTTACCCATCTTGCCTTCACATTAGATCCCCTGCCCAAGCCTGTTTCTTCCTCTTGATTTCGACTAGGATGTCATTAACTCACGTTTGTTCCCTCAACCATAATGCCCACCTCCGGTCTCTTAACGTTACAGCTATCATTTTCCTTTCCATAGCTCGCTGCGTTGTCCTTGACTTAAGCTGAACCCTCTTTGTTAGCCTCTACGTTTCTGCCCCATAGGTGAGTACCGGTAAGATACAGCTGTTGTATACTTTTCTCTCGAGGGATATGGGTAAACTGCCATATGCGCTCCACCCCATTTTTATTCTTCTAGTTATTTCCCTCTCATGATCCGGATCAGCGGTCACTACCTGCCCAAAGTCGACATATTCTCTTACCACTTCCAGCACCTCGCTAACCAATCGTGAACTGCTCTTTCCTTGCGAGGCTGCGGGTATTGGTTACATCCGCGTTAATACGGTACTAAACCCGAACGCCTCCTTAGGGCGCCAGCGCGCGTGCGTGTGTACGAAACAAAGGCCCGGCATCGGCAGCAACAGGCGGAGCATTGACGAACGGCTTCGGCGCTCAGTCATGCGCGAAGATGGATACGCCGATACCACTTCTGCGCTCGCATACCCCAACTGGCGCGGCGCCGCTCTCTGTTCAAACGCTTTCCTGATTGCAAGCCTTTCGCCGAGGCGAAAACGGAAGCGTTCTTCTTTTTCACCGTCTCCCAGTCTCTCTCTCTCTCTTTAATGCCGCCTTAACGCTCAAATCGTTTCCGCGGGGATATTTAGACCGTAGATAAAAGATTGGCCCTTGTTTCAAGGCGCGTCTTCATTAGCGCCGGAGATCGTGCCCAAACGGTGGAATAGCGAGCGCCGCTGTAAACTCGTTCTCAGGCGTCAGTCAGCCCATTGGGGCTTTCATACTCATAAATATTGCCTCGACACCCATGATTAATTCGGGCACCACTTCAATAGACGTTTGTTCTATTGGTTTACAATGAGAGCGGGGAAAAAAGCCCAGCGTGGGAAGTATTTGGCAGAAGCGTGCACGTGAGAATTTTGAGCACATGCTCAAGCAGTTCAGGGTTGATATTAGACGCTTTGAGAGTTCTTACGTAACTACAGCGATTGTATAGCGGGCATTGTGTGCCCGTCAGTCTGTAAGCCGTCCATCTATCGACCAAGTGTCCGTGAAGCTGTCATCGTTTCGCCGGCTCTTGGAGCCAAGGCGGAGAGTGTCTCCGACGGCTTGTGTGTGACCATGGTTACACATAAGCCGTTACACATAAGCCGTTACAGATAAGTCTATCCCGTTACACATAAGTTTATCCCATTATTATCCTCCCGTCTGTCAGTGGCGAGTCCATTTTTATTGAGAAGCAATACTACTTTCACTTTCAGCTCCTCGCGTGGCGAGGCCGCGGTAGCTACCATTGACCTTGAGCGGCGCGCCTAGCGGTGTGACGTCACAGCTGCAAGAGCAGGGCTCCAACTTGTGCCGTCGCGAGTCGAGGCCGCGCGTGGTGGCTGCTGCCTAACTCCTGAGCCCGCCGCGCGCGGCGCGGATTGGATTGCATTGGATTAGATTGGATTGCATTGGATTAGATTGGATTGGATAGTATAACCGATGCATTACCACAATTCTAACCACAAGCACCACCACCAGCTACACTACCAGCTGAACCATGGCGTAGCTACGGATATTGCTTTCGCAATTACCGGGCTTAACCAAGCTAAGCCACAGCCATTTTTTCTGCTGCTTACAGCAACAAATACGAACAGTGTGAGGCTTTGCAGCGCTGCCTGCCTTATTGGCTCAGGGGTTAGAGTGCTTGCCTACTAAGCACAAATTACGTGTAGCGCTCTAAGATTGTTGGATCTCGATTCAGTGAAGGCCCGTCGCGGTGGCTCAGTGGCTTTTGCGCTCGCCTGCAGAGTCGCGGGATCGCATCCCGATATCGGCGGCCTCATTTGAATGGAAGAGAGAAACATTCAAGCGCTTCTGTCAGTGGCAGTGTCAGTGACCGTTGCAGAACCCCGGGTGTTCGAAAATATTCCGCCACCTTCCACATCTTAAAACACGAATACGCCTATATATGGGAGTAAACACGGAGTAAAGCTGTCCTCAAGCGCACACCCTATTATAGAAGGGAGTGCACCAGAGTGGAGTTTACTCCCTTTTAACTCCTTTTTGTTTGGAATGCACTATATGGCGTCTCTCATAGCAGATGTGCAAATTCGGGACGTTAAAGGGACAGTGCGGCCGGCTCTATCCGATTATTGTTATCAGTGAAAACTGAGTCTCCGGCTCGTTGTGGCTACGGTGACGTTCGCCCGGCAGCAAGATGTTCATTGATCGCGGAGAAAATTGGATTTAAAAATCCCTCCTCCGGTCGATTAAAACTTGTGACGTATTTTCTTTACCGAAAACACCAGTTTTTACCAGTTACAGCATTATATTATTTTCTATGTTATATTACTTTATAGCAACGTTACAAACTGATCTATTGCCGCTGTGGAAAAACCGAAAAGTCTGGCTTTCGCGGACCGGGAGTAGGGTCGATATTCGCAGTCTTCGTTTTAGGAAGCAGCTTTGTGTCCTGCCCCAGTGTCCGGCTCGCTGGTGTCACCAAAAATTACGGCGGCGCCAAATTCTCCGGCCGCATACGTAGTAGTACATATATATAGTCGACCACGACGCGCGGCGGCAGTGGCTCCCACGGTTCGCGACCTCGATTCCGACCTCGAGCGAGAGGAGCACGCGCGCCAATGGGGTCAAGCTCGGCAAGCACCACCACCGCCGGCGCTCGCGTGACGCGCCGGTCAGCATCGCCGCCACGTTAGGGTTAAGGTTAGACGCGGCCGCAGCGTCGTTTTTCGGGGTCGGCCTCCGCGAGACCGACCCGTTCCTGCCGCCGCGGCGCGTCACGATCGCCACGCAGGGGTCGGCATGCCGCAGGAAGAAACAACGCGGAGTCGAATCGCGGGAGCGGTCTGGCCAGGGGGGGAAGGGTCAGCGTGGCGGCGGGTCGGCCGTGAATCAGCCAGCCACCGGCGGCGGCCACTGCTGCGCGCCGCATCCGAGGAACAAGAATGAAAATAACGCTCAGCACGCGCTCACAAAAAACGCTGTCACGTGTGGCTTCGAGCGGCTCGTGCACGTGGTTTCTGCTGTGTGTGTGTTCGTTGAAGCCACTTCTGGACCGTTGTGGTGGCCACTTGCGGATGGCTGCTTGGTGGTTCATGGTGCGAATGCGCGTACCGTGACTTGCACCCCTCCTTTCGTATACCCCCCCCCCCCCTACCCCCCTCTACCTTCTTGTTGCAACCTATATGGCGCGATCTTTTTTCTAGCGTGTGTGAATCTCGACTCATGGGAGCCCCAGCTACGCACGACGACTCACTTGCGAAGGCCAGCATTTGCGCCAATGCGTTAGATGCCGCTTGCGTCTTCCTTTTTTTGTATTTTTTTTGGCGCGATGTACTAGCAGTTTATTAGGAGTACGCGTGTGTGTGCTTATACACCCATCGTATATATATATACCGAAAGGGGCCACCACCGCGTATACGTGATGGCAAGAGTGGAACAAATTATGTGAGACCCCGTTCGTGCAGGGGGTCCTGCCGCTGTTCCTTTTTTCTTCTTTTTTTCCCACCCAGTCACTTCGTACTTTTCTTTGTCTCTCGTTTCGGGCAGAACCTTTACCAAAACGCGGCCAGCGAAAGGACGCCAATGGCCGTGGCTTTTATTTTTTCCTTCTTATATTTTCCCCGCATGCCGCTGCCCCCAAATCGCGACAAATGATCGGCAATATATAGATGGCTCTAGATTGGAGAGAGATAACCCCCCGTTCGATACGGCGCGCCAGCAGCATGTATAGCGTATTTTACGCCCTCACGACGTGAGCTGCAATAAGTAAAGCCCCCGCGGTGTTGCGGTTGGCGGTGGGGGTCAAGTTCACTCAGGCGACCGTCTCGACCGAGTTTGACGAGAAGGATGAGCTTCTCCGGTCCTCCCCCCCCCCCCCCCCCCCTCCTAAAGGTCCAGAAACTGAACAGCCTTTTCCTCCAGATGTGGGACGAGCGTGTGCGTAAGAGTTCACGCACTATCGCCGTTTATTCAGACGAGCTGCTTCTTGCCGGCGATGTATGATCACGATTTTGCATGCACTATCCACACAGCATCCACTAGCAACGCAGCGGAGAGCGTTCTGTGGTCACTGACACCGTCCGGGAGTGTTTGCGTATGTGTGAGTGCGGGGTGGAGGCACCTGTCTGAACTAGAATCGGAATTAGGTTTAACTGTCGCCCAAAATGCAATGTTATCAGCATCAAACAGAAGAAAGCCCCATACCCAACAACTCTGGACAGAAGCATTTTTTGAACGCGAAACCGCTTAAGAATGCATTTTTTTCATATACTGGAATACTTAACGACAACAATCAGTATATCCGCAGATCTCCCATCGGCAGGATTGCATTTTTTTTTTGCTATTACCGTTTTTGATGTTAACGTTCTTGCTATCGTCAAAGGTGTTCTCCATTGGCTTCCTATGGCACTCCTAACTGCTCGATGCGAGCGATGGAAAAACTTTAAAAGAAAGATTTTGTAACACATTCGCAGATCGACAATTACCGTGAATATTTCCATAAGAGTACCTTACAATTTTCAAATATTCAAAATTTTTCTCCAAGAATGTTGGAGTCGTCAAAGAGATTGGGCTAAAACCTCCTAATACTTGGACCTCCTAATACTTGGACCTCCTAATACTTGGACCTCCTGCACTGTTCTCGCTTTAATGATAATGAATACGTAGCTACGGCATCATCAACGGAACGCAAATCAAGTGCTAGTCAAGGCGTTTCCGTTGCCATCAGGCACCACATAAGTTTTCTATGGGTGGCTGTCACTGGCGTCATATAGCAGACGCCTTGTGTGTTCCTGTATCAGGACCTCGATGGAAGTCTTCGCTCTTGCATAATCCGCCTGTTGCTGTCGGCTCTGATGTGGACTGTGGAAGCTATTCGTGGTCCATCATGATGGCGAAGTGGGCATGAAAAATGAGCAGACGATGCTTATAAACATACGGCGCTCATCGCCGTCGTTTTTTTTTTTTAAATGACGTAACCGCGATGGTGGATTGGCCAGAAGAAAGAGTCCAAATGTCATATTGAAAATATTTGAAACGATAATAGAGGAAATTGGAAAGAAAACATTATGAAAAAAAAAAGTCATCCGTTTTTCTGTCTGCGGTCATCCAATATCTTTTTCGGTCTGCGCTTTAAGTTGACGAAGGCTGTGTAGGACTCCAATCCAGACCACGCTTCATTGCCTGACGGACTGCTGACGGACCATTGTAGAACGAGACTTCGCGAGAATCGCGTGACTCTGCGCGAGCTTAGAGGATGAACAAGTATTCCATGCTTCATAAAGAAAGTCGGCGTTCAATCGCTACCTTCTAGGAAGGCAAAAAAGGGGAAAAGGCTACGGCGCTCAGCCAACCATAAATAGCTAAAATGCAGCAGTTTACCATGCCCGGATGTAAGAATGATCGGAGAGTCGACCGCGAGCGTAGCGCAAACACGCGCTCGCTTAAAAAAGGCTCCCCGCCCAAGAAGCCAAGTTCGAGGTCACGCAAAGCCTCGCTGCCGCGGGCAGTCAGTACTCGTAGTCATATACACAGTCAATGCAGCCAGCTCCTCTTGTTCTTTCTTCACCGGCGCGAATCGGGTTCAGGAAACGCACGATGGAGGGACGGACGGGCGAATTACCATTCGACCATAGAGGGAACCGCGCACTTTCTCGTCGGTTCCATTCAAATCCCGCGCGGGAACCGCGAAGCGCGCCAACACAATGCTCTTTCGTACTATTGCCGCTTGGCCCGCGAGTCATTCAGCGGAAGCGGCATTCAGCGGAAGCGGCCGAAGCACGAAGCGCAAAAAAATAAAGGCAAATAAAGTGAAAAGAAACACGGAATGAGTCTCGAGAAGGAACGCGAGCGATGACCAGTCGCGTTCCGAAGAAGAAAAAAACAAACAAGTGTTGGAAACGACAGAAATGTAAAGGAAACGGCTTCTGGCGTTCAGAAGCCGAAGGCCAGACTCCGTTTGCGTGCCGTGTAAGAGAACGATGCCATAAGAGGAAAGAATTACAATAAAAGGCAGGAGAAGAAGTGGGAAGGCAAAAGATGTGGTGTAAGCGACCGAGGCTCTCGCAGGAGAACGAACGCCAGGAGAGCCCCTTCTCCATTCAGGGAATCGAACGAAGCGACGCGAAACGACCCTTCTCCTTCGAGCCTCGCGCGGCGTGGTGTATATACACACATACGTAATCTCGTCGCGCGCGCCCTAGCGATAGCGCCGTAATGATAAGAAAACAAAAAGTAAGGTAATAAAAGCGACGTTACGAGGGAAAACGGCTGCTGCTGCGAGCACGCGGCGGAGTGAGTGAGGTTAAGCAGGTTTTTGAGACGCCGTCGTCCATCCGTCCGAATGGATCGGCCGGCCACCAGTCGTCGAAGAGGAGGAGGAGGGAAAAGGTGGGAGGGCAGGGGAGGGATCGCGGCTTCTTTCTTGAAGTCTCTGCGATGCTACCACGCTGCGAGAGAGCTGCTGCTGCTTGCTCCTTGCGCGCCCTTGAACTTGCCGCCGAAGAAGCTCCCTTCGCGAGAGGAGCTGTTGCCTCTTCTTTGGAGGGCAGCGCGTCGACCGCTGGTTTCGCGTGTGCGCGTACGCGCGTGCCTTGTCTCGTTAGAAGCGTGCAGTGTGTTGTAAAACCTAAAAAGCAAGCGTTGTCAGCCAGTTAGAATTAACAGCTTACGATATAGGGTAGTGTTTTTCCATGCAGCATGCGTGGGACTTTGTGGTATTCGTGGGGTTTGAGTGCGAAAGCTCTACTTAATCCAACCAAGAATCTTGTGTGAAGCCTCGGAGTAACTCGGGTAAGCTCGGATTAGTTCGGAGGATTGTCGCGCAAACTGCAGCCAATCGGAGGAAGCTCGGGGAAGTTCGGAGTTGCGTCGCGCCAGCTGTAGCCAATGGGAGAAGGGCGTCGCGCCAGCTGCCGCCACCGAGTGGAGAGAGGGTGTGAAGGTGAAGAGCGAGAAATGCGGTTGCGTGCACATGCAGATGCCTGGGAGAAGAGGCGAAGAATGAGCACACACTTTCGCACGTCTAATCGGTTAACCTACGTTAAACCCTACGACTTTTTTAAAATCCTACCAGTCACGAAACTAGAAGACCGACGTTGTAATATACAAGAGACTAGCGCTGCTTGAAATAAGCTATTGATGGCAACGAACAAAATTCTGAGCTGTCTTAAGCAGTTCGCATGTGTGCCACAGGTGACGCGGCGATCTTTGAACACCTCTGTAAGCATTCTCCTATAGTCTGCTCTGTCACATGGACATCCTAATAAACCAATACGACGCTTAAATTTTCTATAGGGAAGGACGGCTCAAGAAAGCCACTGCTCGATCCACAGGAATGCCGATAAACTCCACCCCCGTCACCCTCCTTCCCCCCTCCGTGTTTTAAAAATTTTGGGTTATTCAGTGTGCGAGATTTTTAAACGGGGGAGCACACAAGAGGAGGTCTGAAACAGCAGCCCATGACGTTTCACACCTACAGCATGAGAACAAAGTGTTATTGCAGAATTTGCCACGCGACAGAATATGCTATGCACGACCTCTCGAAATTTCGTACCTCTTTCTGCCGAGCACTCCCGGAGCTTCTTACAGCTTCAACAGCACTGCACAGTTTTACTGCTAGAGGTCATGCCTGCATTATATAGTAGTCCATGCCCGTGCCTGTTCGGGTTCTGCCGCCGGCTGCCTCTGACGCTGCCGTGCTGAGCGGCAATGGAGAGCGGAAGCTGCTTCTGACCCTCCGCTGACACAGAGCCCAATGGACGCGTACAGTGGATGTCGTGGTTCTGCCGTGACACACAGTATATCACCTGTTCGAAACACTCGGTTGGATATTTGCACTTTGTTGTATGAAATATCGCTAGGGCTCTTGAGGAGATCGAGACAGCGACGGGGTTTTCACCAAGTAAACCTTATGGAAGGAACCACTTGTGCTAAACAAACCCCAGTGTATTATACCTCGAACGTCGCTGGATATCATCAACATGTTACCGCCACCAGCCCATTTAAGTTCACTGCATGCAGAATAAAGGCCTTTCCCATATCTCTCCAATTACCCATGTCCGATGACAGCTGCGGCCCCCCATCACCGCAGACTTCATAATCTCATCCGCCTTCCCGACCCTCTGACGCCCCCTGCTACGTTCACCCTCTACCATGTCGATTTCATCTATAGGGTGTCATTAATTCGCGTTGTACATTAACCCACTGTGATCTATCATCGAGGTTTTCCTTCAACGGCGTTTTATGATTTATGGGGGTTTAACGTCCCAAAGCGACTCAGGCTATGAGGGACGCCGTAGTGAAGGGCTCCGGAAATTCCGACCACCTGGGGTTCTTTAACGTGCACCGACATCGCACAGTACACGGGCCTCTAGAATTTCGCCTCGATCTAATTACGACCGCCGCGGCCGGGATCGAACCCGAATCTTTCGGGTCAGCAGCCTAGTACCATAACCACTGGGAATTAATCGAACTTGCAGCAGTCCATATCCCCTCAAAGAAAACTCCATAAAAGGTCATTGCTCATGATTTTCTGGTACGGGTCATTGATGCGGATGTTGCGAACCATTGATACAGAGTCTTGATACAGTTCACGCGATAACCATTCCGGCAGCGATCTGTACCACGTGATCCTCGCGTGACCAGTGATAATACTTGCATATTCCAGGTGTGTCACGTTGTCATGTGGGCATAACATGCAGAGATAACCGGGATAATGTGAAGCTCATGGTGGACGGCTGCAGGGGCGGTTGGATCGTTAGCTAGACCTCTACAAGAATCTAAGCACATGCGCTCAGTAACCTCAGAATAAACGTGCGCGGTCTTCATCTGCAGTCTCGTCGTCATTATGGTGGTTATCGATGAGCAACCCGGCTCAAAGGGAAAACGCGCGCAATCGAGTATACACACAACGCAGGACGATTTCGTGTGACCACAGCTGGGGCTTCAGCGAGGGGCAGTAAATTCGCTATAAGTAAGAAAACTGTGCAGGGATATAAAGTAAAGTCATTTGTCCCGTGTTTCCTCTGCCGAGCACCCCTCCTCCACGAATCAGATTCCTCTCCGTCATCAAAGACTATCCGAAACCACGGAAGGTCGAAAAACACGACCATCAGCACATTTTTCAATGCCAAAACATTATATGTCTATGTTGCGTCGGCGAAAAGTGTCCGCAAAACGTTTCCGAAAATTTTGTCCGGACGATTACGTTGTTCTCTGAAGAGAAATGTGTGAAAGTGTGATTGTGACAGATAGTGTTGATGAGGTGTAATTAGGTAATTAATTAAACGCGAAAAACATTCTTAGACGTCAAAATAGCCGTGGACGTCGATATAGTACATGGACATCACAAGAGCCACGGACGTCGATATAGTATGTGGACTTTTTGCTTTCGCATGGCTCCAATGCCCATCAGCTGCCGTCCAGTTAGTTACGCTTCCTTTTTCTCAGCAGTGCACGGCTCGAGCACCCTATACCAGACAGGCTCGGCCTAGTCTCTACATTTCCCGGTACCGTAACGACCATCCACTTCATCCTCCGCGAGATCGACAAGCCTTCTTCAAGAGCCCCGTGTATGTGTACAACCCGCTCCTTGGCAGAGGACAGTGGACCGTGCGAACGACGCCGGCCTCCGGGCCAGTTTGCGCCGCGAGTCGTGTACGGAACACGCCTGGGCCGCTGTTGCTTGACCCACATCGTGAAGCACGAGCGGCCAGCAGCTGACGCGTCCCCCCGTAGGCCGCGCCTAGCTTCTTCCTGTTGACACGACCGGCTCGCCTTGTTCGTAGTATACGCAGCAGAGCTACGTGCATTGCTTCTCTGTGTGTGCTTGAGAGCGTACACAGCGGCCACTAAGCGCCGTGTAGTACAGTGGCGCTCGGAACAAGGGCGGCATGGTTTCTATCGAGGCAATGCGGGTGCTGCTCGTATGCGGCTTCCGCCAGGGACAGAGCGCGAATGGCGGGAACATGGCGACGGCAACGCTTAGAACCTTCTCTTGTGTTCTTCCACACTAGAGATGCTGTCGTTGTAAGCAAGCACGGTGTAGTCGGATTATCGCGAGCACGAAGCTCGGTCGTCGTCGTGAGTTTAGCGTTGCTTAGAACTGTCCTTGCTGTACGAGGGAAAGGCTGTGACGACGCCCAGAGGCTTACAAGTGATATGACACTCGATGGAGGCGATGAAGAAGGATGAGGGAGAGAAAGGGGAGGAGGAGAAGGAGAAATTGTGAGGAAGAAAAAAGGAAAGAGAGAGAGAGAATTGGCGATAGACGAATTACAGATGCTGACAGCAGGGGATATAAATCATCGATATAGACTCGCATGATTAAATTTACAACCATATGCAGTAATACAATACAATACAATACAATACAATACAATACAATACAATACAATACAATACAATACAATACAATACAATACAGTTTATTCACTTTTCCAAAGTAATCACAGTAATCATACGCGCATCACAATCACGGGATCTCCAACGCCCCAATCGCGCCACAGCCGACGATATAAAGTACGAACAGTCAGATCTTTGACTGAGGTTAAAGTTGGTGTGGCGGTCACGTTGCGGTCAGCTCAACAAATTGGCGAAATCTGACGCCGTGATGAGACATAGTCTATTGATTCACCGCCTTTCACAGAGACGCTCAAACGGTCTGTCGGCCTTGCGCTCGGCTGCCACGGCTTCGCATTTATTGGCCGTGTCTGCACCAATTCTGTCCTGTAGCTTCTTCAAGCCTCGTGGCAAGCAAAGCAGTGCTACTACTTCATTACGTGATGAACCAGCGACAAAAAAAAAAAAAATAACCAGGCGGGAGAGATGTTTCTGACGGCCCAAGCGGCGCAGAAGCAAAGAGCGGCGACCCAATGACGTGGGAGCACGCAATAGGCGTGTTTCAGGACTAACGCCGGCAAAAGAACGCTGCAACAGCGAGAAAATGGATCACCGGACCTCTCCGTCAATATATATCGCTGAGGTCGCGGCACCGTTGCCATGTGATCTCTGCAGAAAAAGTGGACAGGTAAAGAAACGGCAGAGACGTTAACGATAAATGCAGTTGAGGGCACTACAGCGCCAACAGATCCGGGACACCAAGTGGGAGACGTCGTCGAAACGATGCACAAACCCGCCACATTACGAAATTGATCGTCGGTATAGCCGAAGAATCTTGATAAGGTTTCGTTATGCATACTAGCGCATGTACATAAAGGCTTCGAGCGTCGTCCACCCGACGTAGTTACGGATGTGCCAGTTATCTATAGGGCCCAGTAAACGTGGCAGCATACGTTGTACCGCGTAATAATGACCGCTCCACTGCGGCATCGCTCCCCACGTTCATTACCGTGCTGCACGGAACTAGAAAGACGCAAAGCCGCAGGCAATGGATGGATAGTCGTCCACCGAGGGGGCTATATAGTGGCCGCACGGAGGCATAATAACAGAAAGCCCGTTGTTTGGCTTCAGTATGTCTCTTCGTAATGGACCTCCCCGAGGCGGCGGGGGCAGCGGAAAAGGAATTGCGGTCACTCTTCCCTGAGAGCAAAACGTATCGCCATCGAGAGCGGTATGCGTGGCCACCACCACCAGAGGGCGACGGGGGCGTGCGAGGCAATTGGGAGGTGGTGCTCGCGAACATTTCGGGGCTGCCTAATGCGCTGTGTAGCGGCGACGTGCTGCGTTGCGTTGCTCGGCCAACAACCGTATAATTTACTTTTTTCTTCGGCAGGAAGGTGGCGTAACTGTGTAGCAGTCTATGGAAAGAGAACAGCGGTATGCGCTTAAAAAGTTCCCGGCTTATGTTGTCGGTAAATGCTTGGGTATAATAATCGTCGACGAAGTGTATCTTTTTGTCTTTTTTTCCCCTTCGGGACCCTCCCCCAGTCCTGGACTCCTCCGCGTCGTGAAGTAGCCAGCCCTGTGGCGCCGGCGGCAGTACTGCTGATCTGGCCCACTGTGCAGCGGTGAATGAGGCACAGGAAATGCCGATCCCTCTCTCGTGTGGTGAAACATTCCACTACGTCACCTGTGACGTAAGGAGATTGCCCTATTCGGCATTGACGGTTTCACGTAAATAGGGAAGAAACTGACCTCGCCGACACTGACAGGCCGTGTGACCTCAGTGATGGCCTCGTTGTTTGAGCATCCGCCTTGCATGCGGGTGCTGCTGGGTTCGACCCCCCATTGCCGCCGGGTATCTACCCTCGGGCTTGGTGCTTGGCTTATTTGGGATGAAATGTTTGGGAAATGGGTCCTTGATCCCGTCTTGTGTAGACGAAAATATCACGTGACATGGCGCTGTTTGTCTGCCCTTGCGCCGTAAAAATCGCTCGTCATCATCATTGACAGGTTGCGTATGCAGACTGTTTTCTACGTTTTCCTGCTCGTAGTTCCCGTGCCTTTCAGCGTGGATCCGGACCCGTAGTCAGGTCGTCATTATACCTTAAAACCGCTTCGCAACAACACCAGCCAGATTGGGCACCTAGGTATAGCTCAAACAGTCTGGAGCGCACGGAAAATATGCCGAGGAAGCAGGTTTGCAAAAAAGCAAGCTGCTTGTACAGTCTACGCCATTATTAAAGGGAACACGCCGCTCACATCCAAGAACCGGCGCTGACCTCCGACCTTTCGTTGAGTGGCCGACATAGCTATAACAATGGGTGTAGCAAACCGTAGCATGCACTACACGCTCAAGCAGAGCAGCTTTGAGTTTGTGCATGTGTGTACACAAGGCGCACCTACGCACACGCAACGCCGATACGCACGACGCCTCCGCGTCGTGTCGGCGGCGTTGCAAGGGACGTACGGAAAGAATGGCTGGGTCTCCTTCGGACATCCGCACTGGTGGCGGCGACGGCAGCGAGAGTTTGGCCGCCCAGGGCATTCCTTCGGGAGCGGCCCGAAGTCCATTAGCCCGGGCAGGGGGGGAGGCCTGGGTCGGCGACGAGGGGGAGGAGGAGGAGCTGCACGGTAGCAGCAGCAGCAGCAAGCGGTGGCGGCAGCCCCCGAGGCGTTCTTCTTAATTGGATTTCTCTCTCGCCGTTCTCGCATTCTTGGCCCCGGCTGCCGCCGGACGGGACGCCTCTTCCCGACACACACCGGGAGAGAGGGGGAGGGAAAGAGACCGGAGCACTGATTGCGCTGCGCGCGCGAACGCGCGCACCTCGTCGGCGCCCGCCGGCTTGATAGGATGACCCCCCCCCCCCCCCCCCCCCCCTTCTACTGACTCCTCCTGCGACGTAGACGACGACACACTGTCGTCCGGTGGACGATAGTCTCGCACTTTCGAACTGAAGGAGGGAGTGGCCAGGCGACCGGTGTACGTATAAACACAGGGTACGCGCGCGTCGCTCCTCCTCTGCCGTTAACACTCGGACACTTCAAGTCGTGTGTACTCAGTAGCCTTGCGCGTATCCCCGTGATCGGTAGTCAGGAGACAGAGCTGAGAGTTCTTGCACGGATCGGTGCATTATTAACGGGAACAGGCTTTGTGCGATAAAGTTCCAGCATTGACGTCATTGATGCGTCGGACTCGAGGAAAAGTATTAAGAGGCTTATTTTTGAACATGTGGAACTAAGCATGAACAGACCAGCCAGAGTCCAACTTGTGCCGAGCTTCGAACTTGTTTTCTTCGGTTGAATAACATTAAGGTGCTCTCTTTCATGACGTAAGCTGCGCCGTGCGTATAAGCGCTTACATATTCTGGAAGCTCTGCTGAGTTCGCGTCTTTTTACACCACCAGACGTTTAAGGTAAACTTTGGGGCTCGACATTATCTAGGCATCGTAGTGGCAGTCTTGGCCATGAAAGTGTGTTTAGTGTTCGTGACCATTCCTGACGTGGGATGCGTATCCCATCACCCTCTCTGGTGAAATTAAGGGCTATATACCCTCGGATGTATTCCGCAAGGTGCTCAATGACCGTGGATCATGCTTGAAACTACGGCCAGTGGGTCATCGCCTCTGGGAATTAGTATCCGGGCATTCGCATCTGGGCATTCAAAGAGCGAAGCTACATACAATGCCAGAGCGTTACAGTATCGCTGTTGCCTTCTCAGCTCCTGTCTTCTGTTCGCATTCAAACACGGAATTTTTTGGGCCGAATCCAACATTTAGCTCGTCGAATTGACTTGTTACGCTGAGGTAGAGACCTATTGGCGGGTGCACATTATGACGTTCTCAGAAATTTAAAAAAAAATCACTGTTCAGTCGGCACTTATCTTCCCTTCCGCGTTCAGATAAATCAAAGCACTGCTTAGACGAGCTTGGATGGTACTCTTGAAACCTCGTAACGAATACAGTATGTCTGGGAGGCAACTGCGGCGATGGCAGCTTAAGGTTAACTGCTGAAAATTTTACGCAACTCAGGTGAGAGCTAAGAGCCAGCAACTCGACATTTTGCGGGCATACGATTTAATGGACGGTGGTGATGTGATCCCAACCAAGTATATGACGGAACTTGCACGGGTCAATGGTCGAAGAAAAGCTCTAAATTTCTCCCTGTGTCCCTCTCCATCACCGCATGCACTTAACCAAGCTGTATCACCAGTTAACCCTCAACGTGCCCATCTTTGCTTTTGTTTTCTTTTTCCCGTTGCATCCAATGAGCGGAGATTATTATCTCCCTTCCACAGCGTGCAAATTAGCGAACATAAAAAAATATAGCGCACGCGGTCTTTCGTTAAAAGGTTAAGAGCCTCAATACCCCTCGCTGCGCTAATCACGTGGTCCAGAGGCATCGCCCATCCGAACAGGCTCGAACCGAAAAGAGAGTGCATTACACTCCTGAATTCACGAGAGCGCACCCATGCACTCAGGCACAACACTCAACACGGCCGAAAGATATTACCTAGAAAAAGGAAAGGCACGGAGGGGGGGTCACGCAGACAGAACCGGAGCACCCGCAACGAGCGATGGTGGAGGACCTGTTCCGAGTTCAATTTGAATACGTAATGGACCAGATGAAGAATGTCCCAGCGACAAATTCCTCGCGTCGCCGCCGAATGGGCCCCACGCGCTCAGAGGCGCCCGCATGGGTCGCGGCGGTTGACGGTAGCCCCCTCTATCGGCGACGCCGATCGCATAAAACTCTGGCGGCAGCCAAGAGAAAGGAGAAGAAAACTGTAATAGAGCCGCCGCGAGGCGGCGCGGCCGGCGGCGGCAGCTCACCGTGAAAGCTCGCCGCCACCGCCCATTTCGCGAGTGTTCAATTTTCTCTCGGGAGCTGAATTTTTCCGGTGGCCAACTTCCTATAGGAGTAGGGCGTTGTCGCCGCTGTATATGTCGCAATGTGGCGTAATGTGTCGTAACTGCAAACTGCCGCGTTCAGATGCAAAGCGGTGAACATTTTATCCATAATGGACGCGAGAGTGCGGATGATCACGGTAGTGTTTAGGGTCGTGTGATTGATGTGGACATCTCTGCAATAACCGTAAAAGCGGTTGTACGTATTTTTATGCATCTACAAACATGTCCCCTCTGCTCGGCATACAAGAACCGCCAGCCTTGTGCACAACGCTTCTTCCATTCTTGACTTCGTATTCGCCAATATATTATCCACGTCACTTCCGCTTCGCTCCGTCTCTGGACGTAATTAATGGCCTATTCCAATCCACGATTCCAACCGGAGCAGCTCTTCGAGTTCGCAGAGGAGCAAGATATCTAGGTACTCTATAGAGACCGCACCGTCGCGGTCCAATCAGAACTCGGGATCTGAATCCAGATCGCCCACTGAAACACGCTGTTCGGTTTCGCGGAGCAAGAAACTTGCTCCGAATCGCCGTTCGGAGCACGCCATTAGAGAGGAATGCACCCTTTCACCGAGCATTTTGTGTCTCTTGTTGGTCCTCTGTCCGGATTGAGAGCAGCGCAGAAGTCGACACAACTCCACTCTTCCAAGCTTTCGCACGTATAGCTCTGTCTCTCCGGTTGCTTCTCAGTCAGTTAGCAACACGCAGTTGTCCCTGGAATCTTCGATTTCGCACCGGAAAAGAAACAAAAAGCAATGAATAAAGAAGAAAGGAGAGAGAATGGAGTCCGAGGCACAAAATAGGCACTCCTTTTCTTGGTATACACAACAATCCGCTGCCCGTCACCGATAAACTACGCAGACGACGCAAAGCTCCGGCATACCGACATGTTCGTACCGTCTTATCACCTGCAGGAGTGACATCAGGCGTTCGGGAACGCATCATCTAGCGAACACCACCCGCGCGCGTCTCAGCGGGGCGTTCTAAATAAGACTCACAAGAGTCCTTGGAAGAGACGTCACGGATTTCCGTTCCCGTGATGCCTTTGTTCGCTCAAAGTGCTAGACCGCAAAGCGGGGCAGGAGAGCAGTCGCGGTCGGGAGCCGCGGAGCTGTCAGAGTGAAATTTATCGGCACCTACGCGTCTACGCACAGTTTCGGTAGCGCGGTCGAGCGCACTTCGGAAATACCGATCGCGTTGGCCGTCAAGGAGTTTTCGCGAGGATTCTCGGAAAAGGGTTGATTTCGTTTCCGAAGCTGTCGCACAGTTGGACGGAATAATAAATTATCGGCTCGAGTTTAAAGGAAAGTGGAGGTTCGGGGCGAACGATTGCAGTGAAGATAGAGGATTCTTAAAAGGGACACCGCAACGGTCCCAGGGTAACGAAGGAAAGGAACTGAGAGGATTTCTAGCTCTGTTGACTCAGCTTGACTGAAACGTAGCTAGTTTGCCATTAGCTATTTATTTATTTATTTATTCATCGGTGCCATCAAATCTAAAGGTATTCTAAAGGGGAGTGTTTAAAAGGTACTGAACAAGATAGCGAAAAAAAAAAGAAAAAAAATCAAGGTGCGATCTTCCTGATTGCAGAGTGCTATCTGAAAGTACCGAAGCGTATAATGCTGTGGAAAAAGAAGAGAAACCAAGAAAAGGAAGACAGCAACACAACATTAATAATTAAGTTTGTTGAGGGTGAGTAAGCAATGTTAGTTTTATTATAAAGCACAGTAGAAGTGAAGATTGCTGGCTGTCAGTTGGCGAAGGTGGTCCCATTTCACTGATGTGTTTGCGTGTCGTGTCCAATGATGTTCAGAAAATAAATAATTGTGTGTAAGTTTGTTGAATGTATGAAAACACCGACTTCGTGTGCACACATGAGACTATATAAGCAGTGGTAAGGTGAACTATGGGGAAGGTATGATCTGGTGTATAGCTAGCGTTGTGAAATAATTTACACTGCAAGACTTCGATATGGACTAGTCGGTAAGGCATTTGTGCAATTAATTGCGCTACAGCGACGCTACAGTTCTTTGTGGAGCGCTACGATCAGTATATAATACAAAGATCAAGAAAGAAAAATGCAGTGACAACATCTGGATCAACGTGCAGTTCAGTGTTTAGCAGCTTTAAATCTTAAGACAGGAATAGCGGCAGACGATGCGAATTCAGCTGCATATCCCTTACAACAAATTTTTGATACAGTCTATAGACTTTCTATAGACTTCTGTTTTTAAATCTATAGACTCTCTATAGACAAATCCTAGAGAACAATCTATAGACAGTGCAAATGCTATAGACAATCTCTAGACAATCTATAGGTTTGTGGTCATACAACACTAGTAGACTGTTGTCTATAGACAGTCTATAGCCTATGAATAGACAAAAAGAAATATCTATAGGAAGGCAATGGCGTCTGTAAGAAGTCTATAGACTGTCTATAGATTATTTTTATAACGATATTTTGCTGCACCCGTACACACCGCTATCGCTGAACACCTGAAACGGGACGTTTGCAAAAGCGACCGTATTTTTTCATACCGAATTTGAAATTCGGAACATCTCATCGCCCTTTTTACTGCCTCCCCGTTTACCGAAATAGCTCGACACCTTCGAGCCGACCAAGAATGTGGCGGGTTCCTCTTGAAAGTGCACCCCAACCAAGAAGAACACTCCGCGAAGACCCCTCCAGTGGACGACTCGGGGTGTAATGGCATAGGAAGGAGTGAGAGAGGGAAGCCGACGAAAGCGAGGAGGAGAGGGCAGAGGAAATGCCAATCTCGTTGACCGCGGGAGGCAGAGGTGCTCATTATATGCCTGTAGTCTGCTGCACGCTACGCGCGCAGACTACACTGCGTCCGTGCAGTAGCAAAGCGTCGAGATGGACGCAGGCCAATAGGCAAAGAGGAGTGGATTGGAAGGAAGGGGGGGGGGGGGGGGGGGCTGAAAGATAGATAGATAGAGAGAGAGACTGATAGAAGAAGAACGGCATCCTATCTGGATCAAAGCAGCGATGGACGAAAGAAGAGGAATACTTGCAGAAGAAAAAGAAGAAAGAAGAAGGTGCATTCCGAGCAGCGCGGCAGAGAGAGAGAGAGTACGAGAGAGAGGGGGCGCCGGCGGCGTGTTTGGACAGAGAGAGAATTAAAGAAAGGGGGCGAGCGGAATGGAGACGCCATCGTATGCAGTGATGGCGAGGAGGAAAAACGAGATTTCACCTCCACTTTGCATCGCGCCCTCCTCCTCACTGGCATCTTTTGCATCCGTGTCATTATAGTGTCGCTGCTATACGGATTCCGCCCTTCTTTCAAAGGGGGCGGAGAAAGGCCAACAAGAGAAGAGTTGAGACCGGCCGGGCCAAGTTCACGAACGCAACGTACGGGGGCTCGTTTGGAGTCGGCGGCGGGTCGACCTGACAGAGGCGCGTGCCAGAGTGAAAGAGATAGACGAAAATAAATAAATGAAGGGAGGAAGGATAGTAAGAAGAAGAGACAGAGAGTCTCAGAATAGCGTACGTGCGGCACGCGCAGTGATATAAAGAAGCCCTGCCGTGTAGCTGGGAAGCCGTGGAAAAACAAAAACAACTTTCCTACGAAGAAAGACGGTTCGACAGACGACGGACAGCTTGATGCGGAGAATACGACTGGCCATGCGCCGATTCTCCACATTGTCCGTCTTCGTCTCTTCGCGCTGTTTTCACTCATATGAACCCGAACATACACTCTAAACAGGTAGGAGTGAAAACGGAGTAAACTTTCCTCTCCGTTACTCTCCTTACACATTACTCTCCTTTTCAGTCCCCTATAGGCGTATTCGTGTTTACAGCGTGTACCTGCCTGTAGCTTTCCGTCATCCAGGGTCGTATTGCTCTTTCGAGGATTAGGTTGCTTGCTTACCTGACGAAACTCGTCACGAGGGAGGGTGTGGAGCGGTTGAAATCGAAACTATAGAAGGGAATTGGGCCGCGGAGTTGGTGCTTGTTCAAACAGCCGAAGCATCGTAACTGTTACGCGCGGAAAGCCCAAAGAACGGCCGAGAGGTGCTGGAGATGCCCTGCGAGCCGATATGATTATAAAATATGTCTCAGTTAAATCAAAAGTAAGCTTTTACCTGCAGCGCGTGCTTTCGAGGCACGTGGAACACATGCTCTTGAATCTTGAAATTTGGGTTCATAAATTCTTTGCCAGTGCGATTGGGATTACAGCCGTTGGTTCTTTCTGGACTAACTGCAAACGAATCATCGGCCTATAGTCTTCTCGCGGGCTGTAATATAGTTCGTCACGGGAACTATACCGAGGGCCCCGTTTTGTCTCATTTCACCGGTTTTTTTTGGCTTGCTGCGCGTTTCGACGTTCAGGATTTACCACGCCTGTATTGCGAACAGATGGAGGAACGCTCGTGTGACTTAAATAGCCTGCGACCAAATGGCGCTGCAGGGCACTCAGCCTAAGTGTCGTGCAATGGATGCGCTAAAAACTCGAGGCGTTCGCATGCGTGAGCAATGATCCCGACGCGTGTTCGGCGTTTCCGGTGACGCTAATGGACAGGCGTCGTCAAGCGGAATACCCAGTAACGCGAAATCATCTGAAAAAAAAAAAAAAGAACTTCTGGAAAAAACGAGCCAGTTCGGTTACTATATTTTCTGCTTCGTTGAGTACACGGCTGTTTCCATATTCGAAACGATAACATGTGACTGCGCAACATGCAGCCTTAATGTATTTGGTTGCATTTCTAAAGCCAGCTAAATGGCCAGACCGGGGAGGGGAGATATTTGGAAAGGGGGAAAAAACAAACAAGCCAGACACGCATAGGAAAAGAGTCGCAGGTCGAGTCGACTAGAGGGACAGATATAGAATAAAAAGATGAAAACGTAGGCAGCAAATACGGTCCGGAGAGAGAAAATTAACGACGAGTCAGACCAGCAGCGAATTGAAAACGATCGTTTTTTTTTCCACAAGTAGCGTCAGGCGCGTTCTTCAGCAACCCCCCCCCCACCCGTCGCTTTTTTCCGCAGATATTAGGTCGTAGTGGACGGACGACTTGGGGACTCGCCCTTCATCGAGATAGGCGAGTGACGAAGCGACCTGCCCCGCGTCGTGCCATTCAGGTGCAGAAAGATGGCGTCCCCTTAGGCGGCACGTGATGAGGGGGGGCGATCACGCGGGCCTCTAGCTGTTTCGCTGAGTACTGTGCAGCGCGCACTGCGTAAGTTGGACCGAGGCAGAGCCTCAAATCGAAGTTGCAGCACACTAAACAGCAAGTAGTAAAAAGAAAGTAAGTTGTATTCTAGCGGCTTACTCCATTTTTACTGCCATGTAGATGTACTCGTGTCTAATGAACGGAAACTATTCGCATGAGTGAAACGTGCGGTCGCAAAGAGAACTCACAGCGGCCATCGGGTTTACGACCAATGAACGACGGTATGTTTATGGTTATGTGTTGTATTGAGTTTAAGGCACATAAGCAATCAAGGCCATTATCAAGATATTTTCGGTAAATTGTATGTTTAAACTAAAAGAATTGCGAGTGAGGAATTGTGATCGTATTGACAGTGGCTTGGTTTGGGCTAGTTGGTAACAGTTCTTCGAAAACATAGTACTACATATTAGACGTGGTGGCATTTCGAAAATAAAGTTGCAAGTTAGCGCCTGTCCTGTCCACTTCTGTGTCGTCCGTGTCCTTTTTGCGCTATGTTTTCGAAGAGCGATCGTATTAGCGGAGCAAAATAATGTATACATGTCTGATAATTATTTCCTTGATTTCCTATAAACCAGCCGTTTAAGCATCGTGCAGTACACGGGCCTCTCTAATTTCGCCTCCATTGAAATTCGACCGCCGCGGCCGGGATCGAACCCGCGTCTTTCGGGTCAGCAGAGCCACCGCGGCGGCCGCGACACTGATTGCTCTATGATCAATGCCTACAACAAAATAAATAAATAAAAGACTCCGTGGCGAGGCACAGTGCTTAGAATTGGCACTCGTCTCAGTGTGGCAACGTTCTTAAACATTAATGTTGGTCAGCCGATGAGAGTACTAAAAGTAATGTGGCCCGGAGATGTGGCAGCTATGTTGCGTTCGGGGAATTCACCCTTTTTCGGGGAATATGAGAAGAAAAATTTAGCGAAAACGGAACTTCAACGGAGTTCCAGGGAAATTTAAGAACTAAAATTGTCTCACTTTTTCTAAGTTGCCGTAGTTTTCAAGCTGCTGACTGGGAGAATTTTGAGTTGCAACATATCGCTGATTAGTGTCCGTGCGCAGTGATAGTGGTGGAGTTAGACGCCTTGTGCACTAGAGAGGAGTAAAAAGGGAGGAAGTTGTCCTCTAGCGCACATCCTTTCATAAAACAGAGTGAGCAAGAGGACAGCCTACGATGGCTGCTGACAATCTAAAGCAGACCATCGCGCCTCCTCAGTGCTCGGAATCCGAGAGATCGCGTACATGGGCGAACAGCTTTTGCGACATCCAAAACGCACGTTCAGCTTACGTCAGCTGCACCTTCCATTGAACTGCACGATTTTAAAAAGACGCGAGAGGGGAGGAATAGAGAGAGAGAGTGACGAATACGGCCGCCCAGTCCGCCTCCTGAGAGGTTGTGCGAAGTCTCGCGACCGCCATCTGTTCTCGCACGGCACTGTGAGCGGATAAGAAATTTTCATCGCTCTCCGACGACTGCGAGTGCTTTCCGTCACGGACCCGTATCTGTCGTCGGGATCGGCGCATATATGCTCCTCCGTCTACGGCGCTGTTCCTCTGATCGTTTTTCCTCCGCTGTATATATGTACCTCTCGACCCGAGTTGCTGAATAAAATTTTTCTTTCTGTGATTCTGGCCGGAGTTTGGTGGAGGGGTGCGTAGGCAGCGCAGAGAGAGAGAGAGAGAGGAGGATTGGAGATGCCATGGTCACTCACGTTATCGCAGATAACCTTGCAGCAAGAATGACATGAATTGTGACCACAGAACACCCACACTGCGAACGCCTTCCCTCCCTTCCACGTTCTCATTCTCATTATTATTATTATTATTATTATTATTATTATTATTATTATTATTATTATTATTATTATTATTATTATTATTATTATTATTGTTATTATTACTATTATTATTATTATTATTATTATTATTATTATTATTATTATTATTATTATTATTATTTCTTTTTCTCTCAGAGCTCCCCCCCCCTTCCTCCCCCCCCCCAGCCCGTGGCAGTCTGTGCCTGGATTATGTGCGACGCGGTGTAGCAAAACTTAACTAGCTGAGAAGGTTGCTGTCACATCAGCAACTTCAACTCGTCTGCCGGCAAAACGCAAAATATAGAGCATCATATGACACAGATGGGGTGGGCAGATAGTTCTTGACAGTCACAAAGTGAACAAGGGACGGGAAATCCCCAGGGTGCTTGCGGCTTTCTCCTCCCCTGTTCACTTTGTGATAGGACAGTATAGCCGTTCGTATTTCAGACGGTGCATTCGTCTGAAATACGCCATCCCGGCTTATCGCCGATTTCTGTCATGGCCTCAGATCGGCAAGAGATTACGGAATCGATAGAATTTGAAGAATTTTTTCGCGTCATTCAAGTGTGAAACGACTCACCCTGCGCGCCTGTTGATGCAGCTTTTCCGCCAGACGCACGGCATTGAGGCAAAGCTTGCTTCGGCGTTCAGGTCTTTTAAAAGGCCAGCTTTAATTCATTCATAGGATTGTGAAAAGAGAATCGTCTCGCCGTTTCATGTACGACCGACATAGCTGGATATCAGGACAGGTGTGTCGAATTTTGGATGACAGTTATCTTCTTAATGGTGATCAAGGAAACAAAGCATTTTCTCACCCGGACAAGGACACGAGCTAGGTTATGCATTAAACAGACTAACTGAGCACATTAAGGCACATCTATTGTTGAAACCTCTATGATTTATGTTCGCTGCGTATAATTACATGCGATATGTTTTTGAGAAACAACAGACAACCTTAAATGCTGCACGACTGGTTTATTTATTTTTTAACGATCATGCTGCGCCCTTGAAACACCAAGGAGATGAGCAAAAGTGCATAGAACAGGAGCTAACATGTAATGCAAAGCAACTAATGCGAAGCGACATATGAACAGGTTTGCTTTGGATGTTCTTCTATATGGACACAGCGTCGGAAGCAGTCCTGTACTACAAGAAAAAAAGCGAGGCCCTCTTAGGTTATACTTTCTCATCAGTGCATTTGACCGGATAAGTTGCGGTGCTTTTGCTAATTGCGATGAAATGAGGAGACTCCAGCAACACCTGTGCGGAGCGTGCTGGCACGACTACTCCCTTCCATTGACGTCACGCAGTTGGCCACGTGACAGGGACGTCACGGTCACCCCACATCACGTGTGCCATGTGACGGTGGCGTAACGATCAAATGACGTGTTCCGCCAATGACGCCGCTCTCGCCGCATGTTAGTCACTAACAGCTTCGCTACTAGTTGCTATAATCCATTAAGTAATGAACTGCTTACCTGTAGTGTTAGTTTCGAAAGAAACTGGTTAGTTTGTCTTGGATTCGATGCGTCTAAGAGGAAGCAACCCGCAACCTCCGTGGACAGTTCGGTCTTTTTTGGCTTAATCTGTTTGCGAACAAAGCCTCCGCGCTGGGAGCCGAAACGTCAGATATCTTTATTACTGGCAGGCCTCTCTGTTTTTGTTTCAAATCTGTACGCAGCCCAACATAGCGCTGTGTTTGTCTCGCCTCGTTTTCTTTTGTCTCCGTCTTTCGGGATGTAGATATGTGGAATCGAAGCAGCTCGCCAAACTTTTTGTCCTTCACGTTAAACGAACATGTTGTCTCTCGGCATGAGAAAACAAACAAACAAACAATGACTCGAAACAAATCGAGGGCACTGGGAGCAGCGTCTGCCGGCACTTTTTGTCAGCGTCTCGGAGAACAAGACTGCGTATACCCAAGGAGCACAGATAATTGGCCCAATATTGGAAATATATTGGCAAATGCCGATTATAGAATGGACTAGATTAAAACCGCCCAGAATAAAACCATCCATTTCCAATACTGGGGCCTATTGCATGTGCTGCTTGAGTATATAATACTACTGAGTGATTTATGACACCGACGGACTGACGAGTTGTCACTCGCTGCTACCGCGCCGTCGCAGTCGCGTATTGCACAACAGCGGTTTTCTTCTAACTTTCCTTTTCATACTGCACCGACAACGCATAAACCTGCGGCGCCCCTCGCTAAAAGACGGCTCTTGTCACGAGAACCTTGGCAGCCCCGCTAGGCTGACTGAAAGACGGGCAGACAAGACAGACAGGTTGGCAGACAGACAGTCGGCGTCCTGTGGACACCCTTGTCTCCTCTGTTGTAAACGTCAGCTGCGATGATTTCGTCGCCCCTGAGGAGTAGAGAGAGCGACGTCGTAGGATTCGAACCCACGGCCCGACGCGGTGCGCTGGGACAACACAACCTTGAGGAACCGGAGGCAGAAACTCGACTAGTGGAGAAAAAAAAAATATTAAAGTTGAAGTGTGGGGAAACGGTCCAAGCTTTCCGCGTGGGCCGCCTGCCTGCCAACGGCTGGGGACCAGACAGCTAGCTGAGAGGAGGGTGGGAAGGGGGGGGGGGGGGGGGGGGGGCAGCCACGGGTTCAAAATTAAAGCCAGAGAGAGAGAGAGTGGAGGAGAGGCGGAATCTAAAAAACGCGTCAAGGTGAAGAGGAACTTCGAGGAAGCGCCCGTCGCGCGGCACCGCTCTTCCGGAAGTAATCAAGAACACATTTCCCGCGGCGGCTCTGTCTTCTCGCGACCGTGAAAAAAAAAAAAAAAAAAAAATCGACCCACACATCGCTTTCTTTTTCGTTTTTCGTTTCTTACGTTTTTACTTCGAAATTCCCGGTGCCGCGATTGCTCAGAGCGGCGCAAGCCGCGTGATAAGCCTCCTTCCAGAGAAATGAAAAAGCAAAAAAAAAAAGAATATTTGGGAGAGAGAGAGAGAGTTTGGATACCGGAGGAGGAAGGGGAGAGAGAGAAAGTGGGGTGTCGCGGTCCCTGTCCGGAAGAAGAAGCCCGTGCAGCTCTCGAGAGAAAAAAGGAGGAAGTCGCTCTATTTATAAAAATGAATCCGCGCCTCGGAACGCGAGAGCGGCGCGACGACTTCACGTGCGCGCGCTGGTGGGAGACCACGAGCGGACGGGCGGGCGGGCGTTTTTAAGAAAGTGAGTAATTAGGGAAAGCGCGCGACCTAGAAGCCGCGCTTGCTTCTTTAGGAACAGCCAACCCAATGAGACGTCTAAAAAATACAAAAATACAAGCAAAAGAAAGAGAGAGAGAGACAAAATTTTGCACGTGCCCGTGCGCGTGTACACCCTCAACTTAGGGCCGTGGGGGCGGGGGGGGGGGGGGGGGGGGCTGCATATACAGCAGCAAGAAGAACTCGAAGTGAAGGGAGACAAGCCTTAGCCCCTGTGTACCGGGGTGGCGCCGCAAATGAGCTTGCAAGCACCCCGAAAAAATTTTTCTCTCTGGCACGCTTTTGAAACCAGCACATGGTGTGTGTCTCCAGAGGAAGAGAACTCAAACCCCTCCTCCTGGCCTCCTGGTTTTGAACCGCGGCGCCACACGCGCCCAAGCGCACAGAAGTCGACCTTGTGACGTCATTAGCGGTAGCAGCAGCTATACTGCATACATAGGTACAGAAGTGCGGGCAGCAGTGCGGAGATGAATGGATGCGGGATTGGAGCGTGAGATGGAGGAGGTGTACACGTCGTCTCGTGGTCACGACAGCGTCTTCTAGCCCGGAGAGTCACAGAAAGGAGCGCTGGCTCGCCGGGTTGCCCCCACAACGTCGCCACGGGCCTCTTCATCTCTCCAGGAGCGTCCCCACGGAGATAGGATGACTGGGACCACTTCCGGTTCCGGCCCCGGCCGAGGCGCTGGAGAACAAAAAAAAGATGAACGAATGAAGGAAGAGGGTGCGCGGTGGCTGAATCAGTTTCAAAAGGAGGAAGAACTTGAGCATTTATTTTAGTTGTTCTTTTTTTTTCACTTTAAGATTTTTTTTTTTTGGCGCTCGAATGTCGTGAGGAGACAAAAAAAGACAAGAAAGTAACGTGGTATAATTGGGCTGATTGGGGAGCGGTAGTCCTTCGCCACGTGTGCCCATGATGGCCTGCGAGCGCTTAATGTGCGAACTGCTGAAATGCGGTAACTAATGATTCAGCTCGCTATGCCGATCGATCAGCTCAGAATGTCAGTGAAAAGTGAGCGTCGCGAAGGGCGAAGCAAAGTTCAAGCCAGTCGCCCCAAAAGAACAAAATAATAAGAACGCCTATTTCTCGAACAGGAAAACGAAAATTGTCAGAGACTGGTAAGCATAATGTCTTCACTCAGGTATTCATCGCCAACATCAACATCACCGGCTGAGTCCAGTTATGGACTGGAGGCTAAGTTCACTCCTCTAAAATACCCTGCTAACTGAACCATGATCAATTCAGCAGTCCAGCATTATCGCCGTTATGTGGGGTCGCCCTGCTCGCGCAGACCTCGTAACCTTTGGGCACTCCTACTGGTTCTCTTCCGCCCCTGCCTGCTGAGCTTTTGTTATATCACTGCAGCTACGTGAAGCGTGAACACGCCAGAATAATTGAAGACACGCATCTCTGTGCTTTCAGCAGTTGACTCAACAAAGCGGACGGTGGGTGGTGATGATGATGATGAAGTTTGGTGTAACTCAGCCACCTGAAGGGCATTTTTCTGTGCCCGTGCCCCACATAATCTACATGTTTCCATCATGTGTTGTACATTTATGTATTGCGCGAACTTGTTATTGGCCGCTTTTATTCTGAGTATTGAAACTATGAGTTCACATATCCAATCTTCTCCCTTGTTTTCTTTGCAGAGGTCCTTCACCCTGATTCTGGAGGCGCTCGACCACAACAACTACAGTGAACCTTGTGAGTACTGCTTACACTTCCTCTGCTAACTAGTGCACTCACCCCTTATAAAAACTCTTGCAGGATAAAAAGCTCGATCAACACCCTAGCGCATCCTCAATGTATAGAGTCGGTGACGAACTTGTGACCGTTTTAGTTAGCTACATATCAGGTGAACGCAGGTGAATTAGACCGCAAACATGCCGTTTTGTTCGCCAGCGCAGTTCCGTTCATTATGAACCGGTGATCAACCAGCCGCGGTTGAAAGACCGGTCCCATACTGAACTGGGCCATCCCATACCGCTTTATACGGCTAAGAAAGGACTGGGAGAATACTGCTAGTGCGGAGTATACATTTGACAGGTACTCTCCGGACAGAAATCGTAGCGTTCAAATGTGTCCCTCAAGAGGGAAGAATATATATATTACCCGTGCTCATCCTAAGAGCAGAAACTTTGAGGATAACGAAATGGCTTCAAATAAATTGACGACAGCTCAGTAAACAATGGATAAAAATGGTAGGTGTAACTTTAAGAGACAGCTGGAGAGAGCAGAGTGGGTGAGGGAACAAACGCGGGTTAATGACATCCAAGTCGAAATCAAGAAGAAGACAAGGGCTTGGGCAGGGCGTGTGATGCGAAGGCAAGATAACCGCTGGTCCTTAAGGGTAACGGAATAGATTCCAAGAGAAGGCAAGCGTAGCAGGGGGCGCCAGAAATTCAGGTGGGCGGACGAGATTAAGAAGCTTGCGGGGATAGGGTGGCAGCAATATTGTCACAGGAGAAGGTTGATTGCAGGTCAGTGAAGATGCCTTTGTCTTATAGTGGACGTAGTTACGCTGATGATGATGATGATACCGCTCACAACGCACGCTTCGAACTCTTTCAATTAGGCGACGTTGAATGCCAGGAAATATAGAGAGCGAACATTGAGTTCGCTGTATCGCGTGTGTCATATATGCTGGTTGTTTAATGTGTATACATCAAAGTCAGATATCATAAGGCGCCTTCGAGGTGAGATTGGAAAAAAGAGAGCACTCAGAACCATCACGTGAGCACTCGTCGCACAGTGTAAGTGCATCGCTTCCGTCAGCCAGATTCCGTAACAGTCCGCAAGATCCGGAACCACTCGAGCCCCGTTCTGCGCTGCTTTTTGAGGGGCAAGGTGCTAAAACGTGTTTCTCTTGGTAGGATATGCGCATGAAAGATTAGATTCGGACGGCGTTCATCGGCGTAGCGCCTAGGCATTGCGTTATGTCGTTAATATGGATGAAGTCGTGTTATGACAATACGTATGACTCGTTAATATGGATGACTCGTGTTATGGACATTTTTTTCTGGGAACCCAAATTCATCAAGGGGGAAAATACGCGGAGTCCCATGTATTTTTGTCACGGTAATATGGACAGTGATGAGAACAAAATCTAAACTGCCACAATCAGACGTCTCGTTTTCTACATTTTGGGTCCAGAACACCAGAATAACGCAGTGGAAAAGTGCAAATTGCTGGCTGATGCCCCCCCCCCCCCCCCTTTTTTTTTTTCATTCTTTCTGCTCTCATGCATGCTTCATTCTTGCTTTCATGCTTTTCCGGTTTCATGATTTACAGTGTTGCCGAATCGACTCCCTTTATGATCTGCTTGCATGAATGACTGAATAACTCTTTTCGTAGTTTCTGTTGCGTAGAAAACCTAATTCAGCAGCTATCAGTTGACTAAGTCATGGGGTCGCGGGATGGGAGCAATCATAGTAGGCGTCATATATAATTTAGCTATGAGGCACCATCAAGCGTATCATACATAGGTCACTGGGCGCGCAAAGTTGCACCGCATTATTTCAAGCATAATGGCGACCAAGACAGTTTGCTTGGAGCTCCCAAAATTATGTTCAATTTCAAAAACTGACGGCCACTATGCACAGAAGCAGACCCTACAATCATAACGTGCTCATGTCTTTTTTTTTCTCCTATCTTTTTCTTCTCGATTCGTTATTACGGACGACTCAAGAACCAAAGTGTCCATATTAACGATGCACGACTACAAACAAATGAATGGCAAGAAAGCCTTGCTTGATGCGAATAATGATGCGTGAACCCCCCCCCCTGTCGCTTGCCGCCGTCTTCTGCGACCAGAGGTAAAAAAAAAAAAAAAAACAAGAAAAGAGTCAAGTGCGGGATATTCGGCAAAACAAAGAGTCACTCTGTATAATGAAGTGAAGCGCGACCCATTAAGAGCCGCACCTCCTATGGACCACACGGTGAGGACCACAACAGAAGCAAAAGAGAGACCGGTTAACGACGCGACACGGAGCCTCTCGGAGGAAGACGCTATACCGCGGGGTAGCCGTGTATATATACTGGGAATTTCCACGAAACGAGACAGTAAAAAAGAGAGGCGGGTGCCGACTTGCGGAATGCGGGAGCCCGTGTAAGGGCACGCACGCACACCGAGATAGCGCTGCGTCTTGGAGACAGCGTCGCGGCGCGATCGCCGATAAGATCGGCGCGCGAGGACCTTCTGGACCGAAGAGACAAATGAAGGCTCTTTTTTCTTCGATTCTCTCTCTCCTCACTCTACCCTCTCCTATTCTATACACTCCTCCTCTTTAAACAGTCTGAACCTCCTTGCTATTCCGGTCCTCACCTGAAGTTCTTCCATGTAGACCTCATCAGCCGTCCCGGACATTTTCTCTCCAGTGTGTGTTCCTCTTTACGATTCTCCAAATTTACGCGGCTTTTCTGGCGAAGCCGGCGGCTCTCCCTCCAGCTGATGGGGTGCCTATCTTGGAGGAAGGAAAGCGCTCACTCACTGCTGCGGCGTTCCGGTGTGGCTAAGGGAATCAACGGCGTGGCGGCATGCGTGGCGAGGAGTCATCCTCCGCGAATCCGAAGCGAGGCCTGGTTCCTACGCCGCTCACGGTGTGCCTTATCTGCAACACGAGAGGGAAACTCTTCCATCAGGTCCCCCTTATCGGAGCTGCTTGGTCACGTCAAATCTGGACAAGGATCTGCTCAAAAATGACCCTTTGCGCCCGGCTCTTTCCATTTCTTTCTTTCTTTCTTTCTTTCTTTCTTTCTTTCTTTCTTTCTTTCTTTCTTTCTTTCTTTCTTTCTTTCTTTCTTTCTTTCTTTCTTTCTTTCTTTCTTTCTTTCTTTCTTTCTTTCTTTCCTTCTTTCTTTCTTTCTTTCTTTCTTTTCAGTTCTTGAGCAGTAGCAGGGTAAGGGTGGGCCTGGAGTGATCGTGGTTTTTTGGAGATCGCAGAAAAACGAAGACGAGAACGAACGAAGGAACGGCGAGGAGGAAAGAAAGGAGGAGAGTTGTCGCGCAAGCAAGCTCGATGGGCTTCGCTGCATGTGTATTTTCTACGTCATCAACCACGCTGCATGCACGATGGCGAACGGGGTCCAAAAGATTGCTGCCGGTTTTGCCGCGATAAGGCTCGCAATGAAAAGTTGTCGCGGGGCTCTCGGATAGGCCGTTAATGTATCCGCGGGGTGCTTAATGTCGCGGAGACGCTGTATAATTAAGCGCGCTCGCGTATCTCGCTCGAAAGTTTCTTGAAACACCGAGCTTGCTTAAAAACAAACGAAGCAAGGGGGGACGCATACGTTAATGGGATACAAAGCGAGGTCGGACGTGAACCGAACTGCGACGGTTTCTTGAACTCAGCCAGATGCTGATCCTGTCGTTAAGGGATGTGGGAGTGCAATGCAGTACCTTTGTAGCACAGCCCAACAGACCTGGCAATGTCTGCATTCATGTAACTCCGTTCCCCTGGCGTTCCATCTACACTCTAAACACGAATACACCTATATGGGAGTAACAAGGGTGCAAGCTGTGCTCAAGCGCACCCGCTTTTATAAAAGCATACTCCCCTTTATAAAAGTAGTCTAGCGCATTTCCTTTTAAAAGGGAGCTTTTCTGAAAGGTCAGTTTACTCCCTTATTACTCCTTTCTGTTCTGAACGTGTACTACGGAAGACACAGCACTTTATTTTTAAAGATTTGCCCGCTTTTATTTTTCTATCAGCTGTGTACATGTTTAGTTATCCATCAAGTAGAGAATGAAGAGTCACTTCGCGAAACTGAGTTTTATTCGCCGAACATTCGCACACCATAAACTTTTTTACGTCTCAGCAGTCGGCAGTGAATGAAAACTGACACATGTTCACGACCTTCAAGGGCGCATACTAGAGACGCTGCAATGCACAGGCTGAATCACATAGACAGGCGCGTCGTTCTTTGAAGACTGCGAGACAGAAGGCAGCCACATTAGGTATTAATGAATCGCCCAGAACTGCGGAAGCATATGGCGCAGCCGCTCACGCGCGTAACAGAGCCCTTCGTTAACGGCTCAAAGAACGTGTGTGTCCGTGAAACAAACCCCCCCAAAGAAAAAAAGACACCGCCTCCGCGTAACACAAGGGGGAGGCGATCCACCAGTTTGTCGCGCGGTCATCGACCCGCCTCAACCCTGACCTTGCACGTGGATCTCGAGGGGAGAGAGAGGCAAAAAAAAAAATAGAAGAAACCCTCTTCCAAGCCGAACTGCTCATCCCAGTGTTTTTTTGCCCCTCACCATGACTGTCCGCCGTATAGTGACAAGAGGTATTCCCTACCAGCGTTATGGCTTTCAGGTTCCTTTTCTTCCTCGTTGTTTTGGCGGCGGGGACGTCAAAACACGTGGCAGAGTGCGTCCTCTTATATAGCCGACCACACGCGAAAAAAAAGAAAAAAAAAAAGGAAGCGCACATAAGGAAAGAACGAGGGAGATAAGGATAAAGACTGTTGCATAGGCACGCATTACGCAACCCAACTTCCTTGTTTTCTTTACTGTCATCCCCTCCATACAGAGAGGGAGGGGGCGTTGGGGCGAGGCCCAAAATAATACCGTCCCAATCACTTTGGGAAGCCGGCAATAACCTCTCCCACGCAATGCACGGCAGGTCCCTGTCCTTTTTTTAGGGAACCCGGAAGGAAGCAGAGAGGTGCTCCCCCCGATAAAAAAAAAAGATAAAAGAACTGTTGTTGTCAGCATCCGGCGGGCAAATGGTGAACCCAACCCACCCACCAAACCCACGCGCGCCCTCTGGTCGTTTTTCCTGCAGGCAGAGACAGCATGTATGATGCATGCTTCGCCGCCGCGGTTGCCGTGACGTTGTCACTCGCGGAGCGGCCGCCACGCGTCGCTACGGGTCAAGGGTCAACCCGCGGGGTGTGTGGGGTCCGGGCGCTTCTTCGAACCCGCGTTTCGTTTATATAATTCTTTTTTGGCACTACGAACGCTCAGCCTGCCACAATAACATGAATGAATAAAGCAAGAAACGAGATGAAACTGCGTCAGTCGACGACAACGGGTTCCTCAGAACCGAAGAAATCGGATAACACTTTTTCCTTTTTGCCTCTTTTTGCCTCTTCGTCGCATCCTTGCTCCTCCATGGGCGGTGTACACGCTTGGGGAGCCGCATTCGGCGGCAACGTGTGTTTCTCCGTCGAGGCCGAACGGCGTCGCCACGTGCGGTCTTTCGTAAGAAGCGCGGCTGCGTCGTTTGTTTAAAGCGAGGCGACGCGGCGAACGCCTCTTCCGTCGACAAGGATGCCGGTTGTGGTGTGAACAGAGGCGTTAACTTAGCTGCCGCACATGCCGCGATCATTAGGCGATGACAGCGTAGCGGTATATGTTTTTATTTTCCCTCTGCCTGCTGAAAAACTACGCTGAATGATGAAGAAAAGAGAGAGGGAGGGTTTGAAGTGCTTTTCTTGAAGTTCCCTTTTTTCATTCTCCAAAATATAAACAGAAATCCATTACCCTATACAAACACATATGTGACTTCTTTTTCCGCTTGCACGGCTACTAGGTATGCGAAGATGAAGAACTGAAGTTTCACAGAAAAGGTGGTGCGCACACAACACTATGTTTGTGCCACTTTCCCCTCTCTTTGTCCACGCGTTCAGCCTTCCTTCAAATTTTCCCTCACTGTATGCCTCGACTACTTGACAAACAGCGCTAAACAAAGAACTGCGGACTGCAGAAATACACATTCCCGTCTCTGTGTCGTCCTCCCTCTTCATTCCGAGCTGCTTTTAAAGCGGTGCGGCTGCGCACAAGTGGGTGCTTATACGTAATTACTTCACAATTGAAATATCCTGCGCCCTGTGGGTTTCCGCCTAAATACATTGGACTAGCACCGCTTCCGCTTCTAGTCGTTCAATATGGCCTCGACCTACACCATCTGCTAGACGTCCTGGTTAGGTTGGTTGGTTGGTTTATGGGGTTTAACGTCCCAAAGCGACTAAGGCTGTGAGAGACGCCGTAGTGGAGGGCTCCGGAAATTTCGACCACCTGGGGTTCTTTAACGTGCACTGACATTGCACAGTACACGGGCTTCTACTACCCCACACATGCGGTGGTCGCGGGTTCGGTCCCCGGACTAGGAAGAAGTTTTCTTCGATTTCTTCTGCTTCTTATCAAGCGTATAACTTTCATATGCAGCCCTGTGATATCGCTTAGGTTGATGCTGATTTAAATGTACTCTACCTTGGGGGTTTCCCCTCAGTACTTTGAATGAAGTCCTCATAAAAAGTTCCGGCATACTGAAGGCGTACTATAGCGTGAAAGTACACAGCACCAGCAGCTACCTAAACAGAAAGGAGTGAAAAGGGAGTAAGCTCTCTTATGGAGCACTCTCGTTTATAAAAGGGAGTACTTTAGGGGACAGCTCCCTTTTCACTCCCAGATAGGCGTATAAAAGTTTACAGTGCGTATGCCTGCAGCTCATGCGCAGTGGCAGGTGCCCGTTCCCACCTAGCCACTTTAGAAACTCCGTTCTGGAATGGCCTAAACAGTTTCAGCATTGTTACGCTATGCTCAAACTCTCAAGCCAACTCGCTCCCATAACGCAGTCTAATGCACTATCATCATCATCATCATCATCAGCAGCAGCAGCAGCAGCAGCCTGACTACGTTCACTGCAGGACGAAGGCCTCTCCCATATCTCTTCAATGAACACTGTCCTTTGCCAGCTGCGGCCACCGTATCCGTACAAACTTCTTAATCTCATCCGCCCACCTAACTTTCTGCCGCCCCCTGCTACGCTTCCCTTCCATTAGAATCCAGTCTGTGACCCTTAAAGGCCATTGGTTATCTTGCCTTCTCATTACACGCCCTGCCCAAGCCTATTCTTGTTGATTTTGACTAATGCATCAACTATAATGCACTATCTATAGTTCACTTTAAAACGACCCCCTCCCCCTCTTTCCCTCTCCCCCCGGCAGACGTGGACCGTCCCATCGAGCGGCTGGCCTACTCGGGCCTGGTGCTGCCCAGCGAGGAGTGGCACACGCTACGGCACCCCGGCCGCGCCGCGCAGCTCTCCTACCGCATACGGGTGACCTGCGCCGCCAACTACTACGGACCCAGTTGCTGGACGCTGTGCAAGCCGCGCGACGACCGCTTCGGACACTACCGCTGCGCCCGGGACGGATCCAAGCTGTGCCGGCCCGGATGGACGGGGGCCACCTGCGAGACGCCCGTGTGCCGGCGCGGCTGCCATCCCGTGCACGGGTACTGCGAGCGGCCCGGCGAGTGCGTCTGCAGGCCCGGATGGAAGTCAGAGCTGTGCGACCACTGCGCCCCCTACCCCGGCTGCCGGCACGGCTACTGCAACAACACGCCATGGCAGGTGCGCATTGACGGTTAGGCCTAGTAGCAGTGCCCTTATCCACGTGTACAGTCTTTGTCAAAAGTAACCACTTCTGCAGTGGAGCCCTTGTGACTTTTCTAAAGATAAAAAGTTGTTGAAAGGTAGGAAGACCCCCAGTCCTTACCTTTAACGATCACTTCAGCTTCTGGGAAGCTGTAAAGGCTCCACTGTACGAGCTAGAAGCAAACCATGCAGCCTGGTTACTTTTGACAAAGACTGTACGTCGAACTTTGTTCGCTGTAAGCGATATTTCGTTATAACTGCAGAAGAGTAAGATTCACATATATGCACTACAGTCTCGTTAACTCAAACTCCCTGTTTAATATTGAACTGACGTTTTCACCCTGCCAGCTGCATCAAATATACGATACAAACATGCTGTAGTCGGTTACAACTCAAGAACGAAACTGCTCTTCCCCGTTAAAGGACCCCTTTCCAGCCAAGGGCGTCGGCCGATTTTCATGAGCCTACTAGCGTGACAATGCAGGGAGCGGAGCAGCAGTGCGCAGGAAGGGGTCTGTCCCAGACCATGGAGAGCGCGGACTGTCCCCTCTCACCTACCACTACCTGCATTGTCACGCTATAGCAGGCTCATGAGAATCGGCCCACGCCATTGGCTGGAAAGGGGTCCTTTGACGGGGAAAAGCCGCTTCGTTCTTGAGTTCTAGCCGACTATAGTAGTATAGTGTCATAATTGAAGTCAGCTGATCTAGGAAAAGACTGCTGTAAAACCGCCCAACGCGGCGAAGGAAGGCGCCGAGCATGCCCTCAATTTTAACTTTTTTGAATTCTCGATATTGTTGGCAAACTGAGCGAAATTCGACCACAGCGCACCACCACGATGTGGAGGTAACAGCCGAAGTAGCGAGTGCGTTTGAAATCTGGACTCATTGCATCTTCTTCTTTTTGGCGCGCAGTGCATCTGCGACCTGAACTGGGGCGGCATCCTGTGCGACCAGGACCTCAACTACTGCGGCACCCACGAGCCGTGCATGAACGGCGGCACGTGCGAGCACACACCCAGGGGTCCCCAGCGGTACCTGTGCCGCTGTCGGCCCGGCTTCTCGGGCCCAAACTGCGAGCTGGGCCGCGGGGCTCAGGGATGCCTGCCGGGACACTGCCACAACGGCGGAAGCTGCGTCGAGCGCGCAAACGGCACCTGGACGTGCGCATGCGCGCCCGGCTGGACCGGACCGCGGTGCCAGGTACGCCCACGGTTTGCCTTGGAACATGGCGAAACGTATCGCTCAATCTCTCCATTCAAAAGCCTCTCCAACTATTTCATTCACGAAGATGTTCAGTCAGGTCACAGGTCAGGTAATAAGTCGAATACAACTCAAGAACGAAGCGGATTTTCCCCGACAAAAAGACCCTCTTCCAGCCAAAGGCGTGGGCGGATTCTCATGACCCTACTAGCAAGACAATGCAGGGAGGGGACTATCCCCTATCATTTGCCGCTCCCTGTATTGCCATGTTAGCAGGGCCATGCACTTTTGTAACATGAATCCTTTATCGCGGTGGCTTCATAAAATGATTACTCAAATATACAGGACAGCATCGCGCGGACACCTCTCCTTTTTAATACGGTAGCATCAAAAGCCTGAGAAAAAAAAATGTCGTCGGTTATAAAATTCGCCCTTTGGCTGGAGGGAAGTGACGCCACCGGACCGGAAGCGAGGTCACTTCCGGTAGAGGTAAAAACAAGTTCTAATGCTAACGCATTGCCAACACATAAGATAGTAGGTTTCCCTGTGAATTTTTTTTTATTCCTGCACGCCGTCCTGATTCTTCTACGTATCACGCACCACATGCTCGTCAAGGACTGTAGAGAGTCTTAGCATACCGGAGACTTACTAGAATAGACGTATACCGCATGCCGGCTGCGCATGCGCAGTGGCATAAGTGGGGTCAGGCGAGGCCACTACGCGTGCGCAGGTATACTGTACATCGCCCTCGAATGTGCTACTACATAATATATAGATAGTGCAGCACGCCTCACATGTTACCAGAATGGAACAACAGCAGAAGGGGACATAGAGTGGAGATACAGGGGTAATGAGGGAGTAATTAGTCATTGGCTTACCGGACGCCGACTGCGCATGCGCATTGGAATAGTTGGGGCCATGCGAGGCCACGGCACGTGCGCAGCTCCCGTACTTAAAATCGGTATACGTCTATGTTAGTACGTCTCCGGTATGCTAAACCTAAAGGAAGACAGTTATTGACCTGTGACCCCCTCTTCGGGGCGGCACCTGGTGCAGGAGCTGAGCGGCTGCCTGGCCCGTCCGTGCCAGAACGGCGGCGACTGCGTGGCCACCTCTCAGCCTCGGGGCTACCGGTGCATCTGCCCCGTGGGCTACGGGGGACCCCGGTGCGAGCGGGACGAGGACCCCTGCCACCCGAACCCGTGCGCGCACGGAGCCTCCTGCTTCAGCCTCGGAGCGCACGACTACTACTGCCACTGCACCGACCGATACCAGGTATACAGCCTGTCGAATGTACCGCAGACAGTGTTACCACAATGGAACACATACTTCGGTGCCTCACATATGTCAACCCTGTAGCCTGCAGCCTCAATGGCTAAAGTTGCTCGCTTGGCAGAGCTGGGGAGGAAAAATGTCGGATGCGACATAACGTATAGAGCAGGGCTGGCATCTGAGCACTGGCCGGCAAGGGTGAACAGCAGAAGGGGACATAGAGTGGAGGTACAGGGGTAACAAGGGAGTAATTACTCATTGGCATCCACCCAAGCGCAGCCACGCGGCTACAAAGGAAAGCTCACCTTACCATATGCTAGTCGTCCCTGTTAACTCAGTTGGTAGAGCGACTGCTCCGTTAAAGCGGTGGTCCCGGGTTCGAACCCCGGAACAGGACCGATTTTCCTTCAAATACGAAGTTTCTGAGGAAGCTGTATAGGTTTCTTTTGTAGCCGCATGACTGCGCTTGGGTGGATGCCAATGAGTAGTTAGTCCCTTATTAAAATCTACTCCACCTTCTGGGATTCCCCTAAACATTTGACCATACACTAAGAAAAAAAGGGACTAAAGGGGGCGAGAGGTCATTCTTTTTGACGACTAACTGACCTGCCACTCCTATTAGTCCTTTTCAGGACTAATTGCAAAGGGTCTAACTGTTGGTCTCTTTGGAAAGGGGTGTAACAGTTGATCCCCGGGAGCAGGTGTGTAAAGAAAAAATTCAAACGAAGCGTGATTTCCAGCGTAACTTAGTGCGGGATAGTTTAACGAAACAGAAATAAACACACATGAAAATACCGGGATTCAAACCCACAACACACAGGCAGCTGCGGGTGCGAACGTGGAGCACCAGAGCTGCCACCGCTTGCTTCGGCATGTATAGTCTGCACTGCATCGCCACCTTCAGTCTCGAGAACTGACGTCCATCGCTGCGGTCTTCTCACAGGGCAAGAACTGCACCCAGGACCGACCGTGTGGGGGGCCCGGCGGACAGCCCTGCTCGCCCCCCGCTGCCCTTCAGGGCTGCGCGGCCGGCGAAGACCACGGCGTCGGCGGCGCCTCGGTGTGCGGGCCGCACGGCCGCTGCGTAGCCAGCGGCTCGCCGTCGGGAGCGTCGAGCTGCGTGTGCGACGCCGGATACACGGGACGATACTGCCACGAGAGTGAGTACCACTCGTCCCGTAACCGTTTTCCCCAATCGGGAAGGGTCCAAAATTTGGCGGCCACGCTTTTTCCTGAAACTGGGCGTGTTCGTACTCGTCCGTGGTTCTGGTTCCTGGGGCTTATTCCGCGGGCGCTCTGATAGTTATGTACTGCTTCCAAATGTGCAACTGTACTTCTACAGGTCCTGGCGTCTTTGGGAGCTTGTAGGTTCAGTAGTGACAATAGAGGTGCATTTCAATCCCTGTTTCCCAGATGATTTTGCACTGTTCTGCAGTATTGATCATTTTAACTGAAAGGACTTCGAAGTTAAACTTCTTGGATTGCGCATGCCATAGACTGCATACATAGCGTGAATATTTCATTACACAACATTACTTGTAAACAACACACAAGTGACGCCTAATTGGGTATATAAGTATGAGCCCATGGTGTCGGCTAGTTCGAAACTCTGTGGTGCGCTGACGGTGGTGAAGTAGTGCTGGTTTGTAACGCTCTAGTGTCACCTACTTTTTTCTTTGTGCATTGCAGAGTGTTCGGCAGCTTAATTAAAGCAAGGTGTCGATTCTTAATTAAAGGTGTCGTGCTCTCAAAATTGTCAGGTCTGACAAGCAGCTGGTTGGTTCACCGCGTTTGTAAATTTCTCTGAGGGTTTAATAACGCTTCGGTAATGTTTTTCACACCCGCATTTGAAACGTTTTACCTGCTGCACCTAAATGTCCGAGGATGTCCCGGAAGTCAAAAGCCGTGTAGGTAAACGGCTCCCGGCGTCTGTTGGACACCCAAATGTCCGTTCAGGATGCTCGCAGGACGTCACTTGGACTATCAATTTGCATACGTTTTAGAGTCCTCCGCACATCCGTTGTACATCGGTCGGTAATTTGCGGACGTCCTAAACGGACATCCTGTGGAGGTCCAGGGGAGTTTCAATGTCCATTGGGCTGTGGACTTTGGCACATGCCCAGTGCACGAAGGGAAACGCCCTTTTTTTATTCCTCCGTAAAGCTTGCTACCTGTGCAGAAGTAACTCGTAGGATAAACTAAACACGTGACTGCGCTTTGCAGTGCAAATTTCGCCTGAGAAGGCGCGAATTGCCGCCGAGTACGGCGGACAAAGTGAGAAGCGCCCGCCAAAAGCACGCAGAACGAAATATTCCTTTTTCTCGCACCTGCAGCGAGAAGCTGGGACGAGCGAAGTATATACACTATAATGCAAGCAGGTAGAGGTGGGAGGGCGGCGGCAGTCCACTGAGCGAGGTTCTTTTCTCAAATGCGCTTTTTACGACGTCGCTCGTTACAGCAGAGCCGCGATGAGGTGCGGGCCTCGGTGCTTCGTTCTTCCTCCACCCCCTCTCCCGCTATTTCGCCCGGCAGTGAAGAAGAGACGGGCCACCGAAGAAGGGCACAACATTCCGGCAATGAGCGACGGTCTCACCGCGCGCCAACAGACCTGCGGGGCGCAGCTATACAGTCTCTCTCTCTCTCCCTCCGTAAGAGAGAGTACGCGCCGCTCAGCGAGCACAACAAAGAACCACCGCTGACTGGCGGCGAAGAAGTCGGCGGTCTAGAAGCTGCAGCGCGGCGGCGCTGAGTGGTTCCCGGTCGCTTATTGACTCTCTTTCGGGGAAGAGCTCCCCCCCCCCCCCCCCCCCCCATCCCCGCCTCTCTCAGCTCGGGAGGAGCGGACTGCCACCGGCATACGCACTCGTTTCATCTCGTTTCTGCCGTTTCTGCCACAGGACGTAACCGATGGCCTCCCGGCTACCGATACAAGAAATACGAGCGTAAAAGTTTTGTATTTCCCTCTTCATTTCTCAAATGCCTACGTTGTCTAATTCGAGACGCAGCGGAGTTTAGTGTAGTTGACCTGAACTTCATTTATATCGTTATGGTACAAGGACGTGGCCTAAGAAAAAAAGAAGAAACTTTTTTGGAATATTTTCACTGACGTTTACTAAACTTTTGATGTGCGAACAACCGCAGGAACGGGAGAAGGCGCGTGATGTTCGCTATACCTTTATTTCGCTCATCCAAATATCTCGCAGTGTGGATATGAGCTCGGTCTTTCTATTCTGTGACGACCACGCAGTACCGCCTGAATTAATACATAGCTGTCTTCAATTTCCACTGGAACCAACATTGCTGGAACTGAACTATATACTGTATAGCCTTATGAGTTGGAAATATGTGGTTGCTCGCTCAATGGAGGAAAAATAAAGCACAGATCTAGGTAGAGAGCAAGTTGGCCACTAAGAAAGCATCCAAGTTGAAGTAGACCATCGGGACACCAAGATCGTGACCGCACGAGGCTTAGCGCGAGGTCTCTTCCATCTTGTAGTAACATGGAAGGGCCTTAGAAACTAGATAAGCGCAAAGACAAGAGAAACGCTCGTCGGGGGTACAGTTGCTGCAGAGGAGACTTTGGAGAGGAGGGGGTCGAGCCATATACCCGCTTCAATTACGCTCCACGGTAGCCGACGCGTGTAGACCGCGCGCGCCTGTTCTCTGGAACAACTGTAGTGGGCGGGGGGCGAGGGCGTGCTCTTTGCAGCCGCTTGTCGTTCCGTGCAGGGGCTGGTGGGTGATGCTGGGAGGGGGGGGGGGGGGGGAGATGAAGAAGGGCACAGCGCTCAAGATCGAAACGTCCGCCGCGGAGGGAGGTACAGTGCGGTAGTAGTGCGGGCGTACTACAAGCACAACACAAGGCGCACTGGGGGTTGGCCAGGCTCTACTCTCCCTGGCGACCCGCCGCCGCCGCCCAGAAGCCCCCAACCGGCCGAGGGCTCCAACCGGATGCGGCGCGCCGAGAATGGAATGCCGCTTCTCCGGTTGTCCCGCGCTGGCCCGCACCGGCCGCGCTGGACACCGGAGCGAGCGCGCGCGGGCGCCTGTCACTTCGCAAACGAGCTCGCCCAGAAGAGCAGCCGGGCTGCTACTACCGCTCCCTTCCGCCGCGTGGTGGCCGGAGCAGCATCAGCACCCTTTCCTCGCGGCTCATCTCTTTGCAGTTCACCCTCCGCGCGTCTCGACATCAAACCACCCTTCCCCTCCCTACCCGCCTTCTTATTCTTGCCGCCTTGTTTGTGAACAGGGGCTCTCCATTCGATCAAGCCGTGTTTCGATGAGACGCGGTCATTGTAGTCCGCCCTGCTCGTTCGCATGCCTCCGCCAGCGTCTGGTGGCCCTGCCCGCCAGGTGTGCGGACGATGTTACAGTTCTGAACGTTAAAACACGCTGGCTGCAAAAACAAAGCAGAAGTGACCAAAAGAAATAGCTAGCAGGGACTTCCGATACCAAAACACACACCTTGATATCCAGTGGATTTCGGATGTGCTACCCCAACTCTTTCGTGCGAAGGCACTTCTATGCCCCAGACAGATGAAGCAAAGGAAACTGTGCGGATAGTTATTAATGTGATTCAAGAATTTATCATGGTCCGTAACTGCCTGCAGTGTTCTGCTTTGGTGTGCCATTTTTGAGAAGTCAAATGCATATTCGAAAACTAAGCACCAATGCATTGCTTGACTGTCTTAGCTGCCCCATTAATTGTGGGCATGGCTTTGGGGTGCTGGAGAGTAGTTAGTGCTCCTATAATGCTGAGCACCTACACGCATTGTTGTATTGCAGATATCAATGACTGTGTGCATCAACCTTGCGTAAACGGAGGAACTTGTGTGGATGCAGTCAACAGCTACAAATGCATCTGCCCCGAGGGTTGGGAAGGCCCACACTGCAGCAAAAGTACGTACATTTTGCAATGAAAGATCAAGTGTTGCCATGTGTAATTCACCCAATGGGTACTGAACCACTCTTGGACATCCTGAACGTCCGCTGGACGTCCAAGGGAGTTTCGATGCCCATTGGGAAGTTTCATTCTTGCATGATACTGTGCAGCAAAGCCATGTATGATAAATTGGAATCATCATCCTCCTGCCAGACCTTGCGCAGCAATGAGGCTGAATGTTTAAATCCTCAAAAATAAGCATTCTAATGAAACATTTGAAACATGCAAGGTCAATACTGTCACTTCTAGTTAATCCACTAAAAAAGTTAGTACAGTAAAAGATTTATGCCAGAGCATTCAGCATGAATCTACATAGATATTATTATTGCATTTCCAGATCGAGATGAATGTCAACCCAATCCATGCCACAATGGAGGGAAATGCACAGACCTAATTGCAGACTTCCTTTGTGAATGCCAAGGACAGTGGAAAGGAAAGACATGCAACCTCCGTAAGTATATGCTCACCTTCCACACATGAGTTGCAGCTGCCATGACAGTACAACCGTGTTAGTGTTTGTTGTTAAGTCTGGGTATGTCGCTCTCTGACTAAGCTGGTGCTACATGCTTGTCACTCATTTAGGTGACTCTCACTGTGACAGCGACACATGCCTCAATGGTGGCACCTGCGAAGACATCGGGGACACTTTTGTCTGCCATTGTCCGGAAAACTACCACGGTCACACGTGTCAAATTGGTGAGTGCTATTGAGTCCTGCCTCCATACCTAAAAATTGGTACAAGTGTTTATGAATGGTCAGAAGCACAACACGTAACCAGAAAACTCATTTCCAGTTGGAGGGCCTCACGTTAAAGGTTTATCCTTATCCAGTCACTGCTGTTATTATTCTTCAATATAAAGGTGCTTTATACTTCCATGCTAACAGGTGAACTTGCAAAATCAACTCTAGTCTCTTAATGAAAGGCAGAAACCATGCAGAGTGAGATGTATATACAATGAGGCCATGCTGCGACCTAGATCACCGAATGTTTTAGTAATCCTACTTCTCAGACTCAATATGAAGTGCATTGTTCGTCTGGCAACCAAAAAGTACCCGTGACAAACAGTAGCATTAAGCACATTTTCTTTCTATCTTTTGCAGCCAAAGTCAATGGCTGTGAGTCCAATCCATGCCAGAATGGAGCCACGTGTGTCAACAGTGGTCGTGGCTTTTCCTGCATGTGCAGAGAAGGATTTGAAGGGCCACTCTGCCAGCAGAGTAAGTGCCTCGCGCCCTGTGCTGCATTGCATAATAATCTGAGTCCAGCCTTTTGACTGCTTTATTATAGCTTCTTCCTTCTTTTCTATTTCGTAAGTTGTGCTAAACTGCCATTACTTGAGACAAGAATGACATGTGAATATAATTTGCATGCCAGTGGAATGGCTGGCACATTCTCCAAGTTCTCAGTGTGTCAAGGACAAAACGGGAATAAAAATCAGTTTCTTTTGGAGTAAGTGTAAACGACATGGAAAGGCAAGCACTTTTGTTCACTTATCAACAATCAGAGTAAAACATAGTAATGGACAAGATAGTTGCACATATTGTTAGCCTGATGGTCGTCAAAATGAAAAATGTTTTTATATGTGAATTCAGCTGAAAAAGCAGAAGGTGCGGCACACACCAGCAATCTCGAGAGCATAGATAATAGCTCATACAATGACATAAACGCAGTTCTTGGAATTAAATCGTGGGTGACATTTGTTGACCTGTTGTCGCATGTTCTCCGATTACTTTCCGCAGATGTGGACGACTGCGCATCGTCGCCCTGCCATAATGGTGGCCGCTGCATCGACGGTGTGAACTGGTTCAGATGTGAATGTGCCCGTGGTTTCGCCGGTCCTGACTGCCGCATCAATGTGGATGAGTGTGCTTCAAACCCTTGTGCCCCTGGCAGCGTCTGTGTGGATGCCATCGGAGACTTTGAGTGTCGCTGCCCACCTGGACGAACGGGCAAACGCTGCAATGTTGGTCAGTTCCCTCACCCTTTATTCTGGCGCTTTGCTTCATGGAAGGGGAATACGTGGATGAGAATGTGTCTAAAGGGGCCCAGAAACACAATCTTAGTTAACTGTTTTGCCTGTTGATTGTATACAGTGAGTTATAATGGTGCTATTAGCGTCGGTAATACCGCGTATATTCCGTTTTTTAATATTTTAATGTCCTCTCAAAAACAACTTCATGGCTCTGATGGTGTCGCCACACAGTGGCGGGTTTTTAGCAGCGGATATGACATCACCTGGCGCGAGCTTGATGATCGGACAAACAGTAAATATACTGCAAATTGTGTGAGTAAATAGAGACACATTTTGTCACCTGTTTGCGTTTTATATTAGATTAACAAAAACAACTTGTTTGTCTTAGATAAAAGCTCTGCAAAGCAAGTAAAATAAAAATACACCACCAGGGGTGCTCTGGCATGGAAACGACGCTGCCAGTCTCAGCAAGAACGAGTTACAGAGAGCAGGCAACCATGGAGTACAAACTTCCGCAACGTGCTCTGGCTGGCTGTTTTGATTGGTTGCGCCAGGTGCTGTCATTGGGAGAGCGAAATAGGAGTGGGAAGCCCCGCCAAAATCGAGTTGAGGGCAGCGTTTTGTTTGCTTGTATTTTGAAATTTCTTCGCTGAATAACTCCCGTTCCTGTGCATCGATTCCTGTAATTCTATTTAGGTCAGCATCTGTGTGACATAAAGAACCCACCTGAAGTATAGCCGGTATCCCCCCAAGCAGTGTTTCGCAGCCCCTTTAATAAAAGTGTGACAACTACCAGTAACTATTACAGAACAGCATAAGCTTTTTAAACGTGAACATGTTTATTGGTGTACTACTGTGCCTGTCACCTTGGCACAGTTTCAAGTATGAAATACTGCAACCAGTCATGACTTCAAAAACCCCAACTGGGAGCACTCTGAACATGCCAAACCCCATTTGATTCAAACTAATATGAGACTGGTCATAGTTATGTCCTTAAAAGTTCCACTTTTTTTTTTTTTTGCTGAGCTCAGCAAATGTACACTAGATTCTTGAGAGGGTACTACAAAGACACATAGAAAACTGCACTGTCACATGTATACAAATAAAATTACATGCTACATTGCAAGTACTGATCTCACTGATTGACCTTATCATAAGAAGCGATTTCACCCATATTGTGTTCGCTTTTAAAAATACCAATAACTTTGATAAATAGCAAAGAAATGATGTGGTTACGAATAGTTGTCTAGAGCATTTGCCTGGCTTCTGAACGTTTACTTTGGCATTAACTTCTCTTTTTTTTATTATTTCAGTGCTCGTCACCCCGGCAACATACCAGCCCTGCGAATGGAAAGGCATCATGTATCCAGAAGGAAGTCGGTGGCAGGAAGACTGCTCCCTGTGCAGCTGTCACTCCGGCGCTGTCACATGCGTTCCTGTAAGTGCAGCTTTCACATGAATGGTTCTTTCTCTATCCTGCAGCAACAAAAGCTCTTCACAAATGGTGCCAAGGACACAGCACTATTTTCCGTCTCATACATGGTAGGCAACGCTGCCAAAGCTAGCGTGCCTGTTCGCGCAGGCTAAGTCCAAGTCCATGCCCAAAGAGTAGTCTGCCGTACAACTAAAGTGGACGCAAGCATATTTCGTTGCAACAGATCTTAAGTGTGTAAATGGCAATCTCCTTGACTTCATTTTATCTCTTGCCGCATTTGCGTCCTCCAACTCATTGAGACTTCGAGAAGTAAGAACATCTTTTGGAGGTCTGATACGTGGCTGGTAGGGTGAATTGCCCTGACTCCGTCCACGCCTAAAAAGTAGTTTACACTCAGTGAAAGTTATAGATAGCCACAGGGTCCACACACTGAGTGCCTCACAGCTTTGAATGTAATTTTCAGTGCTGCCACTTCATTTTATACCGATTTTTATTTTCCTCCAAAAACTCACCGAGGCTTCGAGAAGGACAGAAAATACGTGGCAGAGTAATGTGGTTTCATGGATGCACTACTTCCAGAGCCTTTGCACCGTTGCCTGCTATGTATGAAACGGAGTGTAGGACACAGAACAGAAGTGGTCATCCTCAATTTATTACCTATCCTAAGTGCCGCTACAGCAGTATGGTTGTTGGCAGTGTAATGCGAGGCTAGCCCTGCTAGTAACCAGCAACAGGCTCACCCATGTGGCCTCTTGTATTGCAGAGCGCATGCCCGGAGTCTGGCTGTGATCCATCTGGACCTCTGGAGCAGTGTCCGCCGGGTGAAGTGTGCATAGCAGGTGCACCAGCGGAGTCCTGTTTTGTGAGGCCCTGTGCCCAGGGTGGCCAGCCCACCGGCCACTGCAGTCCACTGCTTCTGGCTGCCACCAACCTGTCCTCCAGCTGCCTTCCCAACGCGGCAGAGCCCAGCAATGCTTGTGCCAAGATTACGCTGCTCTTCGACCGACGTGCCATGGCTCCCGTGAGTGATTCGTCAAGCCTGGCATTGTGGCAGAGTAGCTAAGTAGATGAGATCGGTGAATGAGAGCCATTTGGAGACGATTTCTTGTGTAGTCTACATTGACTCAAGCTTTCTTGTCTAAGATGACGCTGCCGCCACTTTTATCCACGGAAAAAAAGTTACAACTGTAACGTCATAAAAGGACCATTTCTAAGACTTGACTTGACTTAGAAATGTGATATGACGCTTAGTCATATAGATGGGAAAATTGCGTTTTGCCGACTATGATCTACGAAAATGGAGACTTGATGATTGATGATCTGCTATGGCGCATAAATGTTGATTTAACTTTCTGCTATGCCAGAACTGACTGGAATGCACTTTAGCTTTCAAGGCCATTAGACAAATTTAAATGAACATGTTTTCCTTCTCGCTTGTGCTCTCATAAACACACAAAAATGAGCAGTAAAATTAAAATGTCTGGTGCATACATGTATGTATAGAAGGATAAAGAGAAATGACAAGGAATCTAACAGTGAGTTACCACCAGTAATCCTAGAAGTCTCTATCGCACTGTGAAATGCTACAGGTCAACTGAGACCCGTCCATTTTGGTAGCCAAGAAATTTAGGCCAAGAAACCTTGCTCACTTTTGCAAGTTGAACATGAAGAAAAAAAAAAACTAGGATGCAAATTGTTTACAACAAAAGACAAGGAAAGAAAAGAAGTAAGGCAGGACAGGGCACTTTCACGTGCGTTTTCAATGCTAGTTATGCAAACTGACAATAAAAAAACACTTCGGCGACAAGAATGTGCATTACTAATTCCAGTTAGAGCTTTAAACAGCATACATATGTTAACAAACTAAAATGTAATTGTTTTGATATGTTTACCTGCCTCTTGTAGAACAAAAGACCGTAACAGGTCATTGACACCGAAGGCTTATCCAAACCTCAATCTGTTTCACAGGGGATCACGGTGGAGTCAGTATGCAGCAACATACGAAGACTGGCGGTTCGACGCTCCATCATCATCCTGTGCGCACAGAAACTCACCGACTCTGACAGCATTGAAGTGACCGTGGTAAGTACTCACAGAAAAGGAAACTATGCTAGTGTTTGAAAACAGTTGCTTGCTGTTGTTTTGCTTGCAGTTATTTTCAGCATGCATTTCTTCACACTTTTCTGTAGTCGTGCAGACTAAATGGGAAACATGCCTAACTGTTGCGGTTCTGTGTTCACAGGAAGTGTTGTCAGAGTGTCTTGGAGGTTGAAGGCTTGCTACCTCTTTTGAGCTCCAAGTACTAAAGAGCATAAGTTCTGCTTACTGCGTACTCAGACACTGCACCCTTTGCTTCCCCAGTTCACACCCGGTCGCCCCTCAGCGTCTACATATGCAGCAGTCAGTGAGACAGCAAGATCGCTTGCTGATGTGATTAGCCGAAAGCTCACCAACCACACAGCACTGTCTTCAGTCATCGAAGTGAAGGTGGAAACGTCTTTCGTGGGACTTGACCAGAAGAATACAGGTCAGTGTTCTGCAAACAGTGTGACTGGGGTTGTCAGCAAGAATGCCCCAAGGAAATTCTCAATAGCTGCAAGCGCAAGCTTGCTACTATGCAAGGCCAGCAGTTTGCACAGTCAGGCCGGAATGAAACGCAAACACGTGCATGCCATTCTTTACTGCTTTTCAGTGAGATGTTGCTTGACATTGGGTTTATGAATATGTACTTTGGTACACGTTACCCAGAAACATGAATCAGCCCAGTTATACACTGCAGCTGAAAGTACATGGGTAAGATATTTTGTTTTGTCTACAGGCACTGCTCACATTTCATTCTGGCCTGAATGTACCTTTAGGAAAATGGCAGAGCTGAATTAAAAGGCATAGCTTGCATCAATCTCACGTGGTTGTGCAAGATTTAGGTACTGAACTGCAATGTAAATGCAGCATGTTCTGAACTCCACCACAAAGACAGAGAACAAACTAGATGAAGTTAGTTTAAATGAACCCTTCTAGCCGCAAGTCCAATAACAGGTTTCATAGCTGATGATTATAAATTGTTAAATGATGTGTAGTCCTGATGGACAGCTAAGCTAGTTGGTTACTAGTGTGAAGATGCACTTTTCTAGCACTAAATTCACTTAACAAAAGGTTAGAGAGCAGTTCTATGTCTGTCCTCACATCCTAGGTAGCCTGAATCAATTCAATCACTTCAAATCTTATATTTAAGACACCTATTGTCCACGACCACCTAATAGTGAATATGATATGGAAACTCCTGCACCTGCACAATGCATGTTGCCAAATGTGCTATCGAAAAGCTTCTCTACAAGAGCTCTCCTGGAATAAGCTGCAAGCAGGGAAAAAAACTGAAGTTTGTAACGGTGTGCACACCCTGTAACCACTTCAAGATTTAAAATCACTAGTACCGAGTTTAGACGCATCTTGTGTAACAGTGTGGGATCCCCATTAAAAAGTTTCTCTAATGTCAAAAATATTGCAGGCCGAAGCTACCTTTTGGCGGCAACGGTCACACTGGTTGGCGTGGCCCTGCTCGGACTGCTGGCTGCACTGACCGTGTGGTTCTTGCGCTCACACCCAACACTGTGCCGCTGCCCGCTCTGGACTCCGGTGACTGGTGTCATACCCAGTGTCAGCGCCAAGCTTGACGGAGCCACGCCCGAGCCCGACAAGTCCAACAACCAGAACGAGGAGAACATGCGGAGGTACCAGAACCCACTCCGTGCTGCTGCCACCGCCGCCACAAACTCCGACGCCGCGGAGGCGCCACGGGATCCGCGCGGAGCGCAGCTATTTAAGCCTCCTTCGCTGGCCGCCTCCAAAAACACAAACCGGCTGTGCGACGCCAGTGTTAAGCAGTGCCAGAAAGACAACCCGCTGAACACTCCCAGCCCTGCCAAAGTCTTTCCAGTGCCAGACGCGGACGTTGATGCCGTCGTGGTACTTGTTTGACGGTGCAAGGACGCTCTTGTGTGAACTAAAGTGCTCAATGACAGTTACTAGTGATTTCTCGGTGACAGTGTGCCGCTGGGTCCATGGCTTCTCCGCAGTTTCTTTGATGAAGGAAACAAGCTTCCAAGAAAGTTGCAGTGCCAAGCCGTCTCGTCAGCATGCTCCCTTCCCTGTGAAGCAGAGGCTTTTAGTGTCACTCAACGACGTGCCGCCGCCAGCGACCAATGAGGTGGCTCCAAACATTCCCTGGGACAGAAGCTCCCGATGCCAGTGTTTGGCGGCTGTTCACTCAAAAGCCACACCACCTCCAAGCAACTTCAAAAAACAGGGCGCTCAGCGAGGGAGAGTGCCGAGGCGCAATTCTACATCAATGAAGCAGCAAAGAAAAAGTATGGAGTCTGTGTTAGAATCCACAACAGGCTGCCTTGACAATGCAAGCGCACGGTGTGTGGTTTTGCCACTACACTGCTATCTGTGGCCACAATACTCTTGGATGTACAGTGTACTGAAATTTTTAGGAATGACAATTCAAGGCTAGTGTTGCTTCACTGACGATCGGAGCTAAAGTAACAGCTTCAGTGCGAAGTGCAGACATATCGGATACTTCAGTAGGAGCAAAACATCACCTAAGCCGAAACTGAAGCAACGAAGCAAATGTGTTCATTCTTTAAAGCAATAAGTGTATAGTCAAATGCATGAAGCTACAATGGTGGTTATCATTTTCAGTTGAGCAGTGACGCCATTCGATCGCAGTTTTAGAGAGGCCTTGATGCAAGTAGCAAGTGGCTGAACCGTTCGCGATTACAGATCTGAAATTGGCTGTCAAATATGATAGGGAGACCTTTCTACTGAGGACATTTACCCGCATGTCTTGTAGTGTAGTGAATGTTTCACGTGTACATATGTATATAGTAGCTCCATAAGTGACGCAGGCACTGCAACTGCCGTGGCGCTCTGCACATCCGGAGTGTGTCTAATTTATAAGGGAAGCATGCAATTGCCCCCACTTTTTCTGGCCTTTGAAAAAAAGTGTACAGCAGAAAAAAAAGCTCACATTTCTACCCCTCCCCCGTCTACGTCCAGTACAAACTGCAACTGGATCACATTCCAGCAAGTGCTATGCACATACACCACGTCCAGTTGTGAGGTCCAATGAACCAGCATGTGACGAGGCAAAGTCACGCTGGGGCAAGGACGAAAAAAAAAAGAGAAGATATACGAGAATAGTATTCACTGCAATGTGTTTCTCCCTTTCTGCCTGGGTTATATGCTTGAAACGACAGTCTGAGCATGTGCAAGAATGTAAAAGCCTGATGTGGTATCGCTGAAGGCCCACAGATCTCCAGTGAAAACTGTGCCCTCGCTGGGGGACTTCGTCTGTGGAGAGGGATGCCGCGGAAGAAAACTCTAGTCTAGTCAAGAGTTTCCATCAACTGTTACGGATGCCAAATCCACAAATCATTTCCAGAGAGCTCGAGTGGTGTGTCCTCGAAACGCTTTTCGGACGCGTACACTCTGAGCTTTCTGTGAATGGTCTGTGCAGATGTGTGTGGCACTATGTTTAATGGCCTATGCTCAGAAGCGTGGATATAAAGAAAAAAAAATGGTGTGTAGTCTATGCCCGCTTTCAACAGCTTGAATCCAAACAGCCTGTCAATGTGACTGTGTCCGCTGATGCCAAGCATTAAATATGTTGCAAGCAACTCACAGCTGTTTTCTTTCTTTATTTTATTTGGCAAGCCCTTGTTGCCAAACGGAAATAAAAATGTCATGGGGCTTAAGAGAAATTACACACACACACACAGAAAATTAAATTTCCACGCACAAATTTTGCAAAACCCAGTTTGACACAAGCGTCTCTCAGCGTACACAGCAGATTCAGACTAGGTATACGTGAACACCCGGTGTAGATCGCCGCGTCAATGCTTCACTCGCAAAGCTCCATCAGACAACGAGTCTTCAACCAGTGCGGATACAAACATTTTCACAACAGCACATCATTGTAGTACAAAGTTCTGTTGTGCCTACCAGCTATACTGTGGTCCCAATGACACATCTCTTTATATAATGTGATAAAAACCTCTGGAACTCACAACCCTCTTCGGTTCCATTACTGATCCTACCAGACAGTCGCTAGAAGCATCCATGCCAAAGGGTCTTTCACTCAATGCTCTGCGACACGTCAGGAGCCAGCAACGGTGCACGACCTATGACATAGTACTAACAACTATTAGTAGTAATGTGTTGAGCGTGTGATAAAATGCAGCACTTGGGCAGTTCAAGTCGGTCTATGACCGCTCGATTAGCTAGGACCTATGATCGCTCGATGCATTGAATCTTGAAAGACTTGTTTTTATGAGTTGCACAGCACATATGCTGAGCAGCGAACGCTTCCAGCCACGAATTGAGAAAAATGCACCGCTAGTGGTAGACTGTCAGACAGAGCAACTCATCCACAGGCCACAGAGCACAGATTTAAGAACTGCCTGAAAGCAGTATAGTTTAGCTAACCTTTGCCACCTAACCAATGATGTTTGAAGACTAGAGCTGCAGCTATGCAACTGCAACTGGTACCTTGGCACAGTAACAGTACAAAAAAAAAAAACACACTGGTCACCTTATCTGCAAATCCCATATAATGAAGCACGTGCCGAGCCCACCAGACATGGCTGTCACATTTAGGTGAGGCATGGCAAAATTTGCAATTTTGCGAAACGAAACTTCATCAGCCCATGAAAGCAAATGTGCAATGCAGGAAATGTGAAGCTAAAGGCCAGTGTGCTCAGAAAAAAAAAAAACTTTCCATTCGCAAAAAATGGCTTCCACTTTAGTTTACAAAGCTAATCCAGCTAACCCACAGTTCAGAATGCCGAAGGAGCAATACAGTCGGTAGCAGCAACTCAGTGACTAACGAGTGCAGTCAATTATGGATTCCATGGTATAATTTTCAATTACGTACAGTGTTATTTGGACAAAACCAAATTAACGGCCTGTCAGAGGCAGAAGCGAACAAAACTAGACTTCAATCATCTTCAGCAGCATTGACTATTTGTTTAACAACACAATGAATAATCATTTGCTTTTGGAAGCGGCAAGTTTTACTGAGCTATGCTTTGAGCAGTATACATAAGGTCATGTGCACTTGGTAGAATCAGACACTACCTGACTAAATTTCTGCAAAAAAAAAAGGTAACCTTAGGGTGCAACTTCTCACAACAGCAATGTTTCATTGCCACTGGCAAAACAGCAATAACCTTTCCCGTTTTTCAGAGGCTGGCGAAAGCATCATCAGAAACTCATCAAAGTATCATTAAGAAACAGCTGCGTGGAACGTATAGAGAACAAAACTGCACATCTTCCGCCACACACACAAAGCTACGTAAAGTAGCCAGCCGGCAGTCTCGAGTCACCTCCACCTCACTGCCTTCATCAGCCCTGCAGGATTTCCAGAAGTATCTTCAGCAGTCCCAGCAGGAAAGTCCACAGGAGAGAGATCTCCTCCGAAGGCCCCGAGTCATCGACAACTTCTTCCTCGGGCACCGCGGGGCTGCTGTAGTGGTGGTGACTGCTGCCCGGTTGCTGTGATGCAACGTAGCTGTAGTCGTAGAAGAGCAGGTTCTCCGTGGAATCGTCCACTCGCACTTCCAGCTCGTACAGGCTGAGTTCGTAGGATGGGTGACCGTAGATGCCGATGCCCACTGGCCTGCCAAAGCTCCGTGGCAGGTCTACACGCTCGTGGCCGCACGTAGTTGACTGCGAGCAGAAATGGGAATGCTGCTTTTACAATTCTGCACTCTGTGTCAGCAGCTCATTGATCAGTGTAGCACTAAAGAAACCTACAGGGTGCGCCGAGGAGTGAACAGAAAAATGCAGTTCTACGTCTCGACTCCACTTACACTGCAGACGCACTGTTCTTGGATAGTCAAGTTTTGCAAACATTTTACAGGTTCGTCACCCTAAGTAAGTAAAGGAGGAAGCTGAAAATGTGCTACGTTACTGACCAGCCAATGTAAACAGGTTTTCCTTGACAAGCTTGCTTACAACTAGTCACAACTAGTAACCATTTAGTATGTGGAGAAGTTATTACGAACCTTCCTGACACAAAACTAGACAAAGATTACACATTTCTTTTGATGTCTACCTTCTGCCTATGCAAGCACCTGATATGGGCACAGACTTATAGGGCGTTGAAAGTCACTGGGCATCTGCAAACTTGCTTCTCTAATCCAAGCGACATGACCCATATCATTGTACATCTCAGACATTTTGACATGGAGCAGAGGCAGAAACCTATGCTGTTTTATGTTAATTCATGCATTATGCTGTTCTGTCTTAATCCATGCATTATTGAAAGCCTCCGTAAGCTTAATGGATAAGTAGCGATAAGCAAAAGGTGGGAGAGCTTAAAAAAATTGAAAAATATTAAGAAAGTAGAGCAGGGATTGGGGCCGAGCTTGAAATCTGCTAGCAAGCTGCAGCACTAGAGAAGATATCTACAAGTTAGATTAATAAATGAACAAGGGGTGCAGCACCAATACAAGTAGACATACACTCACACATATTAACCAGGGCTTAGTTAAATACTATCCTCTTACTGATGTTGCAGCCAGAATGTAGTGACTCCTTGTGCTTTGTTTTCATGTAAGTGCACTTCCATGCCATTTTTCAAGTGGTGTGAATAGTGTGTATGATGCGTGCTTCCATTGTATAGCTCAAGCGGAAATATTCGCTGAATTGTAGGCTGTGCAGAGTACCCTTTTCTACCATCTCATTAAGTGTTGCCATATAAGAAAACAACTGTAGACGTGAATATCTAGCCATTATAGCAGAACCTTGACTTCCTGCCCACTTTCACACGGAACATTAAACATGAGCAAAGGCATTGGAATCATCCTGGTGCAGCGAGAACTATGGCCCAAGTGAGAACTGGCCATTATCATCATCAGCCTGACTACACCCACTGTAGGGCAAAGGTCCCTCCCATGCCTCTCCAATTAACCTTGTCCTTTGCCAGTTGCTGCCTGTATCCCTGCAAACTTCTTAATCTACTCCGCCCACCTAACTTTGTGCTGCCCCCTGCTACGCTTGCCTTCTCATGGAATTCACTCTGTTACTTACCCTTAAGGACTACTGGTTCCCTTGCCTTCGCAACACATGCCCTGCCCAAGCCCATTTCTTCCTCTTGATTTCGACTAGGATGCCATTAACCTGCGTTTGCTCCCACATTCACTCCACCCACTTCCAGTCTCTTTACGTTGCACCTATCATTTTTCTTTCCATAGCTCGCTGTGTTGTCTTTAACTTAAGCTAAACCCTCTTTGTTAGCCTACATTTTTCTGCCCCATAGGCAAGTACTGGTAACATACAGCTGTTGTACACTTTTCTCTTGAGGGATATTGGCAAACTACCACTCATGATTTAAGAAAACCTGCCACATGTGCACCACCCCATTTTTATTTTTCTAGTTATTTCCTTCTCATGATCCGGATCAGCGGTCAAAACGTCCCCTAAGTAGACGCATTCTCTCACCACTTCCAGCACCTCGCTACCAACTGTGAAATGCTGTTTCCTTGAGAGACTGCTGAACATTACTTTGGTTTTCTGCAAGTTAATTTTTAGACAAGCAGAGCAGAATTGGTCCATGTATATCAAATGAGTACTCTCAACACCGGTAGTCAAAACTGAGCACTATAGAACAAAGCCTTTACAGCTGCTTACCTGCATGCAATGACTGTCCAAGTCAAAGGTGGGCTGCACATTCCGCTCCGCTACGTAGAGGTCTGGATCTCCGGCCAGGGGGTGCACCAATATGGTGACTGCACCGGGCTTAGACAGGGTGTAGTAGCTGTAATTGCCGGCACCTACTGCACCGGTCACCCTCTCGTGGAAGACGGTCGGCTCGGACGATGAAGGCAGGGCCCACAGCAGAAGCAATGTGAGCGCCAATGGGAGCTGCGCAGTGGCCTTGCCTCCTTGGCTGTGTCCTGCAGTAGCAAATCAATCACCCAATAATGCGTGCGAACATCCCGGCATTTCACCCACATATTCATGACAGAAAAGGATCCGTGCCCCTATCCACAAGTTAAAACGCGGAAGAAAGAAAGTATATATACATGAAAGGTGTCCTGACTCAGTCTTCCTGCTTCAGAATACATGTTGCTATTAGCAAACTCCCCAGCCTGCCCAACACGGCACACAGGCGCGAAACCAAAAGTTTGCTGAAGGCGACGCAAACCGCTTCGCAGCTTATCAACCCGGTTCTTTGCCGTACCGGTTGTCACTAAACGCAAGCTTTAATTCTGTGATACACGCGCGCAAAGTGCGAATTTTTTTAAACAGCTTCAAAAGTGTCTGGCGGGAAGACAAAGCATCATTTAACCAAACCGTCCCGCAGAAAGCAATGAATCAACGTGAACAGCTGAATAAACAATCTCGCAACAACTGCAACTCGTACGACCGACTCAAGCATCACCGGCCTAATAGAGGCTGCACAACATGACGATCACGAACGGCAAAGGCGACGAATTGGCCGTCGCTTCACTCACCGTGTAATGAACACCCGAACATTTTTGGCGGTGTGAGGCCGGCACGAACAAGTCATGTCACAGTCCCGTGGTCCTGCAGTACGACCAGGGCCTCGCTTTTGCTTTCAAGGAAGCCGGCATGCAGGTCATGTCCATGGTCGACGCAAAAACCGTGCGATTGTCTACTTAGTGCGGCATGACGCATGTACTACAGCACGAACAGAACCATGTGATTACCAACGCAGCAAAAACATGACCCCGACGTAAACGCGCGGAACTCAAGCGGAAGACGCAAAGCTAACAAACACCCACATCACCAACGCTGAAGTTCGCGTTTGGCGTTTAGCTAGCCTATGCCGGCCGCTTCATTGGCTAAATCAGAATCCTAATTGGCTCAACAAATTGCCAATTTAGCGTCCTTGTACCCTGAATAAAATTTTTTGCTGCAAACAAAGCATATAAATGTAAAAAAGAACAATAAAGAAAACGGAAACAAAAAATTATGCATCCTTGCTTGTTTTATTTTTTTCTCTTTCCCCTCCTCCCTCACACACATGCACACGCACAAAAAAAAAAAAAAACGAGAACAACGCAGACTGACCATAAAGAGAACACTGCAAGACGAGCCAAGTCAAACTGTAGTCTGCAGTGCGGGGCCGGCTGTCGTGCGCGTGTGTGTAAATGGCATGTAAACAACGGTTAGAATGTGTTAGTGTACTCGGTAATTAATCACTTAGTTGCGTAATTACAGGGTCATTGCCTGGAAAGTTTTCACCTCACTATATTTTTCGGTGTCGTGGTCCATTTGTGTCATAAACGTTGTCTTGGGGCTACCTGCAGCTTAGCACACGTGCTCCGAAAGCGTGTTTCGCGTTTGCGGGAACGCGCAATGAATCGGAAGGTGGAATCTGCGATTGCGGTATACAAGAGACGGAAGGTGAGACCAGTTTCGCTGACGCCGTTGCCGACGGCTTGAGTCTGTCAAAGGCGTTAGGTTTTAAGCCGCTGGTTTCAGCAGCTGTACTTACAACTGTCATGACAACCAGTCATGTGAGTTGTCGAATACGAGTTGTGCGTTCTTTGCCTAAACTGATGCAGGAAGTGAAAGAAAGGAAGAAATCTCTCAGGACTTCTACCGCCCGGTCTCCCGAGTGTCGCTCCGAAAAACAACGGCGCAAACGAAGGTCCAGTTCACATGAGGTGCTGTTTTTTCGTCACTAAATGGAGCTTGAAACGCCCTTTAAGAAAGCCGCTGTTCTGTATGTTTGTTGAAGGAAACACTACTACTGTATAATTTGAATGAGAAAATTAAGCTAATCTCTAAACGCCTAAACGTCGTGTACGGACTCAGACACAAGAAATCAATACCGAAATTAAAAATTCCATCACCGGTGGTACAGCAGTATTGCCAACAAAAAAAACTAGCTCTACTTAGTAGCGTACCTAGAACCTGACACATTGCTTTTGGAAATGTATTAAGAAGTTGAACTTTTTGTAAAACTGTGGGAATTTAAGTTATTTTGCGGGCAGGCGATACAGCTTAAAAAAAAAAAAAAAACGCAGTTGGTAATATTTGGTCATGGTCTTCGGCATCCTGTATTACTCCTTTGACCAGTCACAATAGTAAACGAAATCAACTTTTTAATGGTTGACTATATCAGACACGCCAAGAGATGAGGAAACTTCAACAATGGACTGCTCCTTCATCGGGGAGGAATTCTGTGGGGAAGTCATGAATGTGGGCGGAGCTTCACTGCAGGCTAGCATCCGACTGTAGGTGACATGTTTAGCGTCACAGAGTTAAACATGGTTGGCTAAGTATGATACAACTCAAAAAACAGCATTTGCTAGCATTGGGCCGTGGTCCACAGCGTCCTGTATTACTCCGCTGGCAACTGTAAACGAAATCAGCTTTTTAATGCTTGACTATATCAAACAATCCACGTGTCAAAATCCTAGAGCTTATAATTTTTTTCTTGTGATGAGCTTCTTGTTTACATAACAAGAAACATTTAAGCAGTGGACGACTTTTTCGTCGTGGAGGAATTCTGTGCGCAGAGGCTGAATGTGGGCAGAGCTTCACTGCAGACTTAAGTTGTATCCGACTATAGATCACTGATTCAAGTCTGTTGTGCCTTTTGCAACATTCAGTACATAATATTCTTTTGTGTTACAGAAAAATGCCAAAATCAAGAAACAAGAAGAGTGTGCAGTCTATGACAGCGTGAATGGCTGCACGTCCAGCAATGATGACTCACAGGAGGCACAGTACATTGTCTCGGGAGGAAGTGAACGGGCTGCAGAACGTTGTTTCGACTGGCTTATTCAGCCTGTCGAAAGGGACCGCTTCTTTAGGTGGGTGTTGAAAGTACAACTTGACAGATGTGCCGTGAACTGCTGTTGGCGTGGATGAATGTGACCATACCACTTGCTTTGTATAAACACATTCTAAAACAAAGCTTAAACAAGCCAGCAACAGAGTGGACTTGTCATTTTATTTGTTGTGATCAACGTGAAATTATTGTGCTAAGCTTGTCACGTGATCAACATACTTCTTTGGGACCTCCATGAATAAGTAAGACACAAGAAAAAGCACAAATTAGCTGTATTTTGGTATTGAATGGCTTGTTGGAGAATTGCTTATAGTAAAAACTTATTCTGCACTAGCCCAATCTGGTCATATAGTTCTTGTGAATTTGTTTTTGAGGCAAACTCAAATTATCCTGCAGGCCTACAGTTTCTCATGCTTTTTTGTTTGCTTCATTTTTAGGTGCAAATACCAACTGCTAGTATTGCGGCCTGTGTGCTAAATGTTTTGCACCAAGGAAAAAATTATCTTGAAAATACTTGTGATCTGAAATTGCAATGCTTAGGAGGGAAGAGCGGTGCTTCAAGAAAGTTCTAATTGTCTGCCCTCCATTTAACCAGCCTTTCTTGAGCCTCTGAACAACTGCGACTTAGTTTCTCAATGTGCGTGGCAGGCCGTTTGTGGTTTGGCATTAGTCCATCCCGTTATTGGTATTTGGTTTGGCACAAGACCAGCTGGCATTTTTGCTTCAATTAATTTGCCTGATTGGTTTTTTTACATCACAGAGCTGCACTATGAGCTCTGAGGCACCCAGTAGTGGATTGCTTTAGATTAATTTTGACCACCGAAGTTTCAGTGCATAGTAGTCTTGCATTTCATCTCCATTGAAACGTGGCTGCTATGGCTTGGATGATGTTTGGGGCTGAAATGATGAAGCTGCAGCTGGTCAGCTTTTAACAGTACCACTTAGTATTGGACAAACAGTTGGACAGTGGTGTGTCATGGAGCAGAACAGCAAAACAACCTGCAAACAATGCACATTTTTTCTGTGGTCATGTTAAAGGGATCGAACACCGACCAAAACATGTTATGAGATTGCGGCGGAAATGAAAAGATTGTGCCTCATATTGTAAGAATTGAGTCCTGCAGTATCGAATAAACAAGGATTTATAATTTTAATTTGGCATTGAAAATCTCACTAAAAGCCACCTTGCAGTGAAACCCGCCATTATCGTTGTATCCCACCATGTGACGAATGCTTGGTAAAATATTGCTGATTTAAGTGCACAATGCTTTTTTTTTTCTTTCAAGAGTGTTTGTCATGTTTTATTTTGCACTCTCTTCAGTGTGCCCCTTCAACTGAAAGCAACGCTCTTGTCGCATCGTTGACCACATGCTTTTAGCTTTTGTCACTAGATGGCGCCACTGTGTTTCGTAACGCACTAGATGATGAGGTGTACAGCACTGTGCCAGAGCAACTTTAGGTGTAGAAACTAAAATAGACACTATTTATATTTAGAGTGTCTAATTACTGTCTGGCAGGCGAGGTTTACATTCGTTTGGGTACAGCACTTTTGTGAACTTGCAATCGCCATCACGCTCGCTGATCATGGCTTCCAGCAGCGGGATACATAAAATTGGGTGCACACAATGATTGAATAATTTTCAGTAAAAACCTATAGCATTTCCAAAGAAAAAACAGTGCAGAATCCAGCACCTTAGATAGCATTCTTTCCGTTGTGTTGAAAAAAATTGGGTGCTTAAAGTTCAGCATTCGATACCTGTAAAGATTTGGCCTGCTGTACATTTGCTTGATGTAACTCAAACCAAACTGGTATTAGATACCAGTCTGTGTCAAAGGTTGACCATGTAGAATGTAATGGCTTACGTGTGAGTATCTTCTGAGCAGAAAGTGCTTGTTGGTTGCGTGCCATACAATGTAACTAACTTAGTCATTTAGGTATGTCTAATGCCTGAAGCATACACGCTAAGTGTGCACGTGTGTGTGATGCGTGCAATGTGCCCTGCAGGGAGCTGTGGGAGCAGAAGCCCATGCTGGTGAGGCGACACCAGTGGGACTTCTACCGGGGCTTGATGAGCTGCGAGCAGCTGGACCGGATCCTGCGCGAGCGCAGCCTTTTCTTCACGGAGAACATCGATCTCACCACGTACGAGGGCGGCAAGCGCGAGACGCACAACCCGGATGGGCGCGCTCATGCGGCGGTTGTCTGGGATGCCTTCCAGAAGGGCTGTTCGGTGCGCCTGCTCAACCCGCAGACGTACAGCCGTGCTGTCTGGCGCCTCTGCTCGGTGCTGCAGGAGTTCTTTGGAAGCTTCGTCGGTGCAAACCTGTGAGTATTCTCTCTCTCTCTGTAATAGCCCCGAACTGCGGGGAGGTCATTTGGCTCTGCCTGTGTAATGGGCTAACAAAGAGGGTTCAGCTTAAGTTAAGAACAACGCAGCGAGCTATGGAAAGGAAAATGATAGGTATAACATTAAGAGATCGAAAGCGGGCGGAGTGGGTGAGGGAACAAACGCGTGTTAATGACATCTTAGTTGAAATCAAGAGGAAGAAATGGGCTTGGGCAAGGCATGTAATGCGAAGGCAAGATAACCGCTGGTCCTTAAGGGTAACGGAGTGGATTCCAAGAGAAAGCAAACGTAGCAGGGGACGGCAGAAGGTTAGGTGGGCGGATGAGATTAAGAAGTTTGCGGGGATACAGTGGCGGCAACTGACAAAGGACAGGGTTAATTGGAGAGACATGGGAGAGGCCTTTGCCCTGCAGTGGGTGTAGTCAGGCTGACGATGATGATGATGATGATGGCGTAATGGCCACTGGACAGTATTATAGCATGCTCACTGAACGTGTTGCTATCAGATTTGAGTCAGGTCATGAATTCATGTTTTTTGAGGTGCGGTACACATCGTATAGTGTGGCCTTTGAGGTGTCCAAGCCTTCTTAGTAAAGTAATATGCTGATGGCAAGAACTAGGTGTGCAAGCTTTTTCAGGGGTTGAAGCCCGACAGGTGCCTATTTCACACCACCCTTGCTTTTGGTTGTACCTCTCAAGATTTTGATTTTGTTGCAGTGGTGCACCAGCTGTGTTTTTGTGTCGCAGAACTTTTGGTTTAATTCTTGTTACGCACCCTCACCCCTGAGTTTGTTGACCCCTAAGTTTTTCAGAGTGCATCAGAGCGCACTAACGTATCTTGTGAAATTGTGCAAAAAAATAAATAAAAGCTGATCTTGCTGTACATTTGTTGAATCTGGGAGTCATGGGTAACAGAAGTTGGCTGTGCGCACTGCACGAGATCATGCTGGTCTGCTTCCTGCATTCTTGCGTATTGTAATTTTTCAAAGCACCTTTCAGTCATGGAAATTGCCATCTTCACACTAGCAATGCATCTGTGTCCACCCTTGCAACCATTGCTGTTCTTTCCCATCTTTCTTGTTGTGTTTCATGTTTTGGCAGTGTGGAAGATGGTGGCGAATACTGTGCTAGTTAGAGTTGGCTAGCGCGCACTTATTTGCGGTGCAGCTTTTTGCTCTTTGTCATGTCTTGAATTGCATGCCTGTCATGTCCATGCCATTGTTGTTATCGCAGGTACCTGACACCTGCTGGGTCCCAAGGGTTTGCCCCCCACTATGACGACATTGAGGCATTTGTCGTTCAATTGGAAGGTCGCAAGTGCTGGCGACTCTACGCTCCAAGGTGTGTCCCCTCCAGCCGGAATTCTGGAGCCCTTTGCTCGGTTTGTTAGCTTTGCCACATGACCTGCAGGTTTCCGTGATCATCACCAGCAATGTCTGTCTCTTGCAGGGACCCCTCTGAAGAGCTGCCTAGATTCTCAAGTGGCAAGTGAACCTTATTCTTTTGTATCTGTTATGTTCAACCAGTAGGCAAGACGTAGGCCTAGTTGAAAACTGAAAATTCGTTTGACTCGAAACTTGCTTACAAGGCGATGTTCTCCAAGTTGCTTGACATGGGCCCCGAAATCTCCCACAGCAAACATTTTTTAAAGGGACACTGAGGAGAGCTCTATTAATATTTTTTTTATAGCAAAATCCGATAGTTCGGCATTTCATGGCTTTGATGCCACTTGGCCGGCAGCGAAAGATGCATTTATTTCTAAGAAATTTGGATTCGAAGTTGAAAAAGTTTTTCCTGCCGCTCTGATTCAAACTGGGGTTCTCCTATGACGACACAGGAGTAAGTGACGTGAAACATGACGTGCACATGACGTAATGCAGACTCCGTGATTTCTGGCTCCTAGCGGTGCGGCCTAGCAGCAGCCGAAAAGAAAGCTACCGCCGGCCGCATGTTGAAGGCATCTATCGGCTATTGCGGCCGTCGCTACCGTCGCTTCGTTTACGTTTGCACCGACGTTTTGCCAGCGTTACAATGGATCCCGTTCTCGAAGTCGTCAACGAAGTTCTCACAAATAGACACCTTTAGCAACCGTGTACCTTGTTACCGTTAGCGGAATACCGGGAGCCCGCATACCGCTGTGAGCCGGCGCTGATTGGTCCCGGCGCTGCAGGAGCGCGCGTAGCCGTCGGGTACGTGGCGTCATCTGGCGACGTCAAAGAGATTTGCGCATGCATTTGCTGCGCCTCAGTGATTCGTGGCTTCTCGTGTCCTAGTGTTGCTAGAACTATTGGTTCTAGCAACACTGTTTTGTCCTATGACGTCATGAAGCTTGTACTTGCGAGTTTGGCCTGTGGCGGCGATACCTGCATTTTGGTTCTTTCTCTTTTCTACGTTACAAGAGCTTTGTTGTCAGTATGAATTGCGTTTTTGTAATCAGGAGCTGGTATTCTGTCGATACAAGCCAACTTCAATTTCTCCTCAGTGTCCCTTTAAAGCATTTTGTATCAGCTGCATGATCAATGATCAAAAGTTTCCCCTCACTGCCTGCTGGTTTTTTTTTTCTCCTTTTACTCATTCTGCTATGCCGGATGCTATGTGTCTGCACCAGCTGTGCAAAATGCTCGCAGTGCTCCACATATTGATCTGGTTATGCTGCATTCTTATTAGAATGGAGAGTTATGAGCTCAGGCTAACTGTTTGGAACTCTATTCCCAACGTTCTGTTTCCAACCAGCCCCACAGAACACACAAAGAATACGTAGAACCCCGCTGTTACGTTCCTCACTGCTGCGTTTTCCCGGCTGTTACGTCGTTTTCGTCCGGTCCCGGCATAGCTCCCATAGGATCCAATGTATTGGGAACCCCGCTGTTACGTCGTAGCCGAGGAAACGATCCCGCATGATACGTCGCAACCGGGCTCCCCGAACCCGCCCGGGCAATGCGCGCCAACCGCCATTTTGATTTTTGACGAGTCTTGGCCAGGCTTGGCTACGGAACTGGCTGCAAGAAGCCGCACGCGAGTTGGAGAGGCCGCCACTAGATGGCTATCTGCCTCGCGATGTGTGTCGCCGTGTGTGTCGTGTACCTAGGCGGGGCAGCAGACCAATATCAAGCGAATTTGAGTATCATTCAGTGCATCAAAGCAGATGCAAGCCGCTGGGCACTCGACAAGGAAATTATTGTTTTCGGTGACTTCAACGGGCACATCCAAGAGCTGGACGGGTACACCGATCCCAATGGTGAGCTCCTGCAGACTCTGGCTCAGGACCTTTCTCTGGAGGTCACTAATCTGCGGGCGGACTGCCAAGGTGCGTTCACGTGGTGTGCTCGGGGGAGTCGCACCTGCATAGACTATGCTCTTGTCAGCAGGCGCCTAGCTCCCCTCATGTGTCGCGTGCACATAGATGAAGAGGGCCGCTACAGCCTTGGAAGCGACCATAACCGCATACGACTTGACTTTACAACCTCCGCTAGGCGCAGTACGCCACAGAATCGCAGGCGGTCTACCAAGCGCTTCCTGCCCATCAAGGCGTACGAGGCTGTCGCAGAAGAATTCGAAGAAAGCCTGGCCCGCGAAGAGTCCGCGACATACGACCAGTACGTGACTGAACTGCGTAGCATCATGGCAAGGCAGGAGACTCTGGCCCGCTCGAGAGGAGGACGGTCCAGAAAAAGGTGGTGGGATGATGAGGTGAAAGCTGCCTATAAAGCGCGAAGGCTTGCAAACCGCCATCACCGCTATGCTCTGAAGATGCTGACCACGGATGAAGCACTTGCAGCCTGGGGCACCTACCTCGAACGCAAGCACGAAATGCAGGCAATGATACAGCGTAAAATTGCCGAGGCAGATCGGCAGACGCTCGCAGAGATTAAGTCCGCTGGTAAAAATGCAGCAGCTAAATTACGTAGCGTCTATGGACGGCAGAACACCAGACCCGCTGATCAGAGATGAAGAAACGGGAAAGACAGGCGATCTCCACCGCATACTGACAGACCACATGAGGCAACTATACGCAACTGATGGCACGCCATACGTCTTCGAAGGCGTGGAAACACCCTCACGACCTCTGGACGACAGGCATTGGACGGTTTCGAGTGGAGCAGTCGACAGGGCCATTGGCAAAATCAGCGCGCGTACAGCCTGCGGTTTGGATGGCATCCCCGCTGGCCTCGTCAAGTGCCTCGGTGCCCAGTCAAGAAAACAAATGGCGAATATCTTCGGGGGCATTCTGGAAGGTGCACCAATACCAGCAGACTGGCTTCGTGCAAGAGTGACACTGATTCCCAAGAGGGGTGGGGACAGCGGCCTTCTGCGTGACTACCGGCCTCTGACAGTGACAAGTGTAATGTACAGAGTGTTTACGCAGGTGTTAAAAGTGCGGATGAGTGGCTGGGCGGAGCAAAATGGGCATCTGACGGAGCTCCAAAATGGTTTTCGTCGAGACCGGCGGCTGGAGGACAATATTTTTGTCCTCACCCAGTGTATTGAGGTTGCAAGAAGGGAAGCTCGTGGGCTGACCTGCTGTTTTATGGACGTCGCGAAGGCGTATGACAGCGTACCACATGAGCCTCTAATGCAACGCCTAGAGTCATTGGAAATGCCCTCCGCCTGGATCGACGTGCTTCGTCGCCTCTATGCACGCTGCACAGTGGTGGCCACAGTGTGCGGCGTCAGCTCGGAGCCAGTGGCCGTACAGAAAGGGTTGAGGCAGGGCTGCCCGTTGTCCCCTCTTTTGTATATGTTGTACGCTGCAGGGGTGGAGCGCAAGCTGTTGGAAGCGCAGTTGGGGTTCACGCTAAGCTACATCAGCGGTGGTGTAAAGGACCGATGGATATTACCGGGCCTAGTCTTTGCCGATGATGTAGTATTAATGGCAGAGACCAATGCGGACCTCCAGGCTCTCATCAACATATGCGCTGAGACCATGGCGCCACTTGGCCTGAGCTTCAACTCAAAGAAGTCGGCGGTGCTGTGTTTTTCAGCGCCGCTGGACGCCGAGCAGCCGGTCCACCTACCAAACGGGGACGTCCTCGAGATGGCAACTGAATACCGATACCTAGGCATTAGGTTCAGCACGCAGCCAGAATATGCTGCAAAACATGAGGAACACTTGAAACAAGCTTCGCAGCGAGCGGGAAACATATTGAGAAGGCGGTGCCTATGGGGCTGCAATCGATTTGTTATGGTCCGCGAGCTGTGGAAGGCAGTTCATGTGCCCGCATTGTCATTTGCAAACTCAGTTATCTGCGTGACAGCGCCCACAAGGGAATGGCTCGAGCGTGGTCAGCGAGCGGTGGGACGTCTGGCGCCTGGGTGTCATGGGCGGGTGGCTAACGAGGCAGTGCAGGGAGACCTCGGTTGGTCTACCTTCGAGGCTCGCGAGGCAAGAAGCAAAATAGCCTACGACGGCCGGCTGCGCCTGATGCACAAAAATCGATGGGCGCGCAGAGTCTTTGACTATGTAAGTCAATACTGCCTGCGGACTACATGGGTGAAGCGGCTCCAACACCTTCGTCGCAAGTTCGGCTTCTTCAGAAATGAAGTACAAGCCGACAACGCGAGGAAATGGGCCAAGGCAGTTAATACCCAAGTGCATGCGCAGGAGCGAGAGGCGTGGAGGGCTGCCATGGAGGGGAAGTCGACACTGGAAGTGTACCGGGCAGCCAAGCAGGACATCTGCGTTGAGAGCTTCTACGACAACAGTGTAGGCAGCCGCCTGTTGTTTGAGGCACGCGCGGGTGCCATGCCAACGCTTGTGTACCGCAAGCGCTTCGACACTACAGTCGAATGCACCCAGTGCAGAGCCTGCGGAGAGCACGACGAAACAACGGAGCACATCGTCCTACTCTGCGAGAAGCTGCCAACGCCACCGCACGAGGGCGCTACGTTTCCGCAGGCACTGGGTTTCCGTTCTTCGAACGAGGGCTGCACAGCAGATGCGGCAAACCATGCGGCAGTTGCAGCGACGAAGCGCCGACTGACAGAGTGGTGGACGCTGGTGCGACATTAGACCAGTACTGTTTCGTCGGTATTCGCGTGTGTGTTTGCCGCTTCGCGTTTGATAGTGGTGTTTTTATGTGTGTATCTATCCAGCCAGGGCACCTTTGGTAGGCGCCCGCCCGTTACAAAGGGAAGGCTACATCATCATCATCATCATCATCATCACCGAATGCCACGATCTTTATCGTGGGAGGTGGTGACGAGGAGGCGCGCGGCTGCGGTCGCTTATCTGTTTTTCTCAGCCAGCGTCCGCTTCGGCGGATGCAGTTGTTGCAACGCGCGTCTTTTCTTTTCTTTTTCTCTTTCCTCTTATCTTTCACCTCTCCTCTATCTGCAAGTGACAGCGGTGGTGGCTCGGCTGGAGCCAGTAGGCAGGCCCGTGCAATTTCCTTTTCATCCTTCTCTCAGTCGCAACATCTTTATCGTGCTTTGATGGCGTGATAGTGTTGCACAAGTGGAAGGCGCTTCCCCTTGAGGAAAAGCTGGACGTACTAAACGCAGTCGACAGGCAGTCAGGGCGGCCTACGCGGGCGCGGCGAGCAGCCTACGAACATTTCAGTGCTTGACGCTGTGCACAACGTCGCTTCAGCGTGGACTGCAGTGAGCGCGTGAACTGCACAGCACTGCTGCGTGCGGTGTGGCCGCACCGCAAAGCGACGCTGACAGCAATGTGGCCTTTGCTGTTGAGAAACGCGTTGTTCTTTCCAGCGAGCGAAGGAACTGCAATCCACCGTTCTCGATTTTTTAAAGTCCAATTTGCGGAAATAAATTGTTTCAAGTCAAAGCTGCCCTGTTTTCATTAATTTTCGGTGCTTTCCTCACTGTTGCGTTTTCCCGGCTGTTGCGTTTTTTTTTCCCGGTCCGGTGAAAAACGTATGAACGGGGTTCTACTAGGCTAGAAAGAAATTAACAGAAAACTCCCTGAAAACATAAAATGGGACTGCAATGCGATTGATCCAATTGTAAATCAAAGTTTGGTAGCTGCAAGGTGTCTTGGAATTACGCTAGTTCTTTCATACAAGTATGTTGGACACAGCGTCCTCAAGTTAAAGCCTCATTCAAAAGTCACCGTGCCACAGAGTTGAGTAGATAGCACTACGTAGTGGGGTGCCTGCGGCATCCTTGAAGCTTCAAACCTGTATAGGGCGGAAGAAGTACTAGTACGCACCACTCGCTAGTTTTTGGGCTGCACAGTTGCTGTATGTCCCCTGCTTCACAGCTTCAGAACAAATGTTTGGGGACTTTTCAGAACTTTTGAGGACTTTTTGGACTTCACTTGTGGACTTTGTCTCACACACTCAAAGAAACAACAGAAATGTGGGATATAAGAGAGCACTCAACTTTTGGCCTCGCTTAGACGTAATGCTAGATGCCAGTAATGTGGCCCTGTGTGCAACGAGCAGTGGGACTGCTGGCAATATGCTTGTTTGCAATGTAACATTCTGATTCTAAATTATTGCATCCGTTCTTCAATGATTTTCCAGGAAATTTCAGTCCCGACGAAATAGGGAAACCGATCTTGGAAGCTGTCTTGGAGCCGGGAGACCTGCTGTATTTCCCTCGTGGCATCATACACCAGGTACTTGGGAACCTTAGAGAGGCACTGAACTGAATTACAACTATAGACTAAGTTGCATTGTTTTAAAGACACCATTATACCATGCAGCTGCGATTCTCAGCTTTGTTTGCTCATGAAACATCTAGCAAACAGAGCTTTTTGTCTGTATACAGAGAATTCCGTTTTTATGTGCGGGAATTTAAAAAATTCCTGTGAGCAAACTACTGGCCTAATCGAGAGCAAACTTCGCTCACGGGGTAGCATATTATGGTCTACGTTATTTGAGATGTAATTAAACGTCGGTACTTGCCTGCATTTCCTGAAATTAAGAAGAAACTGCTGTCAACTGCGAGTAAAGCTGTCGCAGACGAGAGCTATACGCGAGCCGAGCTGCTGGTTTGACAGGGCGCGCCATCTGCCGGAAGGCGAGGCAAACGACGTCCCGGCTCGTCTGCTCGTCGAATCTCTCCTTCCGGTAGATGGCGCGCCCTGTCAAACCAGCTGCTCGGCTCGCGTATAGCTCTCGTCTGCGACAGCTTTACTCGCAGTTGACAGCAGTTTCTTCTTAATTTCAGGAAATGCAGGCAAGTACCGACGTTTAATTACATCTCAAATAACGTAGACCATAATATGCTACCCCGTGAGCGAAGTTTGCTCTCGATTAGGCCAGTAGTTTGCTCACAGGAATTTTTTAAATTCCCGCACATAAAAATGGAATTCTCTGTATATGAAGCACGTAGATACGGCTTGCAAACTACTGCACACGTAATAATAAAATGCTTGCCATTTTGGTCATGCTGGCGTAGTAAGTTTCCTTTTCTGTTAGTGAATTCAGCAAGACAAAGGCAAGACAGCGTGATGGTTTCTATTCCAGTAAAATGTAACCTGGGACTCTCCCATTGGTGCCTTCATAATGACACCACAGAAAATGTTGCCAGTCAGATTGAGTGCATAGGAAATGAGCAGCACCATTGAAAATGGTTTCCTGATAAAATGTTAATGTGAAGTGCAGTGAACCAGTTAGTATTATGAGCAAATGAGTGATGTATGGAATGGAGCCACTTCCTTCCGTGATGTTTTGTTGTCCTGGCATAAGTAGAAATAAACTGTCATCCGGTGTCTTGAGTATAGTATGCTTCCTGGTGATGCTCGGGAAGTCCCTTTGCCTTCTCGTGGTCCTCGATGTCTGCAATGTGCCTGGGCTGTAGTCGGATACAACTCAAGAACGAAGCAGCTTTTCCCCCGTCAAAGGACCCCCTTCCAGCCAATGGCGTCGGCCGATTCTCATGACCCTGCTAGCGTGACAGTGCAGGGAGCGGTGTGACAATGCAAGGAGGGGACTACATCGACCATGGAGGGAGGGGATAATCATCTTTTATCCGCCACTCCCTCAGGACCGGCCGACGCCATTGGCTGAAAGAGGGTCCTTTGAAGGGCAAAAGCCGCTTCGTTCTTGAGTTGTATCTGACTGTAGTTGTAGTAAAGTTTCACAGGTTCTTTATCTTCCTCGCACCAGGGGTGCCCCGCCAGAGACGGTTTGTTCCAATTGGAAGACTGAAGCTTCTTTCTTCGCACCAGGGGTGCCCCGTCAGAGACGGTCTCAAAATGTGTTGACACGCAGGGATAAAAAAGGGAATAACTGAAGATTTATATACAGCTATTTACAGCGTATAGAAGTTTAGACACTCAAGACAAATTAAACGGCAAAACGATACAAAACAACAAAAAATGTGGAACTGGCTAACACTTGGGGAGGCCCCTACTCGGCATAGCCGAAGATGCATAGCATCTCACCTTAGCGCAGAACCCCGCTTCCAGCTCCGGGGCCCGGTTTTAAAGCACTAAAGGCCCGGCCCACATTTCATAGCTTCCAATCATGTTGTGCTCTTAACATGATTGGTTCTTCAAGGGCATGGTCAGCTCTCCGGCTTCAACAAGGTAAACCACCCTCTCTACCACTAAATAAACATAAAAACAAACACAAATACACATTCGTGCCAGTACGTACGCGAATCGGTATCGCGGGGCGGGGGACACCCTTACTTCCTGGCGCGTTCGCGAGCGGCCGCGTTCCGAGAAAGGAGACGCTTCGCTTTGAGCGCTCCCAGCCGCGTTCCGATGACCCCGCGTACACTAACGATCCCTTACAGTTGTGCTAAGAGCATTCTGTGAGTAGTTGTGAATAATGTGTGAACAACTTTCCCCGTTGCAGTTCCCTGATGCAAGACGTCTGCTCAATGTTCCATGTTGCTTTCGCTGGGGTGGGTTATGCAGGCCAGGTGCCTTGAGTTTTGCTGCATTTCTAACCATAGCTTAAGGGGTTCAAGCCTTTTTTTTTGCATATTAGTATTGTGACAGTGTTTTTTATTGGTGCTGTCCTGTTTGCAGGCTTACACACCTGAAGATGTCCATTCTCTGCACCTGACACTTTCCACATGTCAACGAAACACCTGGGGAGACCTTTTTGAGAAGGTGTGTTTCTGCGTGAAATCGTCCTCCTGTGTATCTTTTGTAGTTTCCTGTCATATTGTCGCTTTGTTGTTGGCCAGTTTGTTCTGTATAATGTGACTGGGGAAAATCGTATGGCAGAAAGCATTACATGGCTATCACTTGCGTCAACTAGCAGTTCTTAGCATCATAAACTGCAGCTTATAGATTATGCACGGTCCCTGAAAGCATTCTGAGCTGGTTGTGTTGACACTTGGAAGCCACTGCGAGGACCAAGTATTGAGGAGGCAAAAAAAACAACTTTTATCCGACGAGGCTTGTTTAACGTGTTTCATGAAATAATGAAACGGCTGTGCACAATGTATAAAAAACTCTTCTTTAGCACAAGCATTCATTTCAGTGGAAGACCACAGGCTGCCTCGAAAGTGAATTGGGTCTTCATGATGGCTGAGTGCTTGGGAAGTTTTAAAGCGATTGGTGTGAATAGTGTAATTTGCTCTTTTCTTAGCAGTATTTGCTAAGCAATGCCTGCAGTACTGCTTTTGAGTTTTTTCACAGGCAGCCAGCATTTTGCTGCTTGGTACTCCATGCTGAGAAAGCAGGGTTTTGGGCTAGCATAGCATGACTGCACGAAGGTTCTTGGTGACGCAGTTGTTCCCATCTGTTCCTTTCAGATGATTCCCCGAGCAGTGCAGCTGGCGATCGAGGAAGACGTGGAGTTCAGGAAATCGCTGCCGAGGGGTTACCTCAACTACATGGGCATAGCCAATTCTGAAGTGGTCAGTGTCTCAGAGCTGTATACTTCTTCGTTTTTAGCTGTTCCAGCAGCCTGTGTGACTTGAGGCGTGGCTTTGCAGTAGTACTATATCAGTGTTGCTTTCTGGAGGGATTTTTGTTTGGGGTGCTCTAACTTTCAGTGACAGTGAAAAACCGTCATGGTAGACTCGGTGCGGCAGCATGCGTAGGCGTAGTCTTATGTGGATTTAATATTGTTATTTTGCATCGTGTAGCCAACATAAGTAATGTATGCATTGGCAGAGCGGTAGAGAAAGTGCCAGACGTAAGGATGCTTTGGAAGAACAATTAGCATACCATGATATATGCAGCATAGACAGCATGGGGACACACCTTCCATTTCTTTTAAGAGCATTAGCTATTACTTATCACGTTTCGAGGTTTTGTGGGGTCTGCTACCACGCTGAGATCACAGCGCCATCTGTGGCAGCAACTAGAAAACAGCACATCTCGCATTGCGACTTGTAGTGCCATCTACAGTAGCATTGTAGAAACAACCAGCTGCCGCGTGCCAATGATGATGTCACGGTCCAATATGGCAGATAGAGGTGGAACTATGTGAGTGTGACGTATGAATCTCATTCATATCAATTCTAGTAAACCAAACAGCTAACACAAACTTTGTGTTTTGCACAAAATAAAGGTTCACCAGCTGAGTGATGTCAATATCCCAGCATTAAAGAGCAAGCCACTGCTCCAGTGTGAAGCACTGAAATCCTCGAGCCTCCACTCGTACCATGTCTGGACAGATGAACTGCTATGCCACACTTCTCGCTCCATGGTGTGCCTCCATTGCCTGAACTGGTGCAGGTGAGCGATGATCGTGAGGCCTTCTTGGAGAAGGTGGGCCACCTGGTGAGGAAGCTGGTCAACTACTGCCCCGTCGACGCAGCTGTGGACCAGTGCGGCAAGGCCCACCTGCACGAAGCGCTTCCACCGCTTCTTTCACAGGGTAGGCCTCTTCTTATTTGCTGTGGTTCTCCTGACCAGCCTTTCTGAGCTGCCGCTTTGAAGAAATCAGCTGGACTGTAACATGACCAAACTGTTTTGTTTTGTTTCAGTGTCTTTGTTTGGTTTTGCATGTGTAGTTACAAAGAACAAAAAATAAGTTGAATGATATCCATACCCAGTGACATTCCTATTTTTTTTGTTTAGGCCACGTATAAAGCAAAATTTACAGTTAGCTTAACGAGTTGCAGTGGCAAATACTGCGACGAAGAATGTCGCCGGGTACGGGAACTCTCTGGCTATCAGTTCGTGTAATAAAAAGCAACGAATGCAATGAGAAAGTTCATTAAAACTGCTTAAAAGTTACCTAATTTCGCTCTGGACATTGGTCTAACACCACCAGCTCAATTATGATTAAATTTTTGGAATCAGAAGAGAGAAACACAGCTGTGTGCAAAATTTCATGGGATTCTAGCTATAAATAAAGAGGTTAGTTTTAAGACCCCCCCCCCTTAAAGTTGGTGGTGGTTGTCTGTGCAGAGGAGCGCAGCCGTAGTGTCCACAGTGGGGAGCGCTGGCACTGTGGGCAGGTGGTGGATGCCCAGGAACTGGACCCAGACACCCAAGTGCGGCTCGCTCGCCGAAACGCAGTCAGGTGGGTGCGTTTACTCAGCCGGGAAAGGGAGCTCTCTGACGCCTCGGGTCACGTTCCATCCGGGAGTCCCGTTTGCTGCCAGCTGTTGTGAAGTTAATTTTTTATGCGAAGCATATTACTAGAGGTACACTACAGCCCTTCACCGTGGTTACGCGCCGTGCACACCACGTGACACATGACGTCACGACAGAGGAAGATGAGGGTCCACCTCGCGCCGTCGCTGTGGTTGCACGCCGTGCAGACCACGTGGTACAGTGACGACACACCACGTGACACAATGACGTCATGACAGATCGCCGTCACGCGCTGGGAGAGGGAGAACGATGCCATCGCCCAGACACCGGAATGTCCTCGAGCGGCATTCCCGCGCATTTCGAATGGGCGTTCACACTTGGTGTAGGTGAAACGCTCGCTCCACCGGGCAGGCGGACGCGGCTTCCGTGGCAATCCAGGCGCCCACCCAACGCGCGTCTCGGGGTTAGTCGGCGTTCCGCTGTAGCCACGCCGTTGTCTTCCCCCACGACGAAGGCTTCTAGTGGTTGTATTAAAATGACCAAGTATTCAACCAAGGAAAGCCATGTATTAACAAGCCTAGCCATCAATATGCTTCGCATCTGACCAGGGTTAACCAAGTTAAGCCTCAGCCATTTTTTTTTTTTTTTTCACTTTCATTAAGGCATGTGTGAAGGTCTGAGCAAGTGCACATGCTTGGTATGGCTCTGGGGATGCTGTTCGGTAATTTGGCTTGTTGGCTTAGTAAAGAAACACCGTCCATCCTTCTTTTATCATCTCATTTTGCGCTAAAGATTTCTTTTTTCAGTTATCACATTTTATGTTACCACGTTTTGGATTTCATCTGTCTTGTGGAAGTAGTACTGGGAGAATTTGATTTCTTATTAAACCTAAACCTTTGCGCGAGCATGGTGTCATCTTCCACGGCCTCAGTGTTATTTAAGAGGCAATAGTTGGGAAACGCGTGCAACACAACCGAGCGTGCCAAAACCACCGATGCAGCGCCGCCACACCTCCTTTTCTTTGCCACGATTGCTTTGTGCTGCTAACACTCACTCCTTTGTTTCCTTCCCTATTCCTCCCTGTCTTTCTCAGCAGAATGCACCGCCTTCTTTCCACGTTTATGCCAGCCTTACTCTTTGTTTTGGGTGAGGGGGGGCTTTCCCTCACGGCCCCCCCAAGGCCTTTGAAAAGCTGGCTTCTCTGTGCCGCTCATGAGCATGGTGGTTAAGCCATCTCGGAGAGCGCCGCTTTATTGTCTTCGATATTTACTTGCCTCTGACTGTTGGCCTTGTGATTATGCAGTTATGTCCGTGGCTGTGAGATGTCTAGACTGAGCCCGTGTCGCGATGCCGTTATTCTGTGGGAAGGACGTCGCCACGCGCAGACACTCTTTACTATATCCGTTTCGTTACTAAAGACGTGTACTATAATTGAAAAAAAAAAAAGTGCGGTTATCAATGGAAGGTGAAATGGCACCACAGTTTCACTTTACCATACACCTGAGTTGACTATAGCAGGGTTCTGCTTTAACTTTGGCCTGTTGCGCATTAATTGGAATGCAGGTTGACCTGCAGCAGATTTTCAGAATTGCAAAAATAAGGTCTTTTCGTTTCGTTTCATCGTCGCTGTTGCTCACAGGGGTAGTGGCCATGCTGGCTTATCTGAAGTGTGTAGCAGTTTGTTCTGCATCCGATGCCAGCAAGTTTGTTCTCTGCAGGCTGGTCGTAGAAGAGGAGGAGGTGCGTCTCTACCACTCCTTTGACAACAGCCGGCGGTACAAGGGACGCGATCCCCAGTGGATCGTCTTGGAAGAAGACCAAGCCCCAGCCGTGGAGGCACTCTTGCATGCCTACCCTGGCTACCTGAAGGTCGATGACCTCCCCCTGGATAACCCCGTTGACCGGCTCGAGCTGGCAAGCCTTCTCTACGACAAGGGCTTGCTGATATCCAAGCTCCCCCTTGAAATAACCGACGACTAGGCATGTGTGTGAGACCCATCATTGCAACTTCCGGTGGCAGCCTGTAGCTGACAGTCCTTTCAGAGGACTGGTGCTGTTTGGGCATGAACAATGGGGCAAGGACAGTAGTTTGGATTGTGCTATGCACATCTGATTTTGCATGAACTGGAAAAGGAGCACTGCCTTGTCCTTTTGGCACTTGGAATTATTGACTATCATCACTGCAGTTAGACTTGATGTTGCTGGTGTGAACAGTTCCAAGGCAAGCACTGCTTTATTTGAAGTCTACCCTTGTTGCAGAGCTGCAGTCTTGTCATCACAAGTGCTTATACTGCACAGTGGAAGTTAAATTCTGTTCTGTGAATAGTCATTGTGTAACTTCCTTTTGCGGTTGTGCATAATGGTGAATGGCGGCACATATTTATGTAGCTTGCAGCTATATATGCCAATTTGTGCACTAGACTTTGCGGTGGCTGCACACACATGCTGTGAATGAAAATGTCAGCATGCTCATGTCCAGTGAATTCAGGTCTCCTGGCTACAGAGTGAGTGGAGACATGCGGCATGTTGTTAGAGTTCCAACTGTTACAACATCAACCGAACTGTGAAGATTGCAGTGAGCACACAACATTTATTCACCATGGGCATGATACAAGTGGCAGTGTTTTGTTTAAACTTTGGCAATGCAGGGTTGGCTGTGCTAACCAGGAATCATGTACACCATCTCTATCTAGCCTGTTGCTAACATGCAGGGCACAGAGAAGGGGACAAACAAAAATAAAAATAGTTTGCATCTGGTGATTTGCATATTCATTACGAGTGTTTCTGCTGAGAAACCAGGTTTGACACTGCATCTCACTGATGTGAGAACACCAGCGATTAATTTATCCTGGTTGCCCGACCAGAACCGAATTTTTCCGTCTGTGAAGATGCGAGAATGGTTTAACGTCCCAAAGCGACTCAGGCTATGAGGGATGCCGTAGTGAAGGGCTCCAGAAATTTCGACCACCTGGAGTTCTTTAACGTGCACTGACATCGCACAGTACACGGGCCTCTAGAATTTCGTCTCCATCGAAATTCAACTGTCGCGGCCAGGATCGAATCCGCGTCTTTCAGGCCAGCAGCCGAGCGCCATAATGCGAGAATGGTGCATGGCTTTGTTTTACCATGAGAACACAAGGAAGGTACTAATTGTGATTCCTTCTTCCATGGCCAAATGGACGTTCTTGTTGAAAATTCATTGTGGTCCCATGCTCTTTGCCGGTTTTTTTTTTCCCAGCTGCTAGTAGGACATTATGCACTAGTCACACGCACCATTCAATTCACAAGAGAGGTCTTCATTCACTCCGGCCATGAAACTCCATTTAGCAATCTGGGCAGCTCCTGTATGTGAAGGAAAATGCAATCAGGCACCCGCCTACAAGCTCTTATGTCGCCTGTGTGGTGCAATTTTCAAACACACCACATAAGTTAGTTCACTTCCACCAGGTGGCGCGACAATCTGCAAGCTTCCAAATTTTCACCCAATTGGTATCCCAGATTTTATGGAGTAGGGTATTTTGAGAAGTTTCCGATTTACCACCCGCAATGGATCTGAAAATTCTCAAAACACCCTGCTCTATAAAATGCGGCATGCCGATTAAGTGAAAATTTGGAAGTTTGTATATTGTCACGCCACCTGATGGCAGGAAATTAACTTCTCGGGTGTGTTTGCAAATTGCACCACACTGCTGACAGCTCACACCAGAGCTCGTAGGTGGTGCCTGATCTTTAGCGGAAGCTTGAGACGCAGTCTCTTCCTACGCTGGCTCGGTGTGCCGCCATATTTCCCGGTCGAGCCACCAAGGTCATCATGAAGCAATGTCTTCTGACCCCCTAGTGTCGACCTCAAGTTCTGTTTTTCTTTTTTCTGAACTATTAAATTTTTTCCTCCCCTTTGCGAAGTTGCACAATCAGTATGATCAGGCAGCTCTGACTTTGCAAAGCGTGTCTGCACAACTATGCTTGGGAGCGTGGCTTGGCTGCAGCTTGCTTCGGGCGCTTCTTGCCGAGGCGTCGCTCCTGATCCAGCTTTGGTTTCTCGGTGCGTGTGTGCCACACGAGGACGAGGGTGCAGTTGCGAGCGCGAGGCTCCAGCTCCTCTGGTCCCGACAGCAGTCGCGACAGCAGGAAGGACTCCTGCTGACCGCGGGGCAGCTGAAGCCGAAACTGGGCACCGGGATGGTCGAGGAGTAGGCGGAGAGAGACAGCGAAACCTGCCATGTCCAGAGGGTAGCGCCTGCCAAAAGACAGTTGGCGATGGAACATGGAATGTCTACTACAACTAGCTTCACACTTTTGCAGTGCAGTGCGAAAGACAAGAGAATGCACACGACCACCACTAGTGATTTCTAATGGGTGTTTATTCTATTCAGATGAGCGTCCTTCTAATGCACGACAATGCAAGAAATTCTAGGGATAGTTGTAAGCCAAGAAAAGTAAACACAAAGATGGTTTGGTTTGGTTTATGGCGTTTAACGTCCCAAAGCGACTGAGGCTATGAGAGACGCCGTAGTGAAGGGCTCCGGAAATTTCGACCACCTGGGGTTCTTTAACGTGCACTGAGAGAGGTAGTAAACACAAAGAGAGGTAGTAATGAAACTATGCAGTTGAAGGTTAGACGCAGCAGCCAAATTCAATAGCTGCAAATGTCAAAATTCGGAGCCGTTTTGTCCATTCTATAGCCGATTAAACAGCAACAGCTAGCTTACAGACTGCCACTTATGAAAGGGCCTTTACGCAAACTAAGTCTTGCAGAAGCTTTTAATTTTTTATGGAGGTTGTTGGTCAGCATTAACTTCTGCACAGAATGTGTACTGTTCTCATTTGCATAAATAATGCAATTAAGATAGTAAATGTAGCTAAACCTGTGGACACATCTGATGCCAAGGCACAATATTTGGAGTACGCAACTGAGTTGCGATACTGGCATGGCCATCATAACCATCTTTTCCATCAAGTAAATGCACTGTCTCATATTGCTGTCTTTCACTTTTGGTAGTTCATAGCGATAATAACTGGTTTTGAGGAAAGGAAAGGTGCAGTAACTATCTCACTCTCAGCGGTCACATGAACAGTGCCACGAGGGAAAGGATGAAAGAAGGAAGGGTCACCATAGTGGAGGCTCCGGGCTATTTTAGACCACAGCTGCAGGTCTCTAACTTGCACCGACATCGCACAGCACACGGGTATATTGTGAATTTCACCTCCGTCTGATGTGGCCGCCACAGCTAGGATTAGGTGCCGCACCATCTGGCTTAGCAACTGAACACTGTAACCACCCAGCCATCATTGTGCATATGATTACCGATTTGTGTGCGACCATTTGTAGTTCATTAAGTTGCCCACAATATATGTTACTAGTACTCTAGTACTGCATTATACTTGCTACAAAGAATATTCTTCAGACATGTAACGTTAAGAGATCGGAAGAGGGCGGAGTGGGTGAGGGAACAAACGCGGGTTAATGACATCTTAGTTGAAATCAAGAGGAAGAAATGGGCTTGGTAATGCGAAGGCAAGATAACCGCTGGTCCTTAAGGGTAACGGAGTGGATTCCAAGAGAAAGCAAACGTAGCAGGGGGCGGCAGAAAGTTAGGAGGGCGGGTGAGATTAAGAAGTTTGCGGGGATATACAGTGGCCGCAACTGGCAAAGGACAGGGTTAATTGGAGAGACATGGGAGAGGCCTTTGCCCTGCAGTGGGTGTAGTCAGGCTGATGATGATGATGATGAATAAAGAAGTTGGTTTGTTCCTTCTGCAAAAGAATGCAGTGCAGCTGTTCTCACCTGTTTGGCTTCCAGGCAGCATTCCAACCAACAACATGTCCATCTCGAACAATGGGACCCTCTACCATGAGGCCCCCCACCAAACCCACGGGCCACACAGATACCTTGACAGTTTTCCTCATCTGCAAGACATGCATTTCACTAGCAAAATCGCTCATGGCAGCTGAGTTTTATATCACAAGAATGGTAGTCGTAACAGTAGGAAATGCTTCCTACAGTTGCAAACGTTGCGGTCACCGATTGATGTGAGCATGCACACACGCTGTACTCTCCAATGTTTCTAGCAGCATTGGGTATATGATGCAAGATGAAAAATGTTAGTTTACTAGCTAGCCTGCTGGATGCAAAAAATGTCAAGAGCACAGATAAGCCCTTACAAGTTACGGCATCATGAATCCTTACTAAGAAGTTCGGACACGTGTTAGACGTACGTAATTTGACAGTCTCACTCAAACGCTTTGAAAACGAGCGAACAGCGGGGATTCCTTTCACTTTACCTCATCGAATAGACGTAGATCGTACGTATTGTCGTCGTCAGCAAAGTAGACAACGCCATTCGTATCCAGCTGCCCCGCATTTGTTCTGAGCCAATTTAAGGCTTCGTTTCTTTGTAGGACTCCCTTTGGAAGAAGCCAGCTGGGGTCGTCAGGCCTCAGCTTGTGATTAGCAGGGGTGGCTGCATACAGGTGAGTATAGGACACGCCGCAACGAGCCAGGAAGTCTGAAACCAACGCTGTTCGGTTGCTCGAATCTTCGACAACGATCCAGTGTAAATGTGGTACCTAGGGAAAGGAAACGACGACACGTAGAAGGAATAAACTGTCAGTCAGTTCGGGTAATTAGGCCAAATGCGGATATGCACGCTAGCATGGCTTCAATTGTCGGTTGCAGCTATGACCTACTAGGTGGAACAAAGCTACCACCTAATTACCGCACCAACTTCCGTTTAGCCACTGTGCAAGCATCATTCGAATTACAATGCGGGGAATCGCGCACTAAAAGAAAAAAATTCAGGGCGCACTTTGGCTCTCTAAAGTGCTGCAAGGCGAAAGCGTTTCCTGGCACACTGTTTGTTTTTATTTACTTCATTTTTCATATTTTTTAATTTTTGCTCCTTTTCTTATTCTTATATTTGTTATTTTTATTTCCATATCATTTTTAGTTTATTTATGAAATCCATGCATTCACTAGATGCGCCTTTATTCATGCTCGAACTTTGAGCCTTCGTGGCGGAGTGGCAGCGTCTCCGCTTCAAATGCAAATGGTTCGATTCCCACCTTCGGCGCAGTTTCTTTTTAAGCAGTGACGCCGAAAGGCGGACAAATCTGCTGACACGGCTGCCGACACGTCTGCTAACGACAGTATGAGGCAATTAAAGGCTTTCGCCTTAAAAAAAGATCGACCAAAGATTCAAGTTCTCCGACTCACCAAACGGAAAGTGTGCGATAGCCGCGTCAATTCGGCTTCTTGAACGGGGCGCGCATACGTCGGTGTTATCACGTATATGACCGGCAATAGTTTCCAATCTGCAAGCTTCTCGACGGCATCGATGCAGTTCGCGGGTGCCCCTGATGACTGCAGATTCGTCACCTGCGGATCATCATGACTTTTCTGAGTGCGAAGACACTAATCAAAGGCATTAAAGTTCTGAAGATATTGAAAATTACAATGTTCTGCAGACAACGATACTTCCAACTGCTCGTGGCCAGAGTTATTCGATTTTGATCCAAGCATTGTTGCGTTGTTACTGAAAAAAAAAAAATCAAAACAACTGTTATTTTTGAACATGCTTTCTGGGTAAACACTGACAACCATAAAAAGAGAACGTACTTAGCTGCACAATGAGCCATGCGACGAAAAAGCAGACAGCTACTGTCAGGAACGTGTTGCGACGACAGATTTGGGCGACCATTGGCGGCGGTCATAGGCGTGCCTCGAATCAGGAGCACTGTACGAAGCTACAGGAAGCCTCTGATGTTGTCCCACAAAACTTGTGTAAGCTGTCATTGGTATGATTTTGAAGTGGAAGCAAGCATGACTCCACCACCCGATTACAGCTGACGCGCGCCCATCCCTACTCAACAACGTGCTTGGCTAGCGGCTGGCTCTGGCTAGTGCGCCAGTCGTTTTTCATGCGTTTTTCGATCAATGACGTCAGCTCACGAGTTGATCCGCCGATAGGGGCAAATCGAGCAAAGTGCCAGCGCCATAGCCAGCGCTGGCAACGAGCTAGTAGCCGAGTTGCGTTGTTGATCGTGCGTTCGTGGTCAGTGTGGCGTCAGCGCCAATAGTATTGCGTTATCGTGGATCAGTGGTAGTTGTGTTGAAGAGTGGGCGATTGATCTACTGCATCGTTGCTCGGCTCCCCTTGGAGCTCAAAAACGCGTTCGTAAGACGGATCAACCCTGGACAGGGCCGCCATGTCGGAAGGCTTGCAGCAAGGTAACGCTACGGTCAATGTCAAGCACGAAAGCGGCGCTTCGAGTCCTGCCAGCGGGGTCGGAACTGCCGAGTCCAGGTCGGTGCCGTCGGGCCAGTCGCTGTCGGAACTTCTGCTGCAGCTGGAAGATTACAGCCCGACTCTGCCGGACGCTGTCACGGCGCATTACCTCAACACCGCTGGACTGGAGGCCAGCGACCCGCGCGTCGTCAGACTCGTTTCGCTGGCGGCGCAGAAGTTCCTCTCGGACATCACCAACGACGCCTTGCAGCATTGCAAGATGCGCGGTGCCGGCCAAAGCAAGAAGGCGACCAAGGACAAGCGCTACACGCTCACCATGGAAGACCTGACTCCCGCGCTGCAGGAGTACGGCATCAACGTCAAGAAGCCGCACTACTTCGTTTGACGTCGCGCACATCGGCCCGTTGTAGGGCTCCTCGTCTACCATGTTGCGGTGCCTTGCCTGTTGCCGGCGTGAGCCTCGACAAATGCTGTTTAAGCCGAGCGGAGACGAATCCATTGGCAGGCTGCAATTACAGTGAACTAGAATTCTAGTTCACTATACTGCAAATGTACATATGTGAGGTTGTTGCCGCATTTAAGCCGTCGCAGGCTGCGTGTGTTGTGCAATGCACAAGAGCCATGCTGTAAATCGTGAGGGAACAAAAAAAGATTGGTTGCGCAGCTTCGACTCATAGCATGTTGGATGAAATGAACTGTGCAACGAATAAATGCAGTAAATGACATGTATTTATTGCAAGTAACATTTTTTATTTGTACCCGTCTTGCAGACCAGGCATGCAACAGTTTACAGCGCTATGCAACAAGTGCAACTATACGTGCAGTCTTATATTAACGAAGCTTATTCACACAAACCTGTGATCATTAGGCATTTGTACACAGTAACAAAAAAATTGATGCTAATGTTTTTGAATTGCTGCCTACCGAAACATAACTGTTTTGCAGCCCAACAAACGTGTGACTGCAATGAAAATGTGCTCCTGCATAGATTTATTTGGGCTTGAAACTAATATTGCAGTACGTATGCAAGGAAACAGTAACATAAGAGGGCAGTGAGTTTGCACTGCACCATCGAGTCCTTTGCACACACGTTCTTGGTTTGACCCTGCAGTTGCTCACAGTGCCACCGCCTCAACAAGCGCAGTTTAGGCGGAATCTTGCATAGTCAGTGTCGATACACTCGTGTCAGCTCTCCATGGAGAGTCTTAGGGCAGCCTCCAGCATCTCCTCTTCCGACAGCGTAGAAGTTGTCTCGGCTGACGACTTTGGCTGTTGGCTTTCCAGAAGGCTCTGCTGCAATGCCTCCTGAAGGTCGCGATCACTGTCTTCCTCGAGGAATTCGTCGGCTTGGCACTGGGGTAGAGGTCCCACCACAACGAAGATGGAGTAACCTGTTTCGGAGACATAAAAACAAAAATGACGAAAGCTGTCAGGAGAAATGCAACTAGTGACCAGCCTTCAAAGCATGAAGGAAAAGAACTCAAAGAAGGAGTGCTGCATCATGCTTCCTTGAAGCCATCCCCTTCCCTCTTTCCCTCTCCGCGCACACCAAAGTTTGTTCCAAGTGAGGGCTGAGGCCCAGCTCCGGCCAACAAGATGTGCCACAGGTTCTCACGTGGGGGCCGATTTTCTCCCTTTTATCTTTTGCAAATGTTTTGATAAATTGTCCAGATCTATCAGTAAGTCTTACATACACATCTTAACGCAAAGCAGGCAGAAATGAAATTTTTGAACACTGAGCGTAATTCAAACCAAATCCCTTTCTGTGAACCAAAGCTGAAACCTGCTTTTGTTCGATGCCTGGTTACTCGCATAGTTCCAGCCAGGCTCTAAACAGCAATGGCAGGTGGTCGCTAAACAATGCCATGAAGTGCACATATAAGAGAGGAATTCAGTAACTTCGCCCACTGGGCTGTAATGTTTTTTATTAACACATGAAATTGAAATATCTCGCACTCAAAAGAAGGCACACAATGTCCAACTTTACAGAAGCACACTACTTGTTGATGTAATTCCCATCACCATCACAGAATTTCTGCGACTGCTGCACTAATTTCTGCATGCTGTCCTAGAAGAATAACAATGGCTGTTAATGATGCCAATAGCAAACTCCACTGGCAACCCCTTTGTCAAACATGGAAGTATGTAACGCTCCGATGTTTCTCCATCTTGGGAAATGGAAATTTGGCAGCACAAGGCCCGGACCATTAAGTAGGCAAGGCAGAATAGCTGTTCTCTTTTTTCTATGATTGCATGCATAGGGTATAGTGCACCAATGGTGGAAATGCTTTGCTGTTAGTGGGGATCATGTTCATAAGAAGGAAGACGTTCTAAATTCCAACACTTTCCAGCTGCATCTGTTTTCAGTTGCACCATGCCTGTGTAACAACATGATGTGGGAACAGTTTGCAGTGGTGGACTTATCTTTATTCTTTTATTCTGCGTCCTATCTCTTTCTTCCTTCTGGCCGAGATATTCTCGGCGTTCTTTTATGCCGTTTCGACCGCAGGCTCTAGAAGATTCCATGACATCAGTTGTGGCACGACCGTAACCACTCTGACAGCAGCACACACAAGCAGCATAAGCACTAGTATGAACCTAGATGCAAGCAGTAGTTTGTGCCACCGCCTCCATCCAGTCTCGTTCCCTAGCTTCATCCTATTTTCGTGTTACACCGACCTCGACGACGCAAGAGAACCGAGAAACGTGCCCTTAAAGGGGCCCAGAAACACAATCTTAGTTAACTGTTTTGCCTGTTGATTGCATACAGTGAGTTATAATGGTGCTATTAGCGTCGGTAATACCGCGTATATTCCGTTTTTTAATATTTTAATGTCCTCCCAAAAACAACTTCATGGCTCTGATGGTGTCGCCACACAGTGGCGGGTTTTTAGCAGCGGATATGACATCACCTGGCGCGAGCTTGATGATCGGACAAACAGTAAATATACTGCAAATTGTGTGAATAAATAGAGACACATTTTGTCACCTGTCTGCGTTTTATATTAGATCAACAAAAACAACTTGTTTGTCTTAGATAAGAGCCCTGCAATGCAAGTAAAATAAAAATGCACCACTAGGGGCGCTCTGGCATGGAAACGACGCTGCCAGTCTCAGCAAGAACGAGTTAGAGAGCAGGCAACCATGGAGTACAAACTTCCGCGACGTGCTCTGGCTGGCTGTTTTGATTGGTTGCGCCAGGTGCCGTCATTGGGAGAGCGAAATAGAAGTGGGAAGCCCCGCCAAAATCGAGTTGAGGGCAGCGTTTTGTTTGCTTGATTTTGAAATTTCTTCGCTGAATAACTCCCGTTCCTGTGCATCGATTCCTGTAATTCTATTTAGGTCAGCATCTGTGTGACATAAAGAACCCACCTGAAGTATAGCCGGTATCCCCCCAAGCAGTGTTTCGCAGCCCCTTTAACTGCTCTTGCAATAACAGCAGCAGCTCTGGACGTAAACCTTATTGAAAGCCCCCACGCAGACTGCACAGCATTACCTTCCTGCTGCAGCTGCACCAAAAAGAGGGCCAGGTAGGTCCTGGAGATAGGCTGTGGCCCGGACAGGAGCGAGTTGAGGTTGAACCAGCGGCCACCCAACTTTCGGATGGTGAACCAGTGTTCCTTGTAGTTGCATATGTAGGCCGTAAGCTGGCTGCAAGCATGAAAGCAGAATAAGGTGAATGCCTGATCTCAAACACCAAGCAAGCTCTGCGATGTTATTTTTCGTCAAAAGAGAAACTAATTTTTTTCCACAAAGAAAGTTCAGATATGTTTTCGGTGCCTGTCAGGATTATATATATACATGGTCTGTTCTAAAAGTAGTAGGACTCATTTTTTTAAATAAAACTTTTTCAAGAGAATAGTACACACGATTAGAATTTTTCATAGTAGCACCCTTCCGCACCTACATGCTGCTGACAATGAGTTTTCCAGTTTTCGTACGCCTCCAGGAACGCCTGGACCGGAATGCTGTTTAGCTCCCTCGCCACGGCCTGTTGAACCGCCTCTACCAATCCATGATGTTTCCCCTTGAGCGTCGATTTTATTCTCGGGAATAAAATAAAAGTCTGGTGGGGCCAAGTCGGGGCTGTAGGGGGCCTGAGGCAGCGTTGCCGCCTTGTGCTCGGCCAAAAATCGGGGTCCTCATTCACATGATGAAGATCCCGGCAGATCACTTCCCGGTTGGCCTTTTGCTCCTCTGACAACAGTCCCGGCACCAACTTCACGCACACTTTCCTCATGGCTAAGTTTTCTGTCACGATCTCAAAAACTTGGGTCTGAGGAATGCTCAAGTCATCAACAATCATTCTGATACTCATCCTACAATCACTGTTCAGTAAATGGTTCACTCGCTACACATTTTCATTGGGCTTGCTGGCCGAAGGGCGTCCGGAGCGGTCGTCGTCTTCCACTCTTTCCTGACCTTCTCGGAACAGCTTGTGCCACTCAAAAAACACCTGATCTACCCATGGCAGCGTCACTGTAGGTCGCTCTAATAATGTCGTCTCTTTGCCCGTTTTACTAAGATTTACACAAATTTGATCGCGTATCACTGATCCAGTTAACGCTCTATGATTCTGCGTGACGAGACGTTTCGACAGGGGTACACAGTACAAGCGACCTGCTCGCTTCAACGGCCGAGAGCCGACTGCCGATTTTCTCCAGTATTCCCAATACCCTCCTTCAACTATCCTGTAAGCGCAGACCACCTCTCGTCCGCCCGTTCGCCCAGGAAAAAACCAGTCCTACTACTTTCAGAACAGACCCTGTATTTTTTTCTTCGCTATGAAAAATCTCATCCAGACATGCATGCTCAGTCTCTCATGCGAATGCCCTGCAGTAAATTGTTTCAAGCATAGGTGCAGTTTTTATGATGTCCATCGTTATTATTCTTGAAGGCCGATTTGAAATTTCCTTTGATATCACCCGAGACCCGCAACTTCAGAGTCACCCTTCAGCTAGAAACATGTTGCAGCATGCACAAATGGGATACCTCCTCCCTTTAACTCGTACTGCTGGCACATATTCCTCGTTGAAGCCATTAGCGTAGCGACAAGATTACAAATTAATGCCCAGTATTTCTCAAAAGTACACACATCACTGCGTACTTAAACACACAGTGGGCTACACGACAGCATGCTCTGTACGAGAAAAACCAAGAGTGCTTGTGGCGTTAAGTGGAACGTGGGGTTCAATGTCTCAAAGCTGCAGATGGGTTGTGAGCAGTGCTGTAGTAGAGGACTTCGGATTAGTTTAAACCACATGAGGTTCTTTAACATGCACTGAACAACAAACAGCAAGCAGGCGTTTTTGCTTTTCGCTCGCCTTGAAATTCAGCCACCAGGCTGGGATTCGATCCCGCACCTTGGGTTCGGCAGCAAAGGCCCAGGAGAAGAACTCACGTGGGATCTGCCTGGGCTGCCTTGGCCACGGGGTCAGTGCTGCTGAAAGGCACCAGTTCCAGGCCCCACACTTTGAGTGCACTGGCAATCACTTGCACGGAAAAGTAGCCACTGTCATCCAGGTTTCCCGAGGGCTGCTGCACTCGCACAACACGCACCCAGCGTAAGTCGGGAATAGCCATGAGACTGGGAGAAGCTTGCACTGACAGTAAAGCATGGACAGACATGCAGAGAAACCTGAACAGGGTGCTTGGTATAACATGGTCTATGCTTAAAAAAAAAAAGAATGTCATACAAGAGTACTCTTGTATGACATTCTACTTTTGAGTACTCTTGCATGACATTCTACTTCGACAAGAGTACTCTTGTATGACTTTCTACTTTTGAGTACTCTTGCATGACATTCTACTTCGAGTATGACATTCTACTTTTGAGTACTCTTGTATGACATTCTACTTTTGAGTACTCTTGCATGACATTCTACTTTTGAGTACTCTTGCATGACCTTCTACTTCAACAAGAGTACCCTTGTATGACATTCTACTTTTGAGTACTCTTGCATGAAATTCTACTTCGATAAGAGTACTCTTGCATGACATTCTACTTCAACAAGAGTACTCTTGTATGACATTCTACTTTTGAGTACTCTTGCATGACATTCTACTTTTGAGTACTCTTGTATCACATTCTACTTTTGAGTACTCTTGTGTGACATTCTACTTTTGAGTACTCTTGTATGACTTTCTACTTTTGAGTACTCTTGCATGACATTCTACTTCAACAAGAGCACTCTTGTATGACATTCTACTTTTGAGTACTCTTGTATGACATTCTACTTTTGAGTACTCTTGCATAACATTCTACTTCGATAAGAGTACTCTTGTATGACATTCTACTTTTGAGTACTCTTGCATGACATTCTACTTTTGAGTACTCTTGTATGAACGCCACCTGCCACCACTGGCAAGTGGCGTGTTACGCTGCTAGCCACTCTCTCGGATCTTCCCGTGGCAGCTACCTTTCAGGTGGTGTTTCAATCTGCTACTTGGACAGATGCGAAATGCAGGAACAGGCACCCAAGAGCCGTTGTCTAAAAAATGTCCCACACACCAGACAGGATCGAAATCCAAGTGAAATGCAACTCACGCACATGCACAAAACGTTGGTAGTCATCGCTGTTCAGGCCTCCTTCGGCCATCGTCTCGCGCTCTTGCTCATCAATTTGCTGGGCAAGTGCAGCCAGGTCGACAGCAGTGAAATACTCGCCCTGAAGCAGTCCATTGAGGCAGTGCTGGGCACACAGCGAGCCTTCTTGCTGCGTTGGGAAATTAATGCAAAACATACGGTTACAAGAAGACCGACACGCTTTATTCTACACTTCTGCAAGTACACAACATGCTCAAATATTCCCACATTGACGTCTGATGAGTACTGGCATCAATGCCAGATGAAAACTGGCATCAATCCAAACTGTTGATATTCATGAGCAGCAACTATTCCCTTCACGTTTCTTCCAATCCTAGTCAGCTCCAGTCACCTGATCACCTCTACATCTTGTCAAAATTCATTGCTGGAGTCTCCGACAATCACATCTCCACTGTCGAGGGCCTAGGCAGGAAAGTTTCTCCAGCTCTCCAAATGCACTGAATGTTCAATCTATTGTAGACTGCCACAACCAGCTTAATTAGGTCGAGTGACCATATTTAAAACCATCTCTACAAATATCACCAGGCCAACAGCTGAAGCTTCATAGCAAGAAGTTTTAAGAATGGGGAAGGAAGGGGGACTATTTGACGCTTATTACGGGCATAATCAAGAAAGGAAGGCGCCTAATTAAGATGTATGGCGAGTATTCTGAGGGAAAAAAAATATTTCTCGCAATTTTCCAAGTCGCAAGGTTTAGGAAGCATTAACTTTAAGAAAGCCACAGGCTTAAGACTTCGGATCTGTGGGCTCAAACCTACTGGCTAAAACAATAAGTACAGTTTCCAACGCTAGAATGGGAGAACCACTGGCCCGGAAGGTGCTTTCCTCTCAGTAAATGGAGCCTGGGCCCTCGGTGTACCCGCAAAATAAGTATTAATGCGATTCCTACTGGTTTGCGTCCGGCCAACTTCAAACCATACAAAAATCGCCTCCTTCATCCGCGCTGTTTGGGGAGAAATACCGACGGCGTAATTCAATCGACGCTTTCGTCATACTGCCTAAACCCTGCTGCACAATGGGCTTTCGCACACTCGATAGCCTGCTACTGCGAATCTAAGCAACGCATGTTTAGTTCGCCGCTCAATAACACTTCGTTTTTCGAGTCCAGCAGATTTAGCAGCACACAGCGGTTGAGAGACAACCGTTATTCAGGGTTTACTTCACGCCCAACTCGAGGAAAGCGAAATAACACAGGCGACACTAGGCACACTTGACTGCTTTCCGAAGCCGTGCAATGTGAAACCACGAAACCTCGCTTGCCGCACAAGTTCAAGCGCGCAAAGACATTCCTACCTTCTCGTGGAATATTCTGTCCATCTTGGAGGCAAAGCCGCACCTTTAAATAGCGTAGGCGGCTGAATGTATATGGCTACCTCGGCTCCAAACAGCACAAGCCCGCATTTTCGCAACGTCCGATGATCATTTTTAACCGGCCGAAAATGGAGCCCCTATGCGTCTCGAGCACACCACGATGAGTAGGCGGGGTTCACGTGGTCGGTTGCGGGCCTTAGGCGTCGCGCACACACGCTCTGAACAGATGTGATTTTGTATTGCTCAATCACGCACGTGGAAGAGCTGAAATGGAGAAAATTTCGACTGACAAAGCGTACAGGCAACGACGCGCGAGCTACTTGTTTCTGCTCGCCTCCCGTGCCCACAACGAATCTGCCTGCGCGTAAACTTCACCACCACCATCTACAGCGTACGGAATCGGCCGCGCCGCGCTATGCTTCCATTCACACAATCGTTCAGGTCATGTATTACTATAAAAATGTTATGTAAATTTAATATTTAAGTATTATAATGACAAGTAATTGATTAGTTTTGCCTGCACTTTATGGAATATGTTGTACAATGCGTCAGACGTAATTATAATGTTACCTCGGCGAGAATCCAAGCAATCAGTAAACCTAGCCAACCTAGCCAATCCTAGCCCAATCTGAAAGACAAGAACGAGCAAGTGCCAGGGTAAGGTCACGTAGGGAGAATATTTGAGGTTGGTGTTTTGTCGCATGTTGTGTAGTGCTGCAATCATCCTGTTCACGATTGCGCGTGTGTTTGTTTTTAACTATTCAGAGGCCAAGTGCGCCACAAGTGGCACCAGGGCTGCGTAGCGTCTTGGTGCATGGCAGTCATTCCGGCCAAGGTGCTGCCTGTGTTCACGCTTTGTCGACGTTACGCCGTAACCGTTATTTTCCCGGTCGCCACTGTGTGGGCTATTTACGCCGACTACTCGCGCACTCAGCGCTGGAAGAAAACCAAGGCAGCCGCTGAGCAGTCGGGACAGCAGCCGTGAAGATTCAAGTGAGTTTAGCCTACGGGCGACGTAGGTTCACTGAAGGTCGGAGTGGCCTGTGCTGTCTGAGAATCGTGCGATAAAATTAAATTGCATCGCTTTAAAGTCATATGTGGGGCGATAGCCTAGTGCGTAATTTACTGCTAGGTTCAGGCTTTTCGTATGGCTTCACCTGGGGACTTATGAGTTGATGCAGGCTCATCTAAGCTGCCCGTTAATGAACCCCCTCAGCTAATTTTCGGGACACAGGAACTTTTTGTTCATTCATGGATGCTGTGACGGTGTAGCAAGTAGCAGTTAAATTGTTGTGCCATACGTTTTAGTAGACAAACGCTGGGAGCAAATGCAAACAGAAAAGCTGTCAAAGGAAAGATGTTAGCACGAGTTAGAGTTGTTCTGTTGTTCTTGGTATAGTTCGTGTACGTGTTTTACTCGCGCTTCTTGAGAGGCACGAGACCTTCCTTGCCTTTGTGCGTCCAATGCCGCAGTTCATGCTTGTTTTGTTATTGCACTTAATGAGAATGTACTGTCTGTGTAAAGCCATTGTCTTGGAACTCTAAAACATTGCTGGATAATCAATAGTTTTAAAGGCATTGAAAGGACAACGTGATTCAGTTTTTTTTCTTAGTTTAAATTGATCCTAGATCTCTCGCTATGTTGTTGTTTGTCCGGCAGAAAGACACATTTATTGCCGAGAAAATGGGATTTAAAAATTTTCCTGCTGTCCGACTCATGGTCGTGATGTGAAGCCTAAAGAGGACTTCATCACAGTTTGGGAGTTAATGATAGTGTGGTCTAGCGTCATGGTTCCACGCACAAGAAACAGTCATGACGTCATTTCAGTTTGCTTGCAAAAACAGCTGGTGATGGCGGTACCTATGTTTAGTTTAGGTTTGGTTTATGAGGGTTTAACGTCCCAAACCAACTTAGGCTATAAGGGACGCCATTGTGAAGGGCTCCGGAAACTTCCACCTGAGGTTCTTTAATGTGCACTGACGTCGCACAGTACACAGGCCTCGAGCATTTCGCCTCCATCGAAATACGACCGCCGCAGCCGGGATCGAACCCGCGTCTTTCGGGTCAGCAGCCGAGTGCCATAACCACTGAGCCACCGCAGCGGCCCTAATACCTGTGTTTAATTTTGTGATTATTTTTAGCTTATAAAGCCTTTACTTTCAGTGTAAGTAGCGCCTTTGTCATTACAACTGTTGATTCTTCAGTTTTACTGCAGTGTCCCTCGAACACATTCACTTCAGCTGCAATTTTCCGGGATCTAATTCCTGTGCATTGTGCCCCACTGATGGGCCACCCTGAAATTTGCTTGGGTGCAGCGCGACTCACTATAGTAGGATACAGCTTAAAAAAAATAGAAGTTGCTAACATGCGCCATGGTCCGCGGCACACTGTATTATTCCGATGGCCAATCTCAGTAGCAAATAAAATCAACTTTTTAATGTTTGACTATATTAAACAAGTCTAGTGTCATAGAGCTCATAATTTTTTTCTTGCGATTAGTTTTTTGTTTAGGTAATAAGAGAAGTTTCAACAACGGTCTACTTTTTTGTTGTGAAGGAAATCTGTGCGGCGGTCGTGAATATGGGTGGCGCTTCACTGCAGACTTAAGTTGTATCTGACTATAGTGAGCCAGTCATGATACCAGCTTCTTAGAGCTGCTAAGAGATGGCAGTAGCGACCCTGCATGTGTGCTTTTCGCGGGGTCTGTTACGTTTACTGAGCTATCACATGGCTTCATCAGGGGTAGGAAATTTCGATACGCACCATTGTCCAGCCAGTACAAATGTCAGTGCCAATTCTTCCCATAGCAGCAGGACAGAAGCTAGCTGAAGTGTCGTGTCATCATCACGACAGCGGTATCCAGCAGAAAAAAAACTTTGTCCCCAAGTGGGGTTCAAACCAGCACCAGCGAAAATAGAGCAGCTTCATATCTGGTGCCTCAGACAATTCGGCCACCACTGCTGCCGATCGTGCAGTGCGTGTGCGTAGGAATCATTAGATTTTAAGCATCAGTTCTCTTTCAGTCACCAGGTGTGCTGAAGTAGTTGAAACTGAAACTAACTAGAGTTTCCTGCCCCTGGCTTCATCGCTTGACTCGCTGTTTGTGGTCGCACAGTTCGGATGTACGACTTGACCCGTTGGTGACTAACGACATAGTGAATGTGTTAAGCAGTAGTTGTTAAAAGTATCCGTGGATGCTGATGCAAATAAGCTCGAAGCAAGACAGGCTGCCTGATAAAACAGGTTTGCATGAATTGTTTACAGCAGTTAACCTTTTCTTTGCAGCATGGATGCGGCAACACTGTGGCGTAGGGTGAAGTACTTCAAGGGTGTCCCACTTCTTGGTCTTTGTTGGGCCCTTGGGCAGTACGTTGACCGTCGGTCAGACCTTAGCCTGACTAGGTTTCGAGGCAAGAGCAAGCTCTATGGCCGGGAGTATGGGCCGAATGAGAAGCCACCGTGGCCATGAACACAAGCGTACTTGAATAAACCTGGGATCCTGTAGTGAAAGTACATTTTCTTGGTGTTCTGTTTTTATATTCGAAAGTGCACAGGTGAAATTTCAAAAGTAGTGACAAGTTTCTCTCGAGCAATTCATTATCATCTGCAGCTCAACTAGATCTAAATGCCTCTCCGATATCCCTCTTATTAAGCCTCTCCAGTGCAATGTTGCAGCCACTTTATCCCTGCAAACAACTTCATAATCTCATCTTCCCACACAATTTTCATAAAACCCCTGCTGTGCTTACTTTCTTTTAGAGTACACTCAGTTTCTCCAAGGAATCATTGGTCACCTGTTTTCCACATTACATATCAGTGTCTGTATCCTATTCTTAATTTCACTTTACATCATTGGTGGAAAAGCCTGCCTGCATGCCATCATTGGCTCTTTGCATCAGCTTGTGAGTCAAGGTAAAACCAGAGTTGTTTGCTTTGAATTGTGATCGTCTACAATTTTTATTTTCAATTTTTTTTCAGTGCTAACACATTCTCACAAGCTATGCATAGCACGCTGTGCTAATCATTGAAACAACAGCAGCAAGTATTTGGCATTTCTGCTGGCTAATGCATTCGTGTTATTGAGGCGTAACCAATTGGATTGATGTGGATGTGAGAGCACTTTCTCCTCTGCCTTCTCTTCCTTTGTGCTATTGTTCTGCAGCCTGGAGCACGAACTGTGCCACTACAAGCATTACAGCTACTTGTAATTTCACTAAGCCACAATTGTTGCTAGAACCCAATCACTATCACCAGTCACAGGAGTCCGTACCAGTTGCTATCACCGGTGTGTCATTGGAGCTGGTGTTTCATTATAGCCGCTGATATAGCAGGTGGAGAGAGAGAACTCCCCTTATTCGCCACCTGCCTCGGTTAGCAGGTGAAGGCCTCACACACATGTGACGCCAGATGGTTTTTGCTGTCGTGGCCCTCCTAATGCTCTCTCTTTAAAAAGCCTAGAAACACTCATGCCAACCCTTTCCAAGCTTCTGTCAATATCTTGCCATATTTCTGTCAATATCTGTCAATTTCACAACTTCTGTTGCGTCAGTATAGCTTTTGCTGCATCAGTGGAGTCGAAAGACCACCACAGTCTGGCTTCCTAGTGAAAGGAGTACGTTTACGGGCACATTGGCACAGAGTGGTTAAGAGATGACATGGAGGCATATGAACTGCCTAATATTGTGGACATCACTCATGCCATACCAGGCAGGCTGGTAACAGCGGTCGGATATTCATGTTTGTACAAATAATTGTCATGCTAATTACCCCAGTGCAGGACAAAGGCTGCTTACAATAACCTCCTACTAGCCCTGTCCTGTGCCAGCTGCGGCCACCTTATTCCTGCAAACTTGACCTCGCCTACCTGCTTGACTCCGCTGGCTCCTGCTGCACTTGCCTTCTCTTGGAATTTACTCCATTACTCATCAGTTACTATATCTTCACACAACGTGCCCATTTCTTCTGATGACACAAGACAATCCTAACGACAGAAGTGTTTTTTTTTTTTTTCATATTGTGAACAGGTACACAGTGCGAGTTGGCATGGGCCTCCAACACCTGTTCCTGTTTGTATACTGGACATGCCGTGATGCCTGGACATGCCATGTTTGTGTACTGACATGCCAGTAACGTGTTGCCTGCGCGACATATTACTGTAGAGTATCGCTTTAGATTTGGCAAGGAAGTTGATTCTTTCATAGCAAATGATTGTTTGTTGTGGCCACCATAGTTTATCATGGCACATTGCTTTTTTCCTGCTAACAGGGATGCGGCAAATAAAATGACCAATTTGGTCCAAATTTTCAATTCCTTAAGTGTTTTGCAATCTTTGGGTCTCCATCTGTGCTGTGACAAAAAATTATAGTGAAATATGAGAGTACAAATTTGAAAAATTATGTTTAATGCGTGGTTGTGAAAAATCGTCAGTAAATTATGCTTGTGATGGTCCTGGCGCTTTGCGAATTCTGCAGGTTTTCCGATGACGGAGTGCTATCATATTGGTATCACCATAAAGAGGAGAGATTGGAATTTCCGTTGGTTGCAATGCCACATTTCTGTGACCAAAAGCAAGAGCACACGATGCAATTGATAAGGCAAAGGAGGGAATGAACTTTAGGGTTGATTTTTCCGACTTTCACTCTTTCCGCAGTTGCTATCACTCATTCCTTTGACATTTTGTAATGAATGACAGTAGAATGGTTGTTTTTTGTGCATGAATACCGAGACACTAAGGAGTGCAGTAAAGCTCTCCATTTTTCTATGTACACTGGCAGTAGTTCTTGAGTTATTTTTGTAAGAAATGTTTTTCTGTAAATATGCGTTCTGGAGTTCAACTTTTATTTCCATCAGTACTGAGCATCTAAAAGAACTAATAGCTGTATTGCACAAAACAGGTCTTTATGAACATGCAGACGTCAAAAAATTGAGCGCCAAAACGTTTCCTTAATTATATAATGCCCCGGGGGTGACTACATGAGTGTTAATTGTAATTATTCAACAACTTTACAGGCTGTATTATAATAAAATGTAGTTCTGAAACTGGCATAAAAAGTTACATATATGTGCCGAATTTGGTTACATTTCATGCATAAATAACAATTTATTTTAAGACTGGCATAAATAATTTATTTTAAGACTGATATGGCACTGTCGTGGTGCTTGTGAACGATGTGAGATGCAATGGCAGGCTCCACAGTCTCTTCCCTGGCCATAGAGGCGATGATCCTGCCTTGTCCTTTTTTTTTTTCCTTTTCAGCCTGATCCAAGACAAATGATCACCATCATCTTTGGCAGTCACTGTTTTTCCGAAGTGTGACTGAATCTCCAAAATGCTTTGAATTAGTGTGTGAAAGGTGCCCATGCTGTATTTGACACACATGAAATTGTGAGCAAAAGGGGCCAGCAGTTCAGACAGCTACTGGAGCACGCTATGCTGGTCATCAGAATGAGCTGCTGAAGATTTGCAATCTTTTTAGTTTACAAAGTTATTCTTATCTTTGAGTATTGTATTTTTCAAATTTTTGTTCCAGGCTTTTTCCAAAATATTTAGACATAACTGTCCTTCCGACTTATTTGAAGAGTCTGACAATGCGTCCACACGGTAGGCGACTTGCCAATAGTGCACTTCTTTGTTCTGTTTAAAGCATGCAAAAGTGCACTTTCAAAACATAGAGCTTGGTTAAAAAGAATGAGTGGTTCTATTGAAAAAGTTAACATGTACTGCTCAAGCGAACTCTTCAGTTCTTTTGTATGTAAAGTTCTCTCATTGGGCAGCTGAAAGAACACAGGCTTGCTGCTAATTGATGCTGATACCACTAACAGTGGCTCATTTCATCTGTATATGAAACTCAGAGGGGGGGGGTCATGTTTTGGCACCAGTAAACTAAAAGCTCGAAGGTAATGTGTTTACTTGCAAATGAATGCACTTTTTCGCCAAAAATTGCTGAAAATTTAGAGGGTGTGCTTATTATGCAGGTTTAAATCAGCCTGACTACGCCCACTGCAGGGCAAAGGCCTCTCCCATGCCTCTCCAATTAGCCCTGTCCTTTGCCAGCTGCGGCCACTGTATCCCCGCAAACTTCTTAATCTCATCCACCCACCTAACTTTCTGCCACCTCTGCTACTGTTGCCTTCTCTTGGAATCCACTCGGTTACCCTTAAGGACCAGCGGTTATCTTGCATTCGCATTACATGCCCTGCCCAAGCCCACTTCTTCCTCCTGATTTCAACTAAGGTGTCATTAACCCGCGTTTGTTCCCTCACCCAGTCTGCCCACGCATGCTTCCGATCTGTTAACGTTACACCTATCATTTTTCTTTCCATAGCTCGCTGCGTTGTCCTTAACTTAAGCTGAACCCTCTTTGTTAGCCTCCACATTTCTGCCCCATAGGTGAGTACTGGTAAGATACAGCAAAACTCTCAGCTTTCAGTGAAGTCAACCGCTATAAGTTGGTACAATCATTAACATGGAAGATTGAATGGAGAAAACTATTTATACAAAATGTGTTCTACTGCTTCTTGGGTTCCTCACGAAACATTCCAATGGACCGTTCGTCTTTCAGCGTGAGGTACAATAGTGTTGACATTCGACAGAAGGCATTTTATAGCACTAGATAGTTGTTTCGACATTCAGAAAAGAGCACCTCTTAGCATTCATTATCATCAGCAGTATACCTTGCACCAAAAGAAAGGGGTGCTTTTATTATGCAAGAGAAAAAATTGCACTTTTATTATTTTACAGCCAAAGTAGAAGAGGGGTGCATTCATTATGCAAGCGCGTCCATTAGGCGAGTAAATACGGTAATACCCTCACCTGAGGGTATTGCTTCAGCACACGCCCATTCGGACATTACGCAGCAGGTGGCTTTCTCTGCGTTCTCCCTTCTTCAAAATGCATCCATGACAGCCGCGATTGGTTCCCGCATTCTCATGCTCAACAGCCGAATGCTACAGCAGGCCACAGAATACAGTTGAATCCAGCTATAGTAGACCCGGAATAGTAAAGTGAAACTGCGGTCCCGTTTTGCCTTCCATACACTACTTTTTTTCGTTTATAGTAACATTTTTTTTCTTTTACAAAAAACAGCTATAGGAAAGAGCACCTGACCGCGGTGACGAACTTCCAGCGAAATAACATCACGGCACGCGCAAAGCCTAGGATGAGGAGGCCAACATTCGGAGGAAAGTCTGCAAACAGATACCGAAGACGATAAGCGGCTTTTTTTTTTTTTTAAAGATGGCTTCACCACTATGCTCAGGAGTGCGAGGAGAAGCCAACTTCTCGAAGGCATTGGGGCCGTGAGGCAAAACGCGGCGCAGGTCGCTGATAAATGAGAGCTTGCAGTGAAGAGCAGAGAAGGGAAGAAAAGGGCAGCAGAGACCCTGCATGGCCGGTTTTCCAAAGCTTGACTGTGTCGCCCGCGTTTCGTAACTATTGCCGCTTAAATGACCTTGGGGCTATCGAAGACGCCGCCGTGTTCACGCAAAGTTTTGGT